>NW_028262391.1:27673750-27996562 GCF_047370975.1 Nipponia nippon | reverse complement strand
CCACTCTCTTGCTCATTTTCCTGCATCTACCTTGATAAACTTGTCCGCTGTAGTGACCCAAAAGAAAGTAAAAAATTCCTTTTCCTGCAAAATCTGGATAGTGGTAGCAGAGAGCTAGGGATAGAGAGGGTGTTACAAACAACACTTGTTCTGCACGCCAAATGAGACAGGGCCGGGGAGAGACAGAAAGGCCATGCTCTGTCTTGCAAATGCACAAGTAAGTCTCAGGTATTATTGAAAACTGTCAGTTTTGATCTAAAACATGATGATAGCAGTGGTCAAGAGGACACCATATGTTATGGGTGCTCAGAGACATCAGGATTCTTGTGAAAGTTGAAGAGCTCTGCTCTTGAAATCTGTGGGAGGAAAAGAGAAAGCTGCTTTCGGTTGACCATATCAATGAAAATCATCATCTCCTCATCTGGTGACACGTAGCCCAGGCAGTTCTGGAAAAGCCTACCTGTTCTTCACATGCTTCTGCTCTGCTGTGCCTGCCAGCACAACACCTGATGCTGCATGAAGAAGGAAGCATCTCCCCTTTCTTCCTCTGCAGTCTGGCTTGTGCCAAACACAGAACAAGGGAGCTGCATTTTCAAATGAGAACTGGCATTCGCTTGTTTACACTTAAAAACATCGCATAAAGATACTGCTTCTACTGTAAGAGATATTCAGTTAAACTACAGGTAGATGAAGATTATTTTTCACAGTTAAATAATCAGAACTGTATAAAACACCACTTTTCATTAGCTTTCCAAATGAAGGTGACATTGTTCAAGATAAAATCCTCTGAAAGCCAAGGAGAATGTCAGGGTTCAAACTGGCTGAACCTACATGTACAGAAGCAGCTCTGAAAGCTCCAACAGTCACACAAGTTCCTGTTTAAATAGATATCTAAATTTTATAAGGCTTGACACCCATGTTTAACTAAACAAAGGATGTATACAATTCAAGTGACTATACTGTGAATGGCTGCCATCATTCAATACATAAGAGGAACATGAGCCAAAACTACTTCAGTGTCACTATAGCAAGAAATTAGAAAAGCAACATGTAATTCATTGCATCTGCCACTCAAGCACAATGCAGAGCCTTCCTGAAGGTCAGTCCGATGCCACAGAGCCACAGCAAACCACAGCACCTTCTGCTCCAGGGGCCAGGCAGGGTGTTTCAGCCACCACCGCTATTACCAAGCACAAGGCAGTGGAAACGCTTCAAAACTAAGGCCATTGCTCTGCACACAACCCTCCTTATTAGGATAAGATGAAAGCAGAAGCCATGTGATGGAAATAAAAATCATCCTTTGCCATGCTACTAGAAAACACCTTGACATCACTGCGACAAGGGTGTACATGGCATAGATCAGAGCAGGTCAAAGAAAAAGAAGAAAAATCATTCAAGATTTCCATGGAAGCTCAGAGAACACAGAGCTACAGCTGGAAAACAAGTTCCCCAGACAGGTAGTCTCCAAATGGTGTCCTTCAAGTTCCAAAGAAATAATTCCTATTGCAGAGGACTGGAAATACAGGTCATTTACAAAAAGACCATCTGCTAACCATAGAAATATGTTTAAAAATAAGGTGAATACTGCAGCTCTTGCTGTTAAAGGTGAATTGCATTCTGTTCCTTCCACTTCAACTTAAACCTGTCAGTAAGTCCATCAATAACCTGTTTCCTGTAAGGCATGAAAAAGGAGACTCTTTCACAGCTTTCTCTGAAAAGGGCAGCAGCTTCAGAATCACTACTACTTTCAGTCCAGCTTTACATCTTCATATGTATGCCCCATGAACTTTCAAATCCATTTTCTTCTTCCCTCACCCACAATGTCAATTCAAAATAAACAAGACCCCCACTCCACCCCCAAAATGCTTTGTATGGCTCAAGTTATTCCTTCCTAAGGAGGAAGTGCCCATTGTTTGCCAGAGATGCATTTTCAGAGTTGAGAAATGATCACTTGGAAAGCTAACCCCAGAGAAACCCATGCCAGTACTTGTTCTTGTTTCCAGCCAGTCAAAAGATGACACACAAGGAGGAGCCATTAGATAATATTTTTAAAAAAAAAACTAACTACGAATAAGATGGACGAAATTGCTTCCAAAGAAAAGCAAGATGCCTGAAATAAATGAGCTCCTATTAATCAGCTGGTAGAGTAATAAAAATGGATAAAAGCAAAAGGTTATAAAAGCTGATTTGATGATTTTCCAGACTAATATTATCAGCTTTGAATTAAGGCACATTTAGGATTAAGCATAAAAAGCTTTTTCCAAATGCTTGAAACAAAGGTGGCTATCAATTGTCAAAAAAATGTTTTTAATTTTTCAATTTACATAAAGCAATTCTTCATCTGAAGAATTTCTGGCAGTAACTATTTGTGCTGCTCTCAAAGTCTGAGGTCAAAATGAGATGGCACTTTGATACAGCTCTACAAGCAAAGAACAAAACCAAGTTTGTGAATATGAAATAAGTCAATTTCCAGAACAAAGTAATAAGCATAGCACTCCAGAAGTTATTACTTCTCAGATCACCAGGTTTTCATCAAGATCTTTTCCTTAAGCCATGATTTTCCTGAGTTTCAAAGGTCTGCTTTATTTCCTGCAGAATTACTCAAATATGACAATTTTTACCGGTAGGTCCTTTCCTCCCACCATTATTAGGCACAATACCAGTAAATGCTCTCCCAGGAGGTATATCCCTCTTGGGCCTGGGGATGAGGAGGACAATAGATGGTGAGCTAATGGGACAGCCTGCAGACACCATCTCCCCCAATAACACAACAGCTGTCCCCCTAAACCAGGGCATGCTGAACCCTCCTCCCCACTTGCTGCCCTTAGCTTAAGCTAGTAAAATGATTACTCAGAGCAGGGGTTAAGTCAGACCACCTGTGCCTACCACATCAGGAACCAACTGCTCCCTCCCCAGCTGTATAATGGGTGCATGAGCAGGACTTTCAGAAGTTGCTTGCATGGGTTTCACAGAGTTTCTGGCTTGTGGCTCTTTGAATTGGGTTCTACTCCATAGTGCTCCCACTTGACAGCTCTCAGGAAGAAACAGGTGGATGGTGATCTCATGGAAGAGCCTTTGTCCTGCCCCGAAACACCACCTTTACAAACAGCTATGGACCAGCTGCCCTAAAACATTATAAATAGCACATTTACCTGTTCCTCTGCTGTTCTTGCCTGGAGAATTTGGAAATGTGCAATGCACATGCATTCAATAACCAATTCCCAGACTGACCAGCAGTATTATCCACTGACTGGTTACTGCTCTGCGTTACTTGCTGCTTATCTGGCATCTTAAATTCTGGCACAGACAACATGCAAACTGGGCAAGACAGGAGTCATTCATGCAGGGTACGTGCACAGTGCGGTGTTACTGTACCTTTTCCTTTTCAGTCCACACAGAAAGGGCCAAAAGAGGAAAGAAAAAGCCAGAAATCAATATAAAAGGAAGGAGTGAAGTAACGAACAGCATATATGTGATAATCTTCAAAGACAGAGAGAACCTTCAGATTTTGCTGATAGCATTTCCTTTTGTTAACAGTTCCCCTTTTGATTTATTTAAGGAATTGAGAGGATGCTGTGATAGCTAGTGTTTTAAAACCAAGCAGTTTAAAAAGCATATGGAATCACTGAAGAAAAATGAGTTTATAAATTTGGACTTCATTGTACTGAAGGAAAAAAAAAAAAGAAATCTGAGAGGAAATAAAACTGGAAGTTCACAGTGACATAACTGGTAAAACTATTTTCAACAGTTACCAGCCAGCCAGCCAATCAACTCCTCATTAATTTAAAAAAACAACCAAGGACAACAGTCCCCAAAATCTAGTTTTAATGCTGTCTTTAGGTACTTACGCTACCTGTTCTCTCAAGATATCATGCTACCCCCACACCTCAACGAAGACTCAGGACAGTGACCATAAGTTTTACAGCCAACAGAGAAAATAAATGGTTCAACACTAATCAAAACAAAGTTTAGCTATACAGAAATTTTCTGTCCAGAACATAAAGTCTTCATGAAAAATAACACATTTCAGTGAGTTCTGCTTAAGGGCTAGTTTTTGAGTAGTGTAAAAACCTCTCAGTTCTTCTAGGAAGATGGAGGAAAAAAACCTCTAAATATTATTTGTTTATTGTTATAGGCTTGCTGGGAGACCACTTCTCCGCTCCAGCTAGCAATCCTCATGAGAAGTCATGGCACACAGCACAACTGTTCATTTGCACAATGCTCACAACTCCAAACAAGTTTCAGAAAGAATTTGGCAAAAGAATGGCCCTCATTTATATTAAAAAAAAAAAAATTCCCACGCAAGCACAGCACTAGAAACAAGCTAAGGGTCATATTCCTAAAGCACAAAAAACTGTCATTATCCAAATGTGGTAACAAAGCACCAAATAGAAGATAAACTACCTGAAAGATAGGTAAAAAATGAGAGCACCGAACTCTTCTCAGTAATATCAGATCATGTAACAAACGGCAAATACCAGAAGTGGTAGACTGAGAGGTTTAGATGGGCTGTTAGGAATTTTTTTCCCCTGCAAGATTATGTGGCCCTGGAGCAGGTTACCAGAGGAGTATGTGCATGCACATTTGCCTGTCGGGCAGTATTTTCCATCCCTAAGAGTTTTTCCAGACTTCGCTAGACAAAGCCAGGGCTGCCCCGACCCAGTTATTGGTGACAGTCTTGCACCAAACAGGGGGTGACTACAGGCCTCCAGACATCCCTTCCTACCAACACTTCTGCAACACTTACAGGATGTCAAAGAGTTGGCATCTAATGCAACTCTAATCCACACGAAAAATATGGTTTTTCAAAGATTAGATGAGCAATCTGAGAACTGTCCTGTGATAATTTTTCAAGCGCCAACAGAAGCATTCAAAAAAGCAGAATGAAAGCTACCCAAGTCTTCCTTAAAAAGGACAAAGCAGACAAGTTAAGAGGTACAGGTGGACTTCTGAAAAGAGACAAATGAAATAGCTACGTAAACCCAAATATATGAAAGAAAAACATAAAGGGTTAAAAAATTTACTAGTGACACAAAACTATTCAGAGAAACTTGAACATAAGCAATGTTCAACTAGAAAATGGATGTACATTTTTGCAGGCAAAAAAAGGTGATGTTTCCATTGTACAGCATAAGCCATGCCCACAGCTTACAAAACTTCAGGGAGTAAATCTCATCCTAATTAACACATCTAGTAGAAAAATGGTTTCATAAAAATGTACAGAAATTGATCGGTCTACAGACATAAACTGCTGGTTTAAATTACAGAATAAAACCAAGCCAGAACACTAATCCTTTCTCTTTGTACACAAGAAGGCCTTATATAGCCATATCCCGTGAGGATTTCTCTCTTTGTAGATAGATCTGAGAGGACTGGGGTCAACACCCAAGTTTTAGTTACAGAACTGAAAGAATTTAGCAGAGAACACAAGTGTCCAGGAAGAATTTGTGCCCATATCTGGAACAAAGTTGGATGACATACTTTCATTCCTCATCACCTTTAAATTACAGCGTAGACTCACAGAACAACTTTGGTTGCAAGGGAGCTGTGGAGGTCTCTGGCCCAGTCCTGCTGCTCCAAGCAAAGTCAACAAGATCAGCTTGCTCAGGGTCTTGCTGAGTTTCGAATATCCCCAAGGAAGGAGATTCCACAACTTTTCTCAACCCTTATCTAATGCTTCAGCACCCTCGTGGTGAAAAATTTAATCAGAGCTTCCTATGTTGCAACTTGGGTCCCCTGCCTCTTATCTAATACCATGGACCTTTAAGAAGGGTCTGAGTCTCTCTTCTCTATACCTTTCCATTAGGCAGGAGAAGATAGCAACATGATGTCCTCTTAGCCACCTTCTCTCCATGCAGAAGAAACCCAGTTCTCTCAGCCTCTCCGCATGCATCACGTGCTTCAGCCCTGTAATCATCTTAGTGACCCCCCTCCACTGGGCTCACTGCAGTACATCGATATCTTTCTTGCACTGAGCAGCCCAAAACTGGACACCGTACTTCAGATGTGATCTCACAAATGCAGAATAGAGGGGAGTAATAATTTTCCTCAACCTGCTGAATGCGCTTGTGATACTACAGCCCAGTACATGGCTGTATAAACAATAACTTTACATGTTTCAATAGATCAGAAAGCTTTAAAGGCCCTGTTGCAAGTATGCAGAGTTCTTCAAAGCACTGATATTTGTTTTAATAAAAGCCAATTAGTGGAAAGATGGCACTGTGCCAAGTTTCCTAAAGGCCACAAAATGAACCGAATAACTACAGACTACACAGTCTTGCAAAGGTCATGGCTAAAACAACAGTAAACATGTTGGTCCAAAGTAATCAATGGTGTAACAAAGAAAACTTTGCTTAAACACATTTGCACTGAGCAAAACAAACAAACAAATCTTACAAAATACATCAATTTAAATACCATAGCATACTACGCATCTTGGACATTCAGGCATTCAGTGGTCCATCCTCTTAAATGGGACTTGATGCACAAATAATCACAACAAAGGTAAGAATGACCCTTCCTCTTTGCATGCTTATATAGAGTCCTAGAGCCCCTTCTGGAGTGTAAAATGCTAAAAATAACATCTCTATATTATGACGCTTGCAAAGAACAGTTTCTTGTTTAAAAACTTACTGACTTCATACTGTCTGTGTATAGAGAGCAATAGGAAAACCAGAGTAAAAATGTGTTCTGTAGCAGTGATATTAGAGATCTCCACATATTAGAAAAATTTTAGAAAAACCACAAAGACCTACTACTAAAAACTCAGTAGGATCATGTGTTGACTGTAGCAGATAAGAAGTTGTTTATATTCAGATTAAGCACATCCTGTAATTGTTTCAATACTGGATTAAGCAAATGGCATCAAATGGTTTAATGTCTAAATACTCAGGAAGGTGAGTCTTACACTGTCACAGTCTTTCCCATCCTTCTGTTGTACCCTGTCCCCCATAACTTTTGGTCTCTTGAATAATTTCAGCCAACTTCAAAAGAAAAGTAAAGAAGATAATGAAATTTCTAAAATTGTTAAGAATTTCGTGCTGCATAGACAAAAGGTACAAAAACTCGATGTGCATGGGAGCAATTCAAGAGCTGTTCTCACCCAGCTAGTTAGCTGGATAAACAGAGGCACAAGCTCAGAAACTTTTTTAAGAAAGTTTGGTGATAAGAGGAAGGAAAGAATAACAGAATGAAGGGACACAGAGGTGACTGGTGCAGGGGAAGGTCAGGGAAGGAGAAATCTATGATGCAAGCCTTGTAGCCATGGGCCAGAAGTTCCACTTCGCAAGGAACACATTTTAATTTCCCTAATGCTGGCAGCTATTATGTCATAGGGGAGAAGGTGATTAATACTGTATGAGATGATGGCTGTATACTGGTTCTGGTTTCTTCCACATGAAAACAGAGTAATTTATATTTAAACATAGAAAATGCTCTTTAGACAATTGCCACAGAGCTAAATTTCTCAATATCAATGTGCCAATCCCCAGCAAAGCAGAAGAAATATGTGAATAAGGACAACTGAAATATTACTTGTGCTTTATTTCTTTACTGCAAGAAAATCACATTTAGCACAAACAGAACATATTAGAAGAAATCCGCCCTGCAGTTCTAATTCAGGCTGGGTTTTTTTGCTTGTGTTTGGTTTTGTTGTTTTTTTTTTAAGATCATTAAAATGCAAAATAATCAAAACTTTATTTTTAACTTACCAAATATCAGTGCTAACCCATGGGAAGTCCCCACTGCTATCAGATTTGATGCTGCCTGAAATAGTCATGCAGAAAGATTGGAAGTAGAAGAAATGTCAGTCACAAATCCGCCACTTAAACTCTCACTACACTCATGCAAAGTTTGCCAAAAGGGGAAGATTTAGAAGGTTATAGATATAATCATTTTCTAATTTATAAGTGATAAGCAATTCTCATGTGAAAGCCAGACAAGTATTACACCTGAACAACCATCACACAGATTTTCTCAAGTTCAGAGGCCTGCTTTTTACTCTGCTGTTTGAAATTCAAATGCTCAGAGTGGTACCCACAGTGAAATTTCTTCTCTGTAAAGTCAGCCTCATCCTTTTGGTGTGGTAGCTGAGTACAAATACTCAGAGGGTTTTGCTCACTCAGCTGCTACATCCACATCTGAACTCTTCTACAACCCTGGGCAGTGCTGGTCTCCTGAAGAGACAGTCCACAGCAAACCCAGAGACTCCAACTTCCTCCCATGGGGAATTAAGCATAGCTCCAAGATTCTATCGCACTTGCAAACCTGCGCCCAATTAAATAAAACTTAATAGAAATCACATAATGCTCTAGACATATTAATGTTGTTCCACTTTTTGTTTCTTAGCACATGTAAATCAGATTAAAAAAATTAAGTGCTCAAATGTCTGGAGTATCTAAGTACATGTTTTCATCCTATGTGCGCATCAGTCACAGCGTGCTTCCAATTTTGCTGTGCAACCTTTTGCCTTAGATGTGACTACAGTTTTTTTCCTTTTTCTTTTTTAAACAAAAAGTATAATTTCTTATGGATTGCTGCTACTACAGTCAAAGCGACCAAGCACATCTTTAGTTTCTTTGTAAAACATTAAAACTCATTTCACAAGGGCAGAACAAATACTTGCCCTATTTTACCTCCTTAAAATGTTTCTCTTCTCCTTTAACTATAGGCAGCTTCACTTCTGACGTATTTTAATTAGCATGCTTGACTTCAAGAAGTTTAATGCAAATTGCTAAGCAGGAGTATCTTTCAGACAGGCTCTTAGTGAAATTTTATATTTTAAGGTCATATTTCAGTTACATCAGAGCCGTAGAGATTTTGAACCTATCACTTTATGAGCACTTCAGTTTAAGTTTCTTTAAAAAATTGTTAGGAGCCAAAGCAATAACTGGCAAAGTAAAAGAAGCTAGGGAAATTCAGTGTGTTCACAGATGAACATTTACCTTATGGGGAAAGGTTAGGTGCTCAACTAACAAGCCCCAGTGATGACATGAAAAAGGGGAGAGCATGGGGCTTGATCAGCAGAGGGGCAGCCAGGCAGTTAAGAAAGGTTGAACTCTGCCCCCAGGAACTAGATCTTTCATGCTGCTTCTCCCACCCCTCATATTTGAAAATTCTTAGTAAGGGTAAGGAGGAATATGCATTTATCAGCTGTCCTAAATTACTGCTTTAGCAAACTTGCTTGAAAACTAACTATACAGTACTTGAAAATTGTTGAGTACTTACAATTGCAGTGGGCAAGCCAGCATCCACTTTGTCCTAGAAAAACAGGACAAGTCATGAGCAAGAGAGACAGAAATCCCAGCTCCGTGCACGTCTCTAATAATTAGAACTACAACATACAAAAAAATCAACACAAGTTGCATTTTAATAGTCCCACCAGGGCAGACAGTGCTGAGGAAACCACTGGCTAGAAATACCCAGAAGGGATAAGAAAGTGCACAGAAATGAAGAGGAACCAGAATGTCCCCTAATTCCATATGAAGTGTACTGTGTTCTTCTCAAAACTGTCTAATCTTAATAACAGTTTTCAGTATTCTGTGTACACAGCATAGACATCGATTGCAAAACTATGCCCCTCTCCCCTCTCAAGCACACCTTATTAGCTTCCCATTCAGGTGGATCACCCACACCTCCATCAACGCAAGTAACAGCCAGCAGCAGCACACTAACATTGAGACCCTGGTCACACAGCCGTCGCAAAACACACACAGATGCATCACTTGTATTCTGTTCTAACAGAACATGCTTCAGAAATTATACACTATAAATCATACATTATACATAATTATACATTATAAATCACCACCTTAGCTCCGATCTTTGACAGTCAGTTTTCCCCTGGCAATACGATCTACAGGCCAGCTCTGTTCCACCCATGTCTGACGTGCAGTCACAGACGCAGGAACGTGCAAACCTGCTCCTCTCTCAGCTCAGAACAACGAGTGCGTTCTGTGCCTGCTTCAGGCATTAAGCAAACCCATTTCCAGCATCTTCAAGCAAGCAGAACAATAGCACTGCTATCATTTTATATTAATATTTCCCACCAGGTTTAATGACATCTAGCAACACAAATCAGCGTTAAAGAGGACCTACCATACTGCTGCTGCAATGAGTCAGCTAATACCTGATTCACTACTGGCTAGGGATTACTAGTTAGTAGTTTATGTACCAAACATGTTAGTATTATCCAGAACTAATTGTAGGGGGAGGGAGGGGATCACACACACACCCCTCCACACCAGAAGAGGTTCAAATTTTTCTTAATGAATGCAACCAGGAGAAAAAGACACTTACTGCTGCAGATACTATTTGGGCAGAAATTCCTTTCAGAAGTGAGAGCCGTATAACTGATCCATGCAGTGAGAGAGAATCTGGGAGTTTTTTCTTCCTAAGGAAACAAGAAATAATCCAAATGCATTAGAGCGGAAGAAAAGTTTGGAACTTTGCCTAACCCACAGCTAAACCAGCAGGTAAATTCTGCATGCACTCGTAACTCATGCAGTTTCCATTCTTATTCTTGGGGCCTACATGCACAGAATGAAACGGACATGAGATTATTAGCAAAGTCTGCTATGAGCCATTGTGTCTGCATAAAATTTGTTTTTAACTCATCTCCCAGGGGAAAAAAAAAATAGTTCTTCAAACAAATTGTCAGTTTCAAGCACGTATCTACAAAACTTAGAATTTATTAATAAAGCCTGAAAGCAACACTTTTGCTCTTTAATTAATCTTTCAATGAATCAGGAAGCCTCAGCCTTTAAAGGTGAATATCTAGGGGAAATACACAATTGGACAGGGCTTATTAGCAGAATACTGGAAAATTAGCCAGGAAAACTGGATGTATGCTTAAAGAATAACATTCAATTAAAACACATTATCTAATATGAAAGGTTAAGTGTTTCTATTTATGGAGAAAATGTCTTTAAAAAGTAACGAGTGTATGGGCAACAGTTATTTCTAAAGAGCACTGGTATACTGTAGCACACACAGCAGAGGGAAAATCTGCAGGAAACTTGCAATTTTGTTGCCAAGCACACACCACCATAAAGACAAATTTCCAAAACTAATATGGAAACATTTGGTTCTTCTCTCTCAAGAGGTGGACAAATCAGTAGCTCACATGTAGGCTGAAGAAACATGTTGTTAATAGCTTATATTACAGCTAAGGACCTATAAACATGGCACCTAGCTTCACCCAAAGATGCCAATAACACTTCCAGGTTTTTCTGCCCACTCTGTACCGGAAAATGTTTAAGCCACTCCAGGTAACATTTCCTTCAATACAAATGATGTTATTTGAAAAAAGAAAAGACAGTGAGTCAGTACACCACCATATGCCACCATAAACCATCACACTGAAGAGTGTTTATATCCTATGCAATTGCTCATGCAACAATCACAACTTCTTATGGCACATAAGAAAAGAAGGCCATGGGAGTGTCTCAGGATGTAGGATCAGGCCATCATTTGAGTAATTATTGAGACAAGTCAGCAGTATTATAGCTAATTATCACATTCCAGGCTGCTTTTAGATGTCAAGATTAGCATTGCATTTACAGGAGTGACAGCAGTTCACCTGTCTTTTAAAAATAACCACCAGCTGCTTGCAGACTCTGGAAGTCATCAGACACCTTTGAAAGATTTTCTTTAAAGTCATCAAGGCTTAGTGTTTTAAAGATTCCATTAAAATTCAGAGAAATTTAAATACTTCATCACCCATAAGATGCATTTATTGCTCAAACAGACTATCCCTCCATGCAAAACCAAATCCCATCTTTGCCTACTTGATCCTTCAGGAATAACACCATTCTGTCAAAAGCAGCTTCACTGGAGTCCCTGCAGCATCCCCCTGGGACTTCAGCCCAAGGATATAACAGCAGGAGACAAAATCCACATGTGCAATTAAGGGTTCCTACCCAGGTAACAGACAAATTGCATGCTCACAGCAAAGCTCAGGGAGGAGGTGCCTTAGGAAGTTTCAACTGTTCTTAACTTTGCATTCTCCTTCTACCCACTCAAAAAAGGAGAATACGTTTTTAATGGATGTAAGCAGTGCTCCTTCAAAAATCACTTAACCTCCCAAGCTATCAGTCCTGCAATACCTTTTCAAGTGTGTCCGGTCCCCACTGTCAGAGCTTGCTACAGAAGATGTGTCATAGGAGTGTGTATCCGTGTTATCAATGTTCAAGAGAAAGGGATCCTCCAAAATGAAAGACTCCTCTTCATCATCAGTCTGAAGGAAGAGAATCACTACAGCTTACTAAACACTCAAAATGCACAACACCCTAACTGAAATATTAGCAAAACAGCATCAATTAAGCAGAAAAATCAAGGAGAGGACAAGATAGTCTCATATGTAAAAAACAGAACTATGTATTATTTTACTAAACTTATTCTGTGGAAGAACTGGTTTCCAGAATTCACAATAATCACAGAAGTGAGCTGGAGAGAAAGTTATTCAACTAATCATTCTTCCCCAGATATGATCTACTCCATCAAAACTTTAACAGACCTTTAACTAAGCTGTTCTCAAAAGTTTCCAATTGCTAAGAGAAGGCCTAGAATTTTTATCATCTACTCCAGCACTTCACCAAGTGGTAGATAAGAGTCTAGCATTCCCTCCGGCTGCTATAAGGGCTGATTTTGCTCTTCTCCTTCTGTGCTCTTCTGCTGGCGATCTCTCCCTCTCTCCCTGCAAGCTTAGCCCGGAATTGTTTTTATAGTAATTTTTAAATTACCATTCTCCCAGATGTCTTCTAAATTCAGCACAGTTCATGTTCTTAAAACACAGAGCCACAGAGAGCAAACACAATACCCCACCTAATGCCAAAGGTGTGGAGAACACAGTAGGTGCCCCTCATTTGTCTTACAGCTAGCGGTCCTGTGCCCATTAAGTGTCTTTTTTTTTCCAGTGCAGCTGTATACCTTTTTGGCTTAGTCAGGTTGTTCTCCGCTAAAATCCTTTTCAGAACATGCTTTCCCAGTCATTCCCATCCCAGATGCACTGAGACAAGTAGCATTGGAGTAAAACTTTATATTTGTCTGCACTGAACTATGTTTTCTTCAGATTACCTCTCAAGTTTAAGACTACCAGGATAATACTCCTCTGACATGGATGTGACCACATCTCCTGCCAGTTTGGTATCACCCAAATTCAGTAAGGTCCCTCCACCCTCATCACCCAAGGCATCAGCAGAAACAGGACATACCCCTGTACACTTCCCCTCAACATCCCCTTCTACTTGGGCAGCAAATCACCGACAACTATTCCTCTCATTCTTAGACTATATCTGTGTGGGACACCTTATACCTGTATCTTTAATACAGCTTTTTAAAAGAACTGTCACCTCTCCCAGGCTCCTTTTCCCTTTATACTGGCTCCCTAGGAAGTCCAACCACCAATTTGGTGGTTGCAAACAGAGAAGGACTTGTGGGCGATGTGATGGTTGGAGGCCATCTTGGGCATAGCGATCCAGAAATGATAGAGCTTTCAATTCTTGGAGAAGTAAGGAGGGGGGTCAGCAGAACTGCTACCTTGGACTTTTGGAGGGCAGACTCTGGCCTGTTTAGGAGCCTGGTTGACAGAGTCCTTTGGGAGGCAGTCCTGAAGGGCAAAGGAGTCCAGGAAGGCTGGACAGTCTTCAAGAAGGAAATCTTAAAGGCACAGGACCAGGCCATCCCCATGTGCCGAAAGATGAGCCAGCAGGGAAGAAGACTGGCTTGGCTGAACAGAGAGCTTTGGCTGGAACTCAGGATAAAAAGGAGAGTTTATGACCTTTGGAAGAAGGGGCAGGCCACTCAGGAGGACTACAAGGATGTCATGAGGTTATGCAGGGAGAAAATTAGAAAGGACAATGCCCAACTAGAACTTAATCTGGCTACTACCATGAAAGACAATAAAAAATGTTTCTATAAATACATGAACAACAAAAGGAGGGCTAAGGAGAATCTCCATCCTTTATGGGATGTGGGGGGAAACATAGTGACAAAGGATGAGGAAAAGGCTGAGGTACTTAATGCCTTCTTTGCCTCAGTCTTTAACAGTCAGACCAGTTGTTCTCAGGGTACCCAGCCCCCTGAGCTGGAAGACAGGGATGGGGAGCAGAACGAAGCCCCCATAATCCAAGGGGAAATGGTTAGCTACCTGCTACACCACTTGACACACACAAGTCTATGGCGCTGGATGGGATCCACCCAAGGGTCCTGAGGGAGCTGGTGGAGGGGCTCACCAAGCCACTTTCAATCATCTATCAGCAGTTCTGGCTAACCAGGGAGGTCCCAGTTGAATGGAGGTTAGCAAATGTGACACCCATCTACAAGAAGGGCCGGGAGGAGGATCTGGGAAACTACAGGCCTGTCAGCCTGACCTCAGTGCCAGGGAAGATCATGGAGCAGATCACCTTGAGTGCCATCATGCGGCACATGTGGGACAACCAGGGGATCAGGCCCAGTCAGCATAGGTTTATGAAAGGTAGGTCCTGCCTGACTAACCTGATCTCCTTCTGTGACAAGGTGACCCACTTGGTGGGTGAGGGGAAGGCTGTGGATGTTGTCTACCTGGACTTTAGTAAGGCCTTGGACACCATTTCCCACAGCATTCTCCTGGAGAACCTGGCTGCTCACGGCTTGGATGGGCATACCCTTTGCTGGATAAAAAAACATCTGGAATGGCCGGGCCCAAAGAGTTGTGGTGAATGGAGTTAAATTCAGTTGGTGGCCAGTCACAAGTGGTGTTCCCCAGGGCTCAGTACTGGGGCCAGTTCTGTTTAATATCTTTATCAATGATCTGGATTAAGGGATTGAGTGCACCCTCAGTAAGTTTGCAGATGACACCAAGTTGGGTGGAAGCGTTGATCTGCTGGAGGGTAGGAAGGCCCTACAGAGGGACCTGGACAGGCTGGATCGATGGGCTGGGGCCAACTGTATGAGATTCAATAAGGCTAAGTGCTGGGTTCTGCACTTGGGTCACAACAACCCCATGCAATGCTACAGGCTGGGGGAGGAGTGGCTGGAGAGCTGCCTGGCAGAAAAGGACCTGGGGGTGTTGGCTGACAGCCACCTGAACATGAGCCAGCACTGTGCCCAGGTGGCCAAGAGGGCCAATGACATCCCGGCTTCCATCAGGAATAGTGTGGCCAGCAGTACTGGGGAAGTGATCGTCCCCCTGTACTCGGCACTGGTGAGGCCACACCTCGAATACTGTGTTCGGTTTTGGCCCCTCACTATAAGAAAGACATGGAGGTGCTGGAGCGTGTCCAAAGAAGGGCAATGAGGCTGGTGAAGGGTCTGGAGCACAAGTCTTGTGAGGAGCGGCTGAGGGAGCTGGGGTTGTTTAGTCTGGAGAAGAGGAGGCTGAGGGGAGACCTTATTGCTCTCTACAACTACCTGAAAGGAGGTTGTAGCGAGGTGGGGGTTGGTCTCCTCTCCCCAGTAACAAGCAATAGGACAAGAAGAAATGGCCTCAAGCTGCACCAGGGGAGGTTTAGGTTGGATATTAGGAAACATTTCTTCACTGAAAGGGTAGTCAGGCATTGGAACAGGCTGCCCAAGGAAGTGGTTGAGTCCCCATTCCTGGAGGTACTTAAAAGACAGGTAGACGTGGTGCTTAGAGACATGGTTTAGTGGTGGACTTGGCAGTGCTAGGTTAATGGTTGGACCTGATGATCTTAAAGGTCTTTTCCAACCTAAATGATGCTATGATTCTATTCTATGATTCCATGATTCTAATTTCCTCAGTTTGTTAATAAGCTTGTTTTCTTGAAGTTTGTCTTTACTTCCATGCCCTTCTTTTCCTTTCTAAGAATCATGCACTCATGTGGCTATTGTAAAAAATGCACTGAATTGGATATAAGTGAGACAAAGTCAATTCTCACCTACAAGGTACTACAGGAATCATTAGATGCTGAGACAGTTCATTACTCCTGCCAGAGGGCTAAATATATGAAACACAATATAAATGGAGTTGTGAAGAATACAGTTCTCCTCTCTTCCCACAACTTAAGAACTACCCAGAAATCTCTGTATTTATTTTTAGCTTAAAAAAAAAAAAAAAAAAGTTGTGTGATAACCCTGACCTTTAAATGAACTGTATAGACTTCAGATGACTGTCCAAATCCACAGGTGAACATGCTTAAATTTGATGGAAACCTTTTATGTTTCAGCTGTGGCTATTTTGATTGTAAAACCAAAATTCCTTATTTCACACTGTACAGCAATTACTCAACTGAACATGCACTTTATGAGCTATCAGTATCAGGAAATTATGAAGTTATACAATTTTATTTCCCAGGAAAAAACAATATGAGAAGAGCCAAAGGAGTACGTGATGCTTCATCTTAGATGATCCCTGTAGTAGAGCTGGTTGCATATCCGATGGACCACTCACCTCATTTAAGATGCTCTCCAGTGTTGGAGGGGTATCAACTTGAGGAATGTCGAATTCTTTGTCATCAATCTGTGCATCAGAAACCATAGACTGAGTCAGGTTGCCTACTCCACCTTCCAGATTTTTTTTTAACTAAGGAAAAAAAAGCACCTATGCATGCACTCCTCCTAACCTACCTCTGCCCAGAAAGGCACCGTATATCCTACAGAGTCTCTTATACAAAATGCGCTACCTGTGATAGAACAAGAGGTATTTATTATGAAAATTATGTAATAGTTCTCAGACTTCTGCCCAGTCCTGAAATTTCAAATGCCTTTTTTTTTAATTTCCAAAGATCACTACTACTAATGTTACACTCCCTTTGTAATACAGATAGACATCAATACACAAGATTTTCTGGCTACTTACTAATGAGAAAAAAGGTAGCTTTCTTAAAAATACAGATACTTTTATCTGAGACTTGCATCACTGAAAATCAAGCTTTGCTGTCGCAGGAAAGCGAGCCCCAGCACTCGTGTCCTACTTGTCTGCGTAACTTGTCTACTGCTGCTCTGTCCCCACACCTCCTCAGTGTCCGTTCCCATTGACTTAAAACGGGCTGACTACACGACTAAGGCCCGACACAGCATCTTCCAGGACGGAGGATTATTTTAAGCTCTTGATTACCTGCCCCTCTAGCCATCTGATAGTCCAAGCCTGACTGTTACCTGCGTTTTGCCCACCAGCAAGAACTGCGTACGGGTGAGTTCTTGGGGAGGAATTAAACACGGCCAAGGCGACCCGCGGGGTCTGTTTTCAGCGCAGGGCAGGGCGCTGGCGGGACCGAGGCGAGCAGCCAGCGGCGGGGTCTCGCCGCCCTCGCCCCTCCCCGCCCGCCCCACGGACCCTCCCTCCCTCACGGCCGCCTGAGGGGGCCGGCGGCCGCCGGTCCCCGCGCCGCCGGCTCAGGGCGCTGAGGGGAGCGGCGGGGGCCTGCGCAGAGACCGCAGGGCTCCGCGGCCCGGCCGCGTCCGCCTCCCCGGCGCCCTTGGGCCGCTTCACCCGGAGGGAGGGAGCAGCGCCCCGCCGGCGGCGGGGAAGGAGCCGCGCCCGCGCAGAGGTTCGCGACGCACCAGCTCGCTGCGGGAGTCCAGCTCGCGGTCGAGCTCCGCCGCGCTCAGCCGGTGTGCGGGGAGCTCCGGGCACGGCTCGGCCTCCGCTCCCGCGGGGCAGGCGCCCTGCTCCGGCGCCGCCTCCATCGCCGGGCTGCAGGGCGCCGCGGCGGCGACCACAGCAGGCCGGCACCGCCGGGACTCGAACCCGCGTCCGGAGACGCCCCCGCCCTGCGCAGGCGCAGCCCGGCAAGGCCACCCGCCCCCGTGCCGGCCTTAAAGGGGCCGCGGCGCCCGCGCTGCCGGAGCGGGACAGAGGGGCAGAGCCGGGGGCGCTGCCGCACGAAATCCTTTTATTTATTGAGAAATCCCGCGTCTGCTCCACGACGACAGCTGGGAAACCGGGCCCGGGACCGACGGGTGCGTTAGCCTCCGCAGGAAGGAAAAGGGGAAAAATTAGTAGTAGGTAGAGAAATGAAAGACAGATCAACACGCATTGCACCCCTTCCAGACCCACGGTGCCTTTTAGCTACAGCCAAGTGGGATTTCCAAGAGCCCTCGCCAAGCCAGGAGGCAAGGGGAGGGGTCAGTACTGACAAACGTAAAAACAAACACACATTGGGAGGAAAAATATTTAATGATGTCAGACACCCAAGCTACCCTGGTCTCTTCTTTGTGCCTACATATAGTGCTTCAACGTGACACTATCCTGTGTACTGATCTGTCAGAGACTGGGGGAGAGCCCACGTTGTGTCCGTTTGGAGGAATGGCCCCTCTGGTGTCCAAGTAGCAGCAGCAGCTGAAGGTTTTAGGGTTGCAGCTCCAGCAAAGGCACATACTAAGGGCACAAAGAGCATCCTACAGCTGTTGCTGCCTTACCTATTTGGCCTTCCCTTTGTTCTTCCTGAAAAGCAGCCATGTCTCCCTCCTCTTTGGAGAAGGCTCTGTCTTGTACCTAGCAGCAAGAGCACATGGATAAGCAAGGAACATCCTGAGTGTCCTCTTACCCTCTAGGTGAGCATCTGGCCAGGCAGGTCCCCACTTTCAACCTCCAGCTGAGCAGGAACCAGTCCTCCTGCTGTTCTCAGGGCCAGGCTCAGCACAGAACTGAGAGCAGAGGCTCTACCCATCCAGGGTCACCTTCTGAGCTCTGAATCAGTTGACTAACAAAAGCTGGAGAAAAAGTATTCACAGAAACAGGCCAGCCAACATCACCAGAGAGAGCTGCTCAGTGGAGGGAGCTTGCAGTTACCGACACACCATCGTCTGTGCTTTGAAGATGCCTTAGGAGTAGCAGGTTACAGACAGGAGAGTAATTTTTGTTCCTCAGAAATACCATTAGTTCAGGAGTCCCATTCAGGAGACCACACACAAAAAGACTGCCTATGGCAGTGGCTCAGCAGACCAGCTGGGCTGGGGAGGACTAGGCCTGGGGCTGTCTCTGGTTTCAGCTCCGAGGACTGCCCAGCTGCTCTAAGGATACACCCTGTACCAGCAGTGCCCAGGCTAGGAATCTGGAACCAAAACAGGGTTGTGACACTTAAGGCGACAAAGGTCTCCAGGCTGACGGAAGATTTAATAGCAGTCTAAAGAAGTCATCAGTGATGTGGGGAAGGTGACTAGGGAATAAGAATCACTTTGGTATATGAGAACTAGGGAGGAATTAATTGATCCTATCACATAGCAAGTTCAGAACAAAGGGCAGCACTTTTTTGGTAATGCTGTTCCCAACAGCACCCTGCCAGCAGCAGGGTGCTGGAGTTTGCTGGGCTGGCTCTAGGCTCTGACACCAGAGCTCACTCCTGGAGGGAGGAGAACATTTGCCATGCAATAGCCCAGGGCTTTACAGCAGGCATTACAGACTGCACGACCACTGTTACTATAGAGCTGCTGAAAGGCAGATTTATTGATCACACAGTGATATCCAGAGTACAGGCACAGCAGGTCCCTGGAGCTGCAGATTAGTGAGAAAGATGGGCAGAGCTCTGGAAGAGGCTCCAGACAGAAATCCACAGAATCAGTCACACCAAGAAACCAAAATGACTAAGACTGCAATGAACCATCCCCCACCACAGCCTGAGAAATACCATGACAGAGACCTGCTAGAGATCCTGGAATTAGAAGCTGATTAGGAAGGTAGCTTTAAGGAGTAAAATAAATGCTTAGGGTAGGTGAACAGGTCAAGAGAAATTACAGTAGAGTTTCTCTTTCATCCTGCAGAGCTGGATGATATGTACTACTTTTCCTCTTGTCAATAGGACAGAGGTTTTGAAAAAAACAATCACCCTTTCCAGCTTCCTCCATCCAGGTACACTCCGCAGGCTTGTGGACACTCAAGCAGCACACTAACCAGATTTCAGAGTCAGTCCAGACAAAAGGACAGGATTTTTGCGAGGAAGTAACTCTGCTTTAGATCTATGCTGGCACTGGGGAGCTGAACCTTTCCTCTGGCATGCACATCTACAGGTATTTAAGGATTCAGTGACTGATTACCACCACACGCTCTCCTCCGTGTTCTAAAACCTTCCTTGCCACTGCCATCTGTTCCAGGATGGTCTTCTGCAGCAATGGTGCATTCACTCCTCTTATAACAGCTATTAACTCTCCTCCCTGAAAGGTGTGAAAAGCAAATCAGTCAGTAAGCACCCAAGTGGTGCCCTCTGGGCCCTGGAAATCGCCACAGCAGCCCATCATGTATGGTATTATATACCAGGCCCTCCTCCCCGACAGAGCTATTCTGCTCCAGAACAAGAGGGAAACTTTGGAACAACCTTCTTTGTTGTTCCTGATCAGTCTTAGGATGAACCAAAGCAGCTCGTGAGAGGAGTGAGGTCCTGCAGTAACAGGAGCTGAACCTGAAGACCCCGCAGAGCAACACACGTGTCCACATACTAACATGGTGTGAACACTGCTCACGTGGACTCAGCCAGCCACAAGACCCTGCAGACACATACCTCCTTCAGTAAGTCACAGGGATCCCTGGGAGTGAATTATAGGGATTTTAATGACTAAGATGCCCTGTCATGGAGGGGGAAAGGGCCATGAAATACAGCCATGCATCACAGGCTACACGGGCCTCGCCCCAGGTAAAAGAAAAAAAAAAAAAAAGCTCAACAATCTCTAGCTAAAGGAGTCCCTGTAACTTTGTGCAATGTCTGCTTTTCACCCACCTGTGCAATTTAAACTGTTTTACTTCATTCACACCTTAATCTCTCAACTTTATTTTTAATTAACAAAATCACATTGTTCTGTTTCTTGGTGGCAAAACAGAAGATATTTAAATTTAAACTCTGGCTATACATTCTTATCCATGCAGCACTTGATCATCAGTAGATACTGGCTGAGACAGAGCAAATAAAATTGTGCTGTCACACATGAAAGAAAAAGAATATCTCTCAAAAAGGACAGCTGTTCCCACTGGCAAGTGATATTTATTGCTATGCAACTATGGTAACAATGTTTTCACTCACTGCATAAAACAGAAAGAGAGGCTCGCATTTTCCTCTGTATTTTTCCAGAGCATCAATGGAATCAACTTCAGCCTAAAAGGAACGTAAAATAAAACAGGTGTTTCTAGAAAAGCATTTCTGCTTTGGAGGAATACACATGCAACTGCCTGGACTCAGACAGCCTCAGCTGGCTGGCACTCATCCCCAGTGTACAGCAAAACACCTCTGTGTCCCAGTCTTATGGGACAAAATGACACTGGTCAGAGCCAGGGTCACAACCGGCTCCCAGCTCAGTATCAGCAACCTGAGAAACAGGCAGATGTCTGGCAGATCTGGCCCGCAGGAGTTGGAACAGCAGCTCTTGTGAGGCAGGGATATCTATCTCACAGCAGCTTGCCTGACTGAGTCCCAGAGAAAAAGCCTGTAAAACTTAAATCAGGGCCCCTTGTCTACAAGGAGTGAGAGAAGCAACAGGAGGAGCTGTGGTGGCAGCAGCAGCAGAGGCGGCAGCAGGCTGCAGGGAGTGCTGAGCAGTGGCCTCCACAAGAAACCTCGCTGCCCATGGCTCTGTCAGCAATCAAGAGCTGGTCTTCAGCCAGGAAAGGCATTTAAACACAGAATCATAGCATAACTGAGGGAGGGAGGGACTTCTGAAGGGTTCTAGTCCAAGCCCCTGCCCAAAGCAGGGCTAGTCTCAACATTATAGGAGGTTGCTCAAGGCTGCGTTAGTTTTGAGCATCTCCAAGAACCAGTGCTCCACAGTCTCTCTGGAAACTTGTCCCAGTGTCCAACCACTCCTACTATGAATACTTTTTTCTTCTATCTACTTAGATTTTTCCCTGCTGCAGCTTTATCCTATTACCTGCTGTTCTTTTGCTGTGTACCACTGAGAAATGTCTATCTCTGCCTTCTCTACTAATCCCCCACTAGGCATCTGTCCCTTAGTCTTCTCCAGGGTGAACAAACCCAGCTCCTTCAGACTCTCCCTGTACATCAGAGGCACATGTATGTTAATGATTCTGTCTAGTATTACTTGCTTAAGCAGAAATCTGAAAAGTACAGAACACTTGAAGCCTGAAAATTATTAATGAGTTCTTACTAATGTAACCAAGTGTCTGTATTTGGCAGGCTCACTCACACAAGCTGGAACTCCTAGACTGCTATCATTTTGGCTGAATATTGGAAAGATAAATGACTTCAGCCTTTAGTTACCTGCTAATTTTGGGGGACTGGATATTTTAAGCAGTGCCAAATTAGATCTTACCACAGCAAAATGCAGGAGATCACTGCCAACTTCATTCCTTATTTTTCGGAAAAGATCCACTACTGTTTTGCATGGACCACACCAGGCTTGAAACGCATCAACAACTGCAAGCAAGAAAACTAGTAAGAATTAGGTCAAAATGGGTCAGTTTAGACATAGACCGATAGGTTGGTTTGTGCGCTTTTCCATTTTGCAGCATAATCATTTGGAAAGGGACTGCAAAAGGGTGCTAGTGCAATAAGAATCTTGAAATCTCTGAGGATTGAGGTCTCCTCCTCTGGTGACCTCTGCTGCACCACCCTGGGGAAGGAGATTTGCTTCATGTCCAACCAGAACTTCCCAAGCTGCAACTTGTGGCTGTTGCTCCCATGGTCCTCTCTGGAGTGTGGCAGGACTCCTGCTGAGCACTAGAAGGGCTATGGATTCAATTCTGAAGTAGAAAATATTATACTCTTTCAAGATTTCAAATGCTAGATCAGAGGATGAAATCACATTATAAAATAACAAGCTAATAACAACGTTATGGAGGAGTCTTTAGAAGAAAGATTGACGTGGCCGTGACCTTGGACGTACCAGATTTTCTAGGGAAAACTGCTGCACAGAAGTAGAGCACATGAGGCTTACCTAACAGCCAACTAACCTCCACCCTTGGGAACCAGGGCTGTTCCTTGCATTGAGGACAGTCCTGCTCCAAGCGGGTGGCTGGACTGGAGACTCCAGAAGCTCCTGCAACAGCACTGCTTTGACTGCATGATAATTGTCTCACATAAACGAAGAAGACTACAACCTCCAGCTAGTCTCACCTCTGTTAGCATATTTCTTCCATTCAGGGCAAGAGGAACAGAGGGACTGACTGAACATCCATATCAGTAAAAATTGATTCCTAACAGTACTGGTGTCCTTTTAACACAGAACAAAAGCACTCTAGTATGTTGACTAAACCCTTACCAATGAGTCCTTTGAGACACAGCATTTCTTCCCAAAGCTCCTGGCTATTGATGATAATCTGTGTGAAAATTTAAAAACACAGTAAAAGCAACAGTAAGTCATCAGGTACTACCTGGTTGCTGCAAACGTACTGACAAATCACTTCATGCTTGCACTTAAGATGGACACATCTGCCCGAAGAGGTATTACCTGAGCACTCAGGAAACACTTTTGACTGCGATCCTCTCACCTCTGACCAGCTGGGTGGGCCAAGCTGTGCTACAACATGGGTGGAAGACCTCTGAGAAAAATCAGCTGAAGTCAAGATATCCTCACATCCAAACTCTCATTCCTTCCCCGCTTCCCACATGCTCTTTCTACTAGCTGACGCCAGCTCTGAGAGACCCATCAGCAAGCCAGCTAACTCCATAGAAAAGCTTGTTGGATTAGAGACTCACGTTGTCTCACAAGAACCAAGGAAATGCAGATGGAAAGGCTAGCAGCATCCAGCCAATAGCAAGCCCTGCCCTGTTTAGTGGCAGCAACTACTTGAACAGCCTGGCTGCTTGGGGACCCCAGACTCAGTTTGCAAAGAGACTAAGAGTTGTTCTGGGGAATGGACTGGGGACACAGCCCCCTGCATCCTATCAGCACCTCTGGCTGACTGACCAGAACCCTAGCTGAACTTACCAGGCTGTGTCATGTATGGCGCAAGAGCAAAGGTCTGTGAAATACCTGGACAACCTCAGGTTTTTCCTATCACTCTCCTGCTTTTATGGAAACACAACTCCTCATGGGGCCATGCAGCAAGATCCGAGAGCAGGGAAGGGCTCCAGATGTTCCTCCTGTGCCTTGGGTTACCATACAGCCCTGCAGGTGTGCAGGTACCAGAAAAGCAGCAGGCAGTGGGGATGAGGGACCCTGAGCTCCCTATCACAGCACTCCTGCTATAGAAAAAACAGAGCTACTTTGCTTTCACTTAAATAGAAGTCTGATATGTAATGATGTTTTAACACAGGCTAGGGAGTTGTTCAAACACCTCCATCTGTTCTCCTGTTTGGCACATGACCCCAAGCCTAATTTTTTCAGAGAACACCTGCATAATTAAGAAATTTAATTATTCCAGTTATCACTAGTGCTAGGACCACCCTCGGAGTGTTTCACAGAATGTTAATGAGTTCAAAATATTTATGATAATAATTTGTGATAATGAGTTCAGCCGTGAGTTCAACTGATAGACTCAGAAAGTAATGCCGGCACCCTTCAAAGTGCCTTGCTAATTTAGATGCCCTGAGGCTGCTAGGACTTGGCTTTTCTCTAATATAACCAGAACTTTTCTAGGACATCACATCATGTCCAACGTGAGGTTCAGCTTTCATCTGCAGATGTGAATAATCACATTTTTGCAGATCTAGACCCACCTTTCCCCTCAGTTGCCAAAGGTGCAAAGTCTGGTTGAGGTAATTTTCCCCATCACACAGGAACACGGTTGGATAAGCAGCAGTAGAAACCATTTTTTAAGATTTTAAAAGCCTGACTCCTACTGACCTGCAGTACTACCTCCTTTTTCTTTGCAGCCATCCTTCTGCAGGAACAAGTGTCCTTTAAGCAGCAGTCCCAAAGCGCAAAGCACTGCAGACGTCCTCTAATTATGTGAATCCAACTGCTGGCCAACCTGTACCACAGAGAAAGCTTTTTACCTGTCTTTGCTCCTCCACCCAGGACACGCTGCCTACAGCAGCATCCCTGCCCCGTTTGAGGGAGCAGGATTAGCTCAGTAGTGCCCAAAGCCCGGACACAGCTCTCCTTGCACCCTTTTCATAGAGGTGAGGTGCTGCTGCAGGACCTGAATTGCTGTTCACTTTTAGAGACACAGCAGCTTGGCCCCCCTCGCCCCGTGAGGGTGGCAGAAGTGAACCGGCCCCAGCCAAGGCCTGGCAGCACTGGTGCGGTAGCTGGCAGCACCCCAACGCTGCTATGGCAGCCCTGGCAACAGAGGCGGAGCTGCAGCCCAGCCCACCCCACTCCCTTCTGCGTCCGCTGCAGCCAGGAAGCTCAGCTCTGTCTCCTCCGTTAGTCCCCTTCAAGCAGCAGCAGCTGGGGCCCCTCTGCCTCCTCTTTGCCAGCCAAACCTGCCCATCTTCCCCCCCCCCGCAGGACATATGCCCCCAGCCCACTACTCCAGCCCACCACACACTCCCTGGCTCCAGTTTTCCCGTGTCTCTCCCAAACTAGGGGCCCAAAATAAAGGCGTGGGATCCAGCCATGAGCTCTCCAGCACCGAGTCGAGGAGATAAGCTGCTGGCCCCACTCCAAATGCAGCTCAGTTTTTGAAGGTTGGTTGGGTTGGCTTTTTTTTTTCTTATTTGCAGTGACTGCACAGCACCTGTGCCCAGCACCCCCCCAGGGTGATGCCCATTTGGGCAGGGCTGCTGCTCACCCTGTCCATTCCCATGGCTGGGGTCACTGGGCTCCAGGTGCAGACATTGGTGGTGCTGCTTCTTGTCATGCAGCACAGGATGTCTGGTGGCCTGGTCCTCCAGCTGGTCAAGGTCCCTCCTGGTTGAGGATTTGGCTTTTTGCATGTCAACTCCCCTAGTGTCTCTGGCAACCCGAGGGGACACTGTCCAGTGCCTCCAGGGGACATGGCAAGGCTGAGCCTTGGCAGGGGCTCCCCTGCCTCCAGCACCAGCTCAGCAGAGCAAACTGCATCCCTGGATGCCCCCAGCAACCGTCTCTTTTTGTAGAACTAAGCCTCCAGTAAACTTCTGATGATTTTAACCACCACTGAAATTTTGCATGTTTACACCTATCACGCACTTACATTTTAGGATTACCAAAGACAGTCCTGTTAAACCCGTTTTCTGCTCTTCAAGAATCTAATCTCATGCACCTCAATTTATTTTTCTGCCTGCTGTGCCACTGCTTCAGCAGTTTCATGGTGCTGCAGCATCTACTGCAATGGCTGAAGTCTGTAAAAATAAATTTAAAAAAAGTAAGAGATGTTTGCCTTAAGGATATACTGGCACAAGATGCTTGTGAGCAGGTCACTTAGCTTTTCACTATTACAATGCAAATCTATGATTGGAACAACAGCCAAATTATGTGTCATTTGACTTTCTGTGTGGGAGAGACTACTCCAAATGTGGACTGGAGGTGGTGGGGAGCAACCAAGTGTACCACTTGTCTGACAACAAGCATGCCAAACTCCATGCAGAACTATTCACTTTTTGATACACGTAACCTCTGAGAGGACTACCGTCACTGTACACAGATATGAAGAGTGGACATACTTACCAAAATTCGTTAGGACTGGTTTTCAGAAGGGAAATAGCACAACAGCAGCAGAAATCCTGGTGTTTTGCATTATGTCCAGACAAACTCTATACTTGCTTTGGTTCTGCAAGCAAGACTGTAATTCACAAGACACTGATACCTAAATAAAGCTGGTGAAGATCTGGCCAAGCAGCAAACAAGTTTGTTCCCACTGTGAATCTCAGGCTAGCAACTGTCAGTCTGTAGAGAATCTGGCACAAAGCTGAGATTTCTCCATGAAGCTGAGAAAAATCTAGGTGTTCTGGTAAAGTTCTTTTTATTTACAGTATTCTTCTTTTTGTACATACCTATAGCAACATCAAAAATTATTCACAAAGCTTAACTGAATGTAAAAATGTTCTCATCCAACAGTTTGTCCTATCGATATCTGTGGAAAATGTCAACTGTTCTCATGCAGCAACGAGATTGTCTGAGCATTGGTTTTTAGTTTTTCTGGTACAATTTTAAGAAACCACCTCAAAACATGTACACAGATACTTACTCACCTTTTTTCTGAACACCTTTAGGCACTGACGTTTTATAGAATCAAACTCAGATTTGCTTTTAGAAACGTGAATTGGGGGAAGACGAGAAGAGATATGTAAGAACTTGAGCTCCTAAACGTACATAGCAGGAGTGCAAATTTAGAAGTCAGATGCACGCTGTGCAGTTTTGCATTTACAATACCTGCCTCATTACTTTTTTCTCAGTTCAAGCAAAAATATATTTGATTGAATTTTATAAATAAGACTTCAATTCTGATCAAGTTCTCACATATTTTTACTTTCCCTTTTGTTCAGCCCCCAAAGTCCATCATGAAAAATTTGCAGAAGGACATTAAAAAACTGCCAGTCACTTACTGCAATGCCTGGGGAAAAAGTGTCAGGTGCTCACTTTTATTTGTCTTTCAAGAGTGGAAGAAGTTACATGAAATGTATATATTCTCCTTTGCAACCAAGTGATAACAGTTATCTGATACATAGCACATTCAAATTGCAGGCCAAACTGTGGTCACATTTTCTGACACAAGTAGTTACCTTGGGAAAAAGTAAGGCTATCACAATTTGACCTTCTGATTAGAAATAAAAGATTAAGATACTTATCAAAATTGGTTAGCAAAGTTACAGACCTCTTCTTGCTGCAGCCTTCCTGAAGTTCAGTGTAACAGAAGAAAGATTTGGCTTAAGACATCGGCTGCAATCTTTAGTGTGCCTGTTAGTGCTATGTAAATATAGTGTTTGGAGATTCTGACTATTAAAACTATGGTCTAAACTGCAATCAGAAAGTAGACACGGGAAGAAAGCAAGAACCCTGAACTGCATGAAGGAGAGCTCCTTGCTGCTGCCCTCATTTGTTTCTATGCATATTTGAGTGTGAAGCCACTGGGGTCTCATATTCCAGCCTAACCTTAACACAGTCATCTTCACTTGTACTTTTTCTTTTTCCCCTCCACACTTACAGGCACAATTTCAGGAACTTATGGACAATCTAGGTTTCTGAACGCAGTAAAATCCCATCACTTATTATCCAGCTATCCAAATCCATGCAAGTGTGTATATCTGCATATATACACAAAACCTGTAGCGACATTACTGAGCTAGAAAACCCCCACAAAACCAAAACCCCAATTTTCCCATCCCTTCCCCAGTTTAATGCACCCAGCTGATCTTTCGTGGAAAGAATTTGTAAGTCACTTAACTACATCTGGGGGTAAAGGATGCAAAACAAAAGCAATCCCTTAATCACTGCTTGCCAGCTCCTTCTGGTCTCTTGAAAGTATAACTTCTGCAACATACTGTTTGCTCTACTGATATTAGTGATTGGCAAATACTTAACACCAGTGAAATAAGCTAATCCTTCAGCAATTATCTGAGCAAGTTCTTGGCTACTAAAGCAATAGCTTATGCCTGCTGATATTGCAGCCACCTGTTCCTTTCCAGAAAAATCAACAGTCATGCTAACTCTGAAGTATGAGCTTTTCTTCTAAAACACAAAGAAACCCAAAACAATCCAGTTGACCCATTCCATGGATTTGAGCACGTCATCAGTACCAGGTGACCTTGTACGGTGGTAAAAAAACTCTTGGACCTTGTCAGTACAGAATGCCCTGCTTATAATTTGGGGTCTAGTGTCTCCCTCTATTTTTCTCTTTAAAAAGGAAGTATAATGTAAGTTAAGCTGAAGTTCAGAAATGCATATATTTTACTTAAAAACATTCATCTGTTCAAAATTCAAAATAAACTTTATGGGATACAACAGTTTGGTTTTTTTTTAAATAACATTTCATTCAAACTGTATATAATTCATTGAAGTATTCGTACAGCAAACAATGGTTAACCCTTGAAAACCTGTAGAAAAAGATTTTCACACAAAAAAAGGAAAAACAAAATTGAGGTATCACACCCACACACATTCACCCAAGCACACCCACACACTCGAGCACACCCACACACATCCACACACGCAGGCTGCAGCAAAAGCAGAAAATTGTAGGCCCAAAAGGAAAATGATGACTGATTGTTCTATCCGAAAGTCCAGGTAGCTCAGGAAAAAAACCCAAAAAAACAAAACAACCCCCCAAGAGTCCTCTGAGTAAAGAAACTACCTCAAGAAAATTCTCAAGTGCACTGGAGACCTGATCATTTAAACTGTTTCTGCAAAGCAGCTCCCTGCACCTGAGAAAAATGCAGCCCAAGGTGACTTGTGCAAATATAAGGAGTCAGGAATATCTCCTGCTATTCCTTAAGCAGACATGAGGGGTGTCCATAGATTCAATTAGCCTTTGATCATGCAAGATACTGCTGGAGTGCTGTCTTCGCCCTGCAATAAAGGAACAACTTGTTAATTACTGGAGTTTGGCTTTATCATCAACAGCTTTATGTACAAGACTACGCATTGTGCCAGCAAGAGAAGGAGGATGAACGAGCGAAGTAAAATGAAGCCGAGTGGCTGGCTCCTTCAGTTTGGAAGAATCTAGCCCATGGTGCAGAAGTGCTCTGCGTGGGCTCTAACAATTTAAGAATCCACCTTGCACCTAAGAATAAGATGATCTAACCAAGCATATTAGATGCTTACCATGAACTGAGCAACTTTCAAGTATGGTAGGGCTTAAGACGTATATTGAACCTCATTATCAACACACCTTATAAAAAACCCTTAAGAGCAATACTTGCTAAGAGCAATTACTTTTCTGTAACACAGATGTACCACGAAAAGCAGGTCTTTGAGCTGAGAAATGAAAGGGGTGTGACAACTCAGAACATACTAGAAATACATTAGTTCTGTGAGGAATACCGGCCCTACCAAAAACATACAATGATGCGAGAGGGGAAAAAAGAAGCAACAGCCAGCGTAATAATGGAACTTATGTAATCTAACATTGTGTAACATTTTTGTTAAGAAAAAAACACCTCCCAAAAGTGTAGGGTTACAGTTTCATCATCACTTCAGCTAATTCAGTGTTTCCTACCACCTGAAGTGAGCAGCTTTGCTCTTCCTTTGTGCCCCACACCTCCCAACCATGCTAGCATGACCTTGACAGACTTTTTCAAGATCCAATACAACTCAGCAAACCAGAGGAAGATTTATTTTTTTTCTTCCAAGTTTCCAGCTACATTCACAAGTCATATCAGCTCATAGAGGGGGCTGATGAAGCAGAGTTGGGATAGGGTAAACAGTGGGAGCAGGTGGCCAGAAGGAACAGGAGGGACAGTGACTTGCAACAGTGCTAAGCACAATCAGCTCCCTGTCTCTTAAAACCAAGGCTTAAGTGTTGACAAGCAAGGCCCATTTACCAGAAAGTATTTTCACTGCTGTAAGTTTTATTCCTATTTCTCACTGTTTGAAAACACTATTTAGCTTTTCCATCATTTTCTGTGAGCCTGCTCAATTATTATTATTGAGCCTGCTATATGTTCCTGATTATCACCTTCAATACTGATACTTTGGCATAGATTTTAAACAGAGAAGTCCTAGCTTTACTACAAGGATGTCCAAGAACACTGGAATATCCTTCATAAAAACAAGAACCCCAAATTTCATGCATTTTAAAACACTGCACAGTTTTGGAGTTGTGTTGTCTGTGTGTATGACCTCTTCCAAAAATCAGATCATCTCCTTTAGTTCATGAAAGAAATATGAGTTGTTACTAACTGTAGGTGGGATAATTGCAAAAAGTTAACAAAAAACCAGAAACTGTCATTAGCTATTTCAGTTATAGGTGTTTGTGAAGAAGCTAGATGATCTGTGTAGATACTATAATACCAATACAGAATAGATATGTGAAAAGTTACTGTTGAGCTTAAAAGAATTTAATTAACAACAGTGGTGATCCTGTATTATCTTTTTAATTCATAGTGTTATGTGATGGTTTATCATTGTTCCAATCCTGTGGAACTTAGTTAGTCCAAGGTTTACACAAATATTTTTGTATCAGTGAGATTTCAGAGAGGACCCTCCACTGGTTTAGAAGATCTTAAGTGTAGTTATTCTATACTATTGAGAATTTCAGTAAAATTTGTTACTCCTGAGCAATACAAAACCTGCTCTTTAAATAAGTGTTCATCACAATTTCTTTATACACCGTAAAACTCAGTGCAATGATAGACAGTTTTTCTGGGGAATTTTTCTATAATCAAAAGATTTCAAAAAAAGATACTTTTTTAATCAAAAGCAGAGAGCTCCTTCTAATCTTCTTTTTGGATTTTTCTTTATACTCACTTGTCACACAGATTTGGATCCGATGACTGACTCAATTTATGTAGAATATCTACTATTCCCATGTCTCGTAGTTTATCTTGTCGTTCTTGTGAACCTACAACAATAAATCACATTGTTGGGAATACCACCAAAAATAAATGTCTGCAGAACAGAAGAAAGGAGTGGTAGCAGAAACCAGCTTAAAGGAGGGGTATGGAACACAGTTCAGTTAGAACACAGCAATGGAAAAACTCCCTCAGCTATGGCTACTTCCCAAGGGAGCTCTAGTTTCTTTTTTTGTACTGTGTGCATATAGTTAAAGAAAAGAAAATTTTGAAGGCAAAAATCTGAACACATTTTATCCTGAAGTAAGAAGCCTGACTTCAGTTGGTTTATTCTCTTCTCTCTGATTTGGATGTAGAGAACATTCAACTGGAGGTATGTTTTTAAGTCTGACTTGTAGCACTGTATAATGCCAGGATAATGAGCAGAAAGCCACCAGGAGCATAACCAGGTGTCACACACTGAATGAAGCTCTGTGATCCAAGAGATGTGGAATAAGTTACACAGTAGGGAAAAAAACCAAAACTAAGTAGAGACACTGATTTCTTTGCTGAAGAGCAGCATGGTCAACTTGAGGGTCTATAAATCATCCATCTAGGAAAGTCCTCCTCCCAGCCCCACCATTCCTCAAAGCACACCAGCTCCCAACACTCCTTCCCTCGCCATTTCTTCCAGCTCCACACTGCTGTCTCTATCTGCCCTTTCCACCCCTCAACACAAACACACATTTTTCTGTGCAACAGCATCCTTCAGCTCCCTCCTGGCTACCTTCCATTGTTCCAGTCTACAACTCTTCTTACAGAATGCCTTCGCCGTTCCTTCCAGTTCCACCCACAAGTCCTTTGACTGGTTTCAGAGTCTTGCCGCCCAACCCGTTCAAGTCATCCATGCTGGGGAAAATTTCTTTTCAACAAATCCCCTTTCTAATCCATTTATCCTCTCCAGTGAACCTGTTCCCTCCAACAATGAGTTTCCATAACCTCCTTAAGACTTGGAAGCTCTCTTATTAGGATTCTCTTTCACTCCAATTGTTTCCAGATTTTACAGAAATGCTACAGGTGGAAACCTCCCAGTGTGACTCTCACCAACTCCTATTTACTGACACTCTTTTGTGTCTCCCCTTCCTGCCCCAGAACAGCTCTCTACACTTTCCTCAATGTCCTCCTGACCACTCTCACTTATTCCATATTATACCTATAATGATGTCTCCCTTTATGATTTGGATCCCACTGTGCTGTGCATTGCAAATATTGATTACTATGTAACATTAGCCTTTTGATCAGGATAGTAACTTGTACATGCATTAATAATGATGCTTTCTTACCTTCTTCTTCATTCCATATGAGATTAGATATACAGAACATGGCAGCAAGCTGAAGTTTAGCATTTGAATGACTCTAAATATAGAAAAATAGTACTCAAGTTTAGAAGAAGAAACTCGGAAATTCTCAGACTTACATTTTGGCAGTCCTGTAATAAATAAGGTAGCAGAGTTGGGACTAATTCTTATCTACAACTTCTCTCAAAGATAGTGCCATAACATAAAACACTTGAGTAGCATTCAATTCCTTCCAAATATTTATTGAGGTCTACAAGATATGCCTTTTCCAAGATCATGAAACATTTTCCATGTAGATTTGTTACAGGTATTACTTAAGTCACTGTAACATTCTTACAGGAAATAACGACTGGATTTTCTTTTTAATCAGATCCTCAGTACACCTCTGCCATATAGAACTGCACTACGTGATTTCTTAAACACAACTGGGTATATGTAAGTTAAGCACGATAGTGAATAATTTACAAGACAAAATGCTGAAATACCCTCTTTTCTTTCGTTCCCGCAAAAGACCAACATAAAACCTTTAAGAGAAATTCCCCATACCATGTAGTATTTGATTTTCTGCAGGATGTCATCATTGGTCATAATCAGTTCTTTTGCTGTTGTTCCATCTGCTATATTGGCAAGTATGCATAATGTCTGAAAGAGAGAAAAACTGTTATTTGGCCACAGATCACATGCCATGATTTATAGTTTCCCTGACAGCTCTGAACTTATGACAAACAATTTCTTTAATTAGTTTTAATATCTTTAATATGGAGTTTCCAGCTTGCTTGCATCTGAGGCCAATGCCAAAGAGTTAACAGCTGTGGCTGAACAGCCCCAGCAAAAAAAAAAAACAAAAAAAAACAAACAGTCATTGCCATTTTAAAATAAAAAGCAACATTCATCATTCATTAATTCATTTCAGTGAGTAAAATTTTAAGTCTCTCATGGAAATATACAGCATATAGAAAAGATTAAATACATTGGAAAATAAAACAGTCTATTCTTTACCAGTGGCTAGGGAAAAAAAACCCACCATATCCATCTAGTTCTGCAGGACAGGAAAAGGAAATACAGAGGTCTATCTGCTGATCTAGCAGAGTAATAATTTTTTTTTTCCCCAACAAGTCTAATCACACATCTTACCTGCAGAGATAACTCAAACTACTAACACATCTGGTTATTTCCTGCAAATTAGAGAAGCCATGCTACAGAATAACCTTGAAGCAACTAGGCCCATGTTGGCACTACATGCACATGTAGTAGACTTGCAGAGGCCAGCTTTCCTGGTCCTCAGGAGGCACCAGGAGATGCTCTACAAATTCTTTCCCAAAGAGTTGTAGAAGAACTTAACCATCTTTTCTGGACATGCAGGGATGACTACCAGAGGACACTGGAGAACGATCAGCATTTGTGTGATGCCCATGTCTAAGCTGCACTGCGTTCATGTCAGCAGTTGCAGGGATTACTTCCAAGCTGCTAATTACATACTGATGAGCCAGTCAATGATAGTGATAAGCACTGTCCTGCCAGAAGTATGGGCCCTTGTGTGCACGTAGGCAGTACTGGATGCATGACTTCATTCTGAATTAAAAGCAAGCTGCTGATCACACCACAGGGACAAAGAAAGTGCTCTATGTAGAAAGGCCCCAAACCCTAAAGGTTACATTCAACCCTAGTCCACTAGCCCTTTCCAAGAGTATTTCTCAGGTACACTTATTCTCCAAAATAATTCTGAGAGGCTTGGCAAGGTAAATAACCTTCTATTGCAATGAAGGCCATTCCTGTCACTAGAGCTTTTTCAGGAAGAACTATTTAGAAAGACACAACTGGTTAATCCTCAGCTGTTTCAGAACCATGGTATCACTAAACTTGCTAAGAGTCTTTTTTTTTTTTCTTTTCTAATTTTGCACTTAAATAGCCATATAAGGCCTGTTTGCCTTCAGCCCATTCTTCACTGAGCAGAGATTTAGACCAGTCTGGATTTAGCTGCATTTTTACACTTATTTGCCATGCTGTTTGCTACCCATATCCATCCTAACCAAAGCAATCCTCTGGAATCTCCCACAGCTTCTTGCTGCCCCCATTCTTCATCACCACATGCCCTGTATGAAGAAGAAACAGCATTCTCCAATTTAACTCTTGTGACAGACAAGATGGTCATCAGCCAAATTCTGCCCATCTATCCTCTTACTTTTGCTTTAGCATCCCCGCAGTAGGTATCCCTGTACACTGGCCCCCTTATGCTGCCACCAAGCCAGGAATGCTTTTCCCTACTGGCCATCTCCTCTTTGCTTCTCCCTTTCCTCTTGCATATTGCTTTTCTTGTCAGGGCATGTCGTCGTCCCCCCCCCCCCTTTTTCCTGGGCTACATCAGCATGCTCTTTTCCCTGCTAGTGCCTCTCCTCTTCTAATCGCTGCTGGCTCCTGCAGGCACCCAAGAACAGCCAAGTTACCACATCTCCCAGCAGAACATGTATTACTGCCAGCAAGGCAAGTGATGATGGTATTCTTCATTACTGACTGCTCCAATGGCTGCTGTTGGAGCAAATAACCATGACACTTCCCCAGTGTGAAATACTGGCTTCTTTCTCTTCCCTTGTTCCTACTGTCCCCTTTCTGCCATGCCACTGCCTTAGATTTAATTCTTCTGCTCTCACATACAGTGCCCTCCTTTTACCAAACCTACATTTAAAAAAAACCAAAACCAACCAACATTCTGAATTCAATTCAAACATGTTTGTAATAATCCATTAGAAAGAGCAGCATTCTTGTAGGTACTAAAATTATTAATCTGACAGATCTCAGTAAAATATTCACAGCACATCATAACCCAAAGATGACATGTTGAGAAGAACAAGCATTCTTAGCTGTTTCTTAAATTTTATTCTGTCAAGACAACATGAAACAAAAAAGGGTACCTGCTCTTTGACTTCTATATTGTGCTCCCCTTCCAGAATGAGGGTCACTGCTTGCATGATTTGCTTCCCATGAGTGCTCATTATGTGGTCTATGTGCTGCCAAAGCAATGATGAAATACAATCAGCAGAACTTTCCAGACAAAGAAGGGGCATTCCTACTTGAATTACTCTAAGAGTAGCAACATTGCACAAAGACCCTAGCTCCTAGCAAGGTCTCCCAAAACCAAGAATTTATCACAGCAGAAACACTTCATAATATTCCTCTTCATTTGAAGCCTGGTCTTGTTTGAGAGAGCATGATATGGGCCTTGGTTCTGATTTCACTGTAACCTGTAGAAAAGACACTGGTTTCCCAATTGCATGGAGGCCAGTCTGAAGACTGAATCCTGCTGGACCCAAGCTCTAAGTATGATGCTGCAGCTACAAAGAACCACTTCTCTTCTGATAACAGGGGGATATCAGAGAGGGGTAAGAAAACTGAGGTTTCTTATCTGGTATTTGCTACTCTTTCTGGAACACTGTGACCAGGTCCGATAGCCACATTTCAAAAGTCTGAGAGGGTTCAGAGAAATAAGCCATACACATTACTTATCATCTAGGAAAATTGTCTCAAGTTAAAAGACTTACAGGTAAAAAGGTCATTTGATCACAGACTGTAAACACCTATACTACAATAAAATTGATCATTAGGAGTAACAGAAAAAGATGAAACTAGATCTACTGGATTAACTGATAGCAAAACCCAAGAGTGACAGCAAACAGCCACCAGAGAGCACATGGCAACTACAGTTTTTTAAGACATTAGGGATTCTTGTAGGACTTCTTAAAATTGCTAATAACGAGACTTCATTCAAAAGCTGCTGGATGAGTTATTCTGGAGTGAGTTTTGGGTAGAAAATGAGAATGGTTGGTTCTGGCTCTAAAACATACTACAGAAAGTAGGTGAAGCTGGGACGTAGTTTCAGATGAAGAACACCTTAAGTGATAATGAGACTCTGCTGTCAGAGCTCAGGGTGAACTTAATGAATGACTGGTTATTAAATATCTTTTCACATTAAGACAGAGCTAATTTTCTATGAAGCTTATTGAGACTCAACGAGTACAAATATCAGAAGATTTTTTGCAGTGACCTTTTTATGGTAGAAACACAATACGTGATAAATGCACAGTAGAGGCTTCGTGGTTTTTTTCCCCCACAAAAATGTTGGCTTGCCAAATGTTTGCTGCATGTTTTCCCTCTGTTCTTCACAGGGGATTACCCCTTTCTTTTCCTCCACCAATATCTCTTTCTCCCTGTCAAAAACAATTCATGGGCTTACATTTTCAAACCATTTTATTTCAGTGTGTAAAATGAACGTATGCATTTTGTAAGTGCACAGTGCCACAGTCAAATTCAAAAAGCCGGTACTATCTATATAGTTGGATAAGAACAGAAATATTTCAGGTGTCAAGAAAGAAGAAACACAGGTATCCTTAAGACATGTGCCTCTCCACACATTGACTCAACAGTGCAACCCTCTTATTGTTGTTCTGGACAAGTTTCACAGAAAGACTGTTAGGAAAATAATTTTGCTGACAGCTAAATGCAATGGAATTGAACATTAAATGTAACTCTCTAGCTCTGTATTTGATAATAATTACAAAGTTTCAGTGGATGTAGAGAATTCTTTCAAATGTTTTCTTACACTGATTTGTATATTTGGTTACAGATACTTGGATAAATGCAAAGGCTTCAGTTTTAGCAATATATCAAACATTAATATTAAACAGAAAAATAACTTGCCTTACAAAAAAGATTAAGAATTAATTTGTATTGTCTGCATGTTTGATCAGCTTTCAGAAGGTCTGTCTCCAGCTCTACTTACTGGGCGAGTAGATAGAAGATTCCTGAGCAGTCCCAAAGTTTTCATCAGAACATTTACATCGGAATCAGAAAGCAACTGGAATAACTGCTCTGTACTCAGACCTCGTAAGATGTCTGATTTGATCTTCTGTTCCGCTTGAAACGCCATATTCTGAAAGAGACAAATTTTTTTTGCTTTATTTTTTTACCTTAAACTTGGGCTTTTACTCATTTAGTAGACTATTACCTGCAAGCATATATGCTTGCTAAAATTAATCTTGCAAAGGTTCTAATTTACGAGGAACTGCTACACAGTGAATTAAATTTCCACACAGTCTTACGGCTGATCTGGTTACTACCTGCTTTTATTTGTCCCCTGGCATGCTACTGACGCTACTTAACTGTTTCCCTGAATGATCCTGGCAACCAAACTGGTATCAGAACTGAAGAGTTTATTTTATTTTAAGGACTAATTGATGAAGTGTTCCAGGCTGATACTGTTTTCCTTCTGTAGTTAGGTGGAAAGACAAGCCAGATTTCAGCTATGTTATTTTTAATAACAACTGATGACTTCAAGTTACATTCACAAACTTTTTAAGAAGCAAAATCACAAGCGGTATTTCATCAGTGTGTTCTACTTACCATTAAAGCCCAAATGCCATTCACTCGCAAGGCAAGATTTTCACTCTGTGTTAAACTACATAGAAGTTCTATGGCTCCTGATTCTAAAATAGGCTAAAATGAATGGGAGGAAAAAAAAAATATTTAAAACACTACTTAGACTAATTACACGTCTAGACAAATGTAAATATAATAAGAAAAGTCTTGCTTATATCTATTTCTTGAGTTTACAACATGTCCAGTCCACTCACATGAACTGGCCGAGCCATACCCTATATTCATGAGCATTAAAAGGCAGTTTTTTTATGAAAAAAACCTCAAGTCAAGATGGCTTCATTCTCATGTGTATCCACATATGTGTACACATGTATATACACAGCCATACACACATACTGCTGTGATACTATACACATATCCGCCACACACACAAGCAAATGTTTTCCCCAACAACTTTCAGCTTGGGACTGCTCTCCAAAAACACTGTCTTCCTTGAGCAAGGACATCTTTTTCAGTATCAAGTGGGACATTTGTGACTGTTTAAAAGAGATTATGGAGAATGGTAGCTACTTGATATCTGTCTTGACATTTAATCTTCATGTTTAGTAATCAGACCAAACTAAAATCCAACAGAAAAACTTCAGCACAATAAAGATGACTGAAGACCATTCTTGATGATCAAATTGGAATGCAAAACCTTGTAATATCACATTTTTAAATGACAGGATGAATACAAGCACCTTTTCTTTCAAACTGATTAATGTAATGAAAGTTAAATTTGGAACAACTGCTTTCAACCTGAACCGAATTTGAAGGTTACTAGTTGTATCTAAGACCTGAAGAGCTCGTATGCTGAAAGGATTCATCCAATGACTAGTGCTGCTCTAGTTTGTAAGGTATTCCTTTCTTCCTGAAGTTACTGCTTCAAAAGCAGTGAATAATTGAACATATCTGAGTTTTGGGGAAGTTGTGTGGTTTTTAACCCACTTAAGGGCTGAATTCATCAGAAAACAGGAATGTGTGGAAACGGCTGCACTTCATAGGAACAGGTTCATCTCACTGAAGAGCAGCAAGGCCATAATGGAACCAGGCAGCAGTTTGTGCCAAAGTTCACCTGGTCCCAAGTGCTTGTGCACTGCAATAAGCTGCCGGTGACTTCTCCACAAGCCCAGTAGCTGGCTGGCTCCTACGGACTTCTCCACAGCCACAGCAGATGGGAAACATTCCAAAATTGGTTTTGACTCAGCTCTTTTACATGGTAAAATACAGATCCACCTCAGCTTTGGTTATTTACTGAAGTGACTGGCAGTTTACATGCAATTTTCAAAATACTATGTAGGAAAAAAAAAAGGTGATACATCAAATAAATACCAGATAGCTTATAGATGCTTTCAAACCTAACATTTATAAATATTCCTTCATTTTCCATCAGCAGTATTTTCTTTTGGCAATGATGCTTTTTACATGAACCATGTGACCCGACAGGAAATTCAATATTTCAATCCAATTTAAGTGGAAACACTACACTGACTGTGACCTGCCGTATGAACAAGAAAGCCCATGGGCCAGTGAACTCTGCTTGGCATTATTTCAGGTAATTTTCTGTCTCACAGGCCTGACTAAAACCATCAAGATCAATTGATCAAACCAAAGTAATCCAAAGTGCCCCACAGGAGCCCACATATACCAAAATCTTGCAAATGTTTTCTATAGTTAAGAAATATTTAAGACTTAGGGAATTGTTCCAGTGCTATGAAGTATTGATAGGTATGTATGATCTGTATGAAATACAGACATTGCAGAATTCAAGAACAGATATCCTCTATCGTTCAGTCAAGAACAATAAAAACCACAAGAATCAGCTATGCCAGCATTTTCAAGATTATAGCATTAATTCTCTAAGACAATGGATCATATTGCCAATTATCAGTTTGTTTTCTTCTTGCTTATGAATTTCTTAGATAATAGCATTTTACAAGTAAAAAACTCCGAGATTTCATGTCTACTTCTTTCTTTAGAGACTACATTTAACTATTCAACCATAATTAACTCTCACAGCACTGTAAACAGATGATTTTTTTTTTTTTTTAATTATTATTCACAAGCTATCAGTGATACAGTCTGCCTAACATTACAGTTCTATAATGCTTCACAAGCAGTGGCTACCAATTAAGATATCTTTATGTTTATTGAACTATTGTATAATGTAACTTTTGTCTGTTACCTCCACTTGTTTCTGGATAAATACTAACCTCCTTGCTTGGAGAGAATTCCAGAAGTAGATTGCATAGCGTGGAAGATGCTACTATGAGAATTTCATTTGGAGCATTCTGTAAAACCTGCAGTCACAAAGGGGAGAATGAGAAATCTCTGTTAACTAGTAGGATAAGGGAGGGATCATTTTAAAACTATGATTATGCTGCACTTTTATATTCCATACTTTAGGAGATGCTTTGATGCTAGCAATGCAGATCCAGACAGTGCTCATTCAACTCAATGTGATGATACACATTACATGACAAGCTGGAGCAATGCAAAGTTATTTCACAGAAGCCAGATCTGACAGTTTTCAGGTCCAATTTAAAAGAAATCAGTGGGAACAGATCCCCACTCTGAAAAGCATAGATGTGCTGGCAGTTATAATTTAGCCCTGCAGCCATTCTCTCAGAGAGCAGGCTGTGTCCTGCAGTGTACTTCTGTGTCATGATTTACAGAAAAGAGAAGGAAGCTCCAGGAGGAGCCTCCTCAACACTTCTGTACCTCATGCAAAGCACAACATGGCAAATTTCCTCATGACTATCTTTTCAGAAAAGCAAGTAGCCTGGAACAAGTTATACTCTCTTATCTGTGCCTGGATCTCCAGCAGGACCAATACATGCCATTCTTAAACAGAGCATCTCCCTTGCATGTTCTGAGAAAACTCAATAAGGAAATAGGCATGGAGGATACAACTGCTCCTCCAGCAAAGAAAGGCAACATAGAAGGGTTGTTCTGTACCACCTTTTGTTTCAGAGCAGCAAGCAAACTGCAAACATTAACAATTACTGCATTTACAGTGGCTTGCACTAAAGTACATAAATGTAAGCCCTATATTTTAGGCATTAATCTTCCACGGCTTATACAGTTACACATGCTAGGGGAGAGAGAAAGGACTTACATAGTTGTTATTAATCTAGACTGAAAATGAATTTATCTTTATTTAATATTACTTTTATTTTTCTATTAAGAATAATTCTTGATGTTTTGGAATGAACATACAGGTTTCTGACTTCAGCTTATTTAATACAAATCAAAATTAACAACTGCCAGCAGCTGCGTTTACACAGAAGTCTGACATCTACATTTGGTTTTTTTCACATGGCTCTCCTTTTATGATAGTTATGCTTCTTCAAGCAATCCTGTCGTTTTTGTGTTTTACATTTATAAATGTTTGATGTTTTCATGTTTGGCCTTTCACAGACTCTTAAAAAATTCAAACCACTCCCTCCAAGCCCCTTCAGGTGATGATCATGAGTCCTGAATCATGGGATTATTATGCTATACTGATAGCAAAAACCTGCACAGACAGATCTCCCTTGACCTCCCAATAAGAGTAATGAATTAGACACCCATGGATTAGTATCACAACTCACACGCCCAATTCAAGGACGAATGCTTAACTTGTAATAAGTGTATTGTCAGAAAACAATTTCCCCATCATTTCTATCATGAAACTGTAGAAAAAAAAGCAGACATACTTTAGGGCCTCTAATTCATGCAAGCAACATAAAAGGCTGAGAAAGTTTCTTGCGCTGCAGCCATCAAGATGGCCAGAGTGGAGGATAACTAGTGAGTCAAGTTTTCTTGAGTCCATAACTTGTGAGAATTAGAACATGAGCAGAACAGAGAAAATCAGGCATGAATACACTGTCACTGAGTAATATGCCCAACAGTTATCTTTCATGTACTGAAATCTCTGGATCACTAGAAATAACTGAAGGATCTCCTGAACCTCTACTTCCTTCTAGGCTCTTGAGTGAAGCTTTGCACAGTCAGCTCATATAACTGCCTCATTATCAGGCTCATAAGTTCATTTTTTCCAACAACACTTTCTCCAGTTTGGCTATTTTACTTCTGAATAGAGAGTCAAGTTCACTGCAGGTGATTGTCATAGATGTCTATGCTGCCTAAGCTGTCAGGCTTCTTGCTAGCAGACCTCATCTGTTCCCCATTTTGAAGGTCTAAAAGATGTTGAAACTGAGAAACTGGTTTATTTATCTGAACTTAATGACAGTCACATTACAGGATGAGAGATGATATATAACCTTACACACTTTGATCCCATTTAATCTTGTGGATAATTGCATTATATTAAAATGTGTCTTTTTAGAAGTCTTGCTGAGCTCTTTGGCTTCAGTTTTAGAATCTGCAATGAGATCTAGAAGGTAGAGAATTACAGGAGAAAACTCAGATCTAAATTCTCTTGTAGGGCTTATAGACCAAGTCTGAACTGTGCAATCTAGTCTGAGCATGAAGTTAAAGGAGATGTAGTCCTCCTAGTGGCCTATGTAAATATTAGGGATAACTTATCCTCACTCACTGATCACTCAGGACCACAGTCCTCTCTGTTGCTGCTTGGCTTTTGTTTATTTACAACTCTCTTAGGAGAAGGTCATGGAATTTTGATTCCTACGTAATTTCTATTCTGATTCTACAGAAAGGCCTACAAATTGAACAGACACCATATACTTATTTAATGGAACAGAGAACTTCGGTAGTTGAGACTTGACTTTTCTTTACTTACCTTCATTAAAGGTTTCCATACAGCATGATCCTGAAAACTTGTCCTGAGCTGCTGTACAGAACGGGACAAACTGTGCAAACATCTATAATGGAAAAGAACCCTTCATTGTGAAACACACACACTCACTGTAATATATATGTTGCTTCTACACACAGATTCAGCTTAGAATTTGGTAAGTAGTAGACTGTAAATAGCAAAAATAAAATATTATACTCATCCAGTATAACTCCCCGCCCCCCTCCCCAACAAATTTTCCAACAGTAAAAATGACTTCAGATTAGCTTTTGAAAAATTAGCAGAAATTCTAGCAAGTGCAGCATCAGACTTTGACAAGACAAAAGTATTTGCATGAATCAGAAAAGCCTCCTACCTGACTGCAGCTAATCGCACCTTGATACTAGATTCAGACAAGCCATTAACAATACGGTCCATCATATTTTCGGTCTCAATGATCTGGAGCAAAAAGGAATTAATGTTATAGGAATAAAAAGGAATAAAATAATATGAGCATTTATGGGTTGTTGGTTTTTTGTCTGCAACATTTTAAATATTGCATATAAAAACTGTAGCTAAAACCAGCAAGCTACATTCTCTTCCCAGATTAAGTGGAAAGTAGTGTGTATCTACATACAATTTAGAAAAAAACATCTACATTCTATGCTCCACTACTGCTTTCAAAATGATTTTATTAATCACTGAGGAACAAGAGGGTTTTATATATACATGAATTACCCGTAATGTCATATTAAAACAAAAGAGAGCATGTGTGAGTGCACACAATACATACAGATTAGAGACATGCTGTGGAGCTATGTGGAAAAAAATACATAGTAGTTCATCTGCTGTATTTAGACATGGCCAGCACAAGCACTTAAAACTAGGATAAAAGGGAGTTAATACCAAGATGAAAGATGGCTTTTGTATAATAAATCAACTTTGTCATGTACACACCCACCACTTTTTAAAAATTATGCTTTGATATGTAGAAGAAGGATCCTTACTATTAACTAAAGACGTTAACCTGGCAACAAAAGAGAAATTTATGGGTTTGAATTCTGGAGATCCTGAATGGTTCCCCATTGATAAAGCTTCCTGCTAGTTATCTTTTCAGTGCTGTGTTTTCCTCCCTCCTTCCTCTCCACTTCTTTCTTCCTTTTGTTTTTCTGCTTTAACCAACAAATAAACTCAGAAAACTCTCCTGCCTCCTGTACCTGCCATTTTTGTTTGACAAAGCAACTCCATGTTTAATTTAAAAAAAAAAAAAAGCTGCTTTTAATTATTCATTGTTTTGTTTCCCTCCACTTTCCGCACAAATTTTTAACTATACAAGTGCTCTAACCAGCCAATCTCTTCTCTGTGATGTCCAAGAAGAGTTTGTTCTCCTTCACACCAATTGCTTTATTAAAACAGTGCAAGCCCCCTTGGTCACTTCAGAATCATGGAACAAATTTTTACTTTGTTTCCCAGTATGATTAGACTTTCTAGGGCTTATTTTTGGGAAAAAAGTTTGTTTTATAATAGAACACATGACAAGAGGTATAGTCTGTCCCTCAGAACATAGGTTTCAAAAATTACACATATGCCACAACAATATCCCTGCACAGCTTACGAGCAGCAAGGACCTCAACATGTTGAATGACAACTTACTGTGAGACTCTAGCTCATCACTGTGAAGATGGTTACATAAATAAACTTTACTGTTATATTTTGTTATGGCAAGACATGAATTTTTGTTCAAATCCCATGCAAAGAAAGTGCAACATAATAGAAAGAGAGCCTTCTTATTTCAACTTACTTATACCACAATGAAAAAAGGGATGGAAGAGTGGAAATTCTTGCACTGCCCTTCAGACCAACCTCCAGCTATGTCTTTGCCTGACTGCTATCATTTTTCACAGGCTCACCTTTTTTCGGATATCTTCATCATTTGCTCCCAGGGAAGCATAGAGCTTGAAAGCAGCCTGGCGCAGTTCATGGGCATGCTTCAAATCATGGTCAAGCTATTTAAATAAAGCACAGATATCAAATTTAGACACTAAAAAATTACAGGTGTTATTTTCTTATTTGTTGTAAACTAGTGCTTATCCACTGGGGTTTTGTCGACCACACCAAGGGCAGCCAGAAACACAAATGGACTGCTGTTCCATTAGCCAATGTCCATGTCTACCAACTGAATACAATAACAGAAGTCAAGAATATGTCTAACTTCTCTGCTGAATTACAGGTAAAGTCAACTTACACAATTTGAGGCCAAAACACTTCTATAAAGTTACAACTCTATCCAGACCATATTCAGGCAAAACCTATTCTTATTTACCCAACAGAAACTTACAGGAACAAGCCAGGAGAAGTGAAAGAATTGGGAGGGGATTTCAAGGGAAGTTTTATCAAGAGAACTGAAGCAAAAGCAGGAACCAAAGCTGGTCTCTAAATCACAGGGTCTCCATCTTAAGGTGGATGTTAACTTCTGACTTCTGCTGTAAAGGCAATACAGCAGGGTGCAAGCTGTCTAGGTTTCTGGAAGGTAGCTTCTTAACACAGGTGTTAGAGGGGTGAATTAGGGTGATGTACCACTGGATAGGCTGCTCACGGATCAGGAAAAACTGCTTGGGGGTATGATAATTAATGGGAGCACTAAGCTATAGGGATCATAGAACAGTGGTGTTCAAGTTCCTGAGAGGCATGAGAAAGGCACGGAGCAGAGCATAGAGCCCTGACTTCATGAGAGCAGACCTGGAGGAGCAGATGGGGTGTACCCTGGCTTGTTCAGCCAGGAGAAGAGAAGGCTGAGTGGAGACCTAGGAGCAGCCCTCCAATACCTACAAGGAGATTACAGAGAACATGGAGCCAGACTCTTTATGTAGGTGCACACAGCAAGAGAAGGACAGACAATAGTCAAAATTGAAACAGGAGAGATTCCTTCTGGATATAGGAAAGAAAAATCGACCATTAGAATAGTCAAACTTTGGAACAGATAGCTCAGAGAGGTTGTTTAATCTCCATTCTTAGCAGTTTTCACAAGCCAACTGGACAAAACCTTGAGCAAGCTCATCTAAACTCAAGATTGACCCTGCTTTCAATAGAAAATTAAGACTTTCAGACCTCCTCACATTCTTTCCAACGAGAATAATTCTAATGATTCTGACTGCCCTCAAAACTCTGTACACCAAAGGGTTCCACAAAATGATGCAATATTTAAAGTCTACAGAAAATGCCAGAAAAATGCTAGTATTAAGCAGCAAAGCACTGAAATAAAAGAACTGTCAAAAATTAAGCTGTATGAGTAATTCTCTCTGGTGCAGCTATGTTAGAGCAGAATGTATTATACCTTTGTTAAAAAAATATTTAAAACAGACAAGTAATCTGTTCAGCAGTCCTCACTCATGTAGTTTTTACCTTACGAGGTATAATTTGAAGCATTTTTACAAAGTAAGCACCCTGGCTTCCCAGCTGACTAATTTTACAGACTTTCTGAACACCCAAATCAATGTCATGATATTTATAATTGCCCCACTCACATTTGGAACCTAATAATATTTCTGGTGCTACAGCCAATGTCCATTACTCCCCAATCAGCTGCTAAACTTTCTTCTGCTTACTTAATTTTATACTACAACTATTCTCTTATATTTCATTTGCATTTTTACATAGAATTCAAGGCAGCTCTATACACAGAATCAATCCCATTCAATAAAAGTCTGAGAAGTGAGTTTACTTCTTGGCCTAGCTTCAGAGAAAAATCAAGGCTCTGTAATCCATTTTTTGGGGGTATTTTCTAAAAATCAGACTTGGTAAGAAGAGAAGGGAATAGGCAATGGATATTTCTCTATGTGGAATATAAAAGCAATCTGGCTTCTAAGGTTGACTGATCCACTAGTGCTTTGGAAAGTGTATGCAAACCTGTAAAAGAAAAAGTTCACGGATGAGAAGTCCTAGTACAACACCTACCAAACTAAGCCTCCAAGGTATATTTGGTCCCTGTTTATCCAACCTCTTGCAAGTGCAGATAACTCATAATAGGAAATACTATGATATCCACATGTTCTTCTGATTTAACAGAACAGAACCATCTCTGAACTTAACACTTTTCACAAACCTGACCTAAGAATTGAAATCAATCTCTCATCTCATGGACTATTATCTCTTACGAAGCTGAAATGTACTTGTTCCTGAAGGTAAGCCTTTCAAACTCTGCAAAGGAGAAACATGACAGATGTCGCACTCTGGTACTTCATTGCTATCTCTGGAAAAAGTCATGAAACTTGTATGGTGAAACTATATTAAGCTACCCATAGGCCATCTCTCTTATCTTTGACATAGAAGAGTGGCAGAATCCTTCTTACAGGGTGGGGAGTCCAGATATACACAACAACTTCAGTTTGGATAATACAGGCTCCAGAAAAAGCAGTGAGCGAGGAAAGACTTGGGGACTGCATGCATCAGGAATCAAGTCCTGCTGGACCTCTGGTCACCTTTCTATTGAGGAACTCAGACATAAGGTTTAAATAGAAAAAAAACCCAAACAAACCATCCTGAGCCCATGTATTATTGCTTTTGCACATTCTTCAAAGCTTCAGAAGTAGGTAAGGAAACATACCCTCTTGATATCAGTGATTGCACTCACTGAGCTGGGATACTTGAAGTAGTCAGCAAGCATGACAATGAGGTGGTCGGTAATGCTGGCAATTCTCTGGAGCTCCACATCTGTTTCAATCAAATAGGCCAGTGTTTCTGCTCCTTCTACTCGCTCCTCCAGCAGTCTTTCCTTACTACACATTCGAACCAAACATGGCAGAGTCTGAAAAGTTTGAAATAAATAAATAAACAAACCACCATTGTTTAGTGCAGCTATGTTCATAAAGCTCACAAAAAAAAATCAAACAGCCATCCTAGAGCAATTCACAATGTTCTTTAGATCGGTACCTTTAGACAAAAAGATTTTAGTGGTTTTAAAACTACACACACAGAGAAATTGTTCAGGCACTGCTAAGTATACAGTAGGCTACTTTCAACTAACTTCTGCAGTCAAAATTAGTCTGCGTGAATACAACGTTTAGAAGTGAACATGCTCAAAGTTATGCAAAAGCTAAAAAAAAAAAAAAAAAATATCCCCTCAGAAGTTCCTATTTGCACAGGTTTATTCTTACTACACACAAGAACCAAAAGTACCCAAGCTGCCCTTAAGAATTACTTGACCCCTCTTGCCCTTTTGCAATCTAGGATTGACTAAGGACAATGCAGTCAAAAATAACCTCAGGGCTTCCCTTGACCCATGCTGGCTGTTTGGAGTAGTAGGAAAGGGACAACTACTCCTAACTAGTATATTTGGTCAACCAGAAATGAAGTCTACTTGGAATCCAGGTCCATTCTGCCATACCCTGACATACCCCCCTACCTTGGTTACAGTCATATGGCAACACTTCTGTCATACCTTCTCTACTTTAAACATTAAAAACAATCAAATCTTTCTTTACCTGAAGCTCAGTGAAAGGCACTTAGCTCTGGAAAGACCAGTTCTCCAGTGGTTGGGACTCTGTTCACTCAAGCCTCACCAAACAGAAGTATGAAAATAGATGAGGAATAATATCAAGGTTTTTTCTTGCACTACTCCACTGACTTCAAAAGAATTTTGCTAGTAGAAAATGTTTCTCAGAGTTATGTTTTTGGGGACCTGAAATAACATTTATCCATTGGCTGTTCAAACAATTAAATAGATACATAGCTCCAGTCCACAGGTAGGGAAGCAGGGTTACAGGACTTGCCTACATTTATTGATAAAGTAGATGCTACCACAAGGATTACCATCTAATCCCGCACCTAATCCAGGGAGCCAAAGCACCTTTTCTCTGCATGTCTGTCACTGAAGACATCAGATAAGACTTTCAGCCTGAACAGCTGAAAACTGGTTCTAATAGCGCAGACACACCTAAGGACCTTCTGCTTCCTTAGGAAGTTAGGCAGAACTCTTTAAAAGAGAAGACAGCTTCTGAGGGTTGGTAAACTTCAGCCGCCCTCAGAAATCACCTCATTCCAAAAGTGAGATTTCTAGAACCTCTGCAAGTTTGTTCAAGTTTGCTTTAAAGCCTTCAGGCTATGACACTTTTTAATCTGTAGAATTCAGAACTGCACCATAATGATTAAACATCACCAGCTTCAATTACCAAGCTGGCATAAGGTATATTAAAAACTGAAAAGTTGCATAAATAAGCTCATAAAAGCTGAACATAAGCTCTTAAAAAACAACATTCAGGTTGAGTAAGAAAGAACAGAAGTGGAATTCCATGCCTAAACCACACAGATATTGTACTTCCCAATTCTTTCCAAGGTCAAATGGCCTGAAATGAGCTATTTCTTGGAATTCAAGGGCTAGATATTGTTAAGTCACTGGCTGCAACCACCCAAGAAACACAATCTCATACCTTTCAACTTTTAGCAATTCCATCTGTTTAAAATTAAACAAAATCAAGAATTCTGAAGGACATGTTTTAACTGTTCCATTAGACCTCCAGGTCAGTACCACGTAATTAATGCAGGGGAGCAGGGGACTGTATTAGGGGTGTAAGATGAAGAGCCACAAAGCACACTTGACCTTTTCTGGACAGCAGATACAAGTCTGTAAACGGACTGTAAAGATGGAATACTTAATTCACATGGTATCACACGGATGTGCCAGGGTTATCTGGGCAAAGGGTCACTTTCATTATTAGGATTCCAGAGAAATAATTTCCCTTCCAAGCAAATCCTTCCTCTGCCTTCTCGCCACCCCAACTGATTTTATTTTTTCCACGTTACAGGCCAACCCACTACTCAAACTGAGCAATGAAAATAAATCAAAACCATTTTGGAAACACACATCCCTGACTGTCCTCCAACTGAAGAAAGTTTGATAGCAAAGGGTCAAAGTTCTCTTCAGTAATTTCTGAAAACTAGAGGGGGCATTGCTTTGTTTTAGTTCACCGGAGGTCAAACAATTTGTGACTGGATTTACCACAGACTGAGACAGTGTGTTACCTTAAAACTACGAGCTCCTGGAGTGACCCCAGAAGAAAAGAAGAAGTTACATGAGTTGTCTGAACAAGAGGGCAAGGTTCTGTGCCTTCCTTCTGTCCTCACTCTTTCATCTACTCTCAAGTATTTCCCCGTTACACAAAAAAGATGTGGACAGGCTGGAGGGGGTCCAGAGAAGGGCCACCAAGATGATCCAAGGTCTGGGAAGCCTGCCATATGAGGATAGGCTGAGAGAGCTGGGTTTGTTAAGCCTTGAGAAAAGGAGGCTTGGAGGTGATCTCACCGCCATGTACCAGTACTTAAAGGGGAGCTACAAAGATGGAGACTGCCTTTTTACAAGGAGTCACATGGTGAGGACAAGGGGTAACAGGTACAAGTTACTCCCAGGGAGATTCCGATTGGATATGAGAGGAAAATTTTTCACAATGAGAACAGTCAACCATTGGAATAATCTCCCCAGGGAAGTGGTTGACTCCACTACACTGAACACATTTAAGACGCAGCTGGACAGGGTGCTGGGCCATCTTGTCTTGACAATGCTCTTGCCTAGAAAGGTTGGACCAGATGACCCTTGAGGTCCCTTCCAACCTGGTATTCTATGATTCTATGAATAAATTTTAGTCCAAAGTTTAAAACATTTATTTGCACAGAAGCAGCTTCCATGAGAAAGTGTTCCTATTGCTGTAGGTTGGCAAGCAAATCAGTTCACAATGGTTTGAAAGGACTAGTTATCTATTTGGCCCATGTGACAGAGAATGCGTAGCTCCACGCAGTTAGCAGTGAGCTATCAGCAATAACCTGCCTTTGCCTACAGCAGCAGTCCGCCCATTTCTTCTCACCAGAGCAGAACAGTTCTGGAACGCACACATCCTGCCCAGGATATAGCCCGGGGTTAAGCAGACAGTGGGGGACTTCTGAAGGGAAGAAATTTTCAAAAGAAGAATGAGATTTGCAGGTTGGGAGCATGGAATTGTAGCCCTCAGTTTGCACGTATTGTAAGGAGAAAGAATAGAGATCAGGGAATTGGGAGTGTCAATTTGGAAAAAAGCTAAGCAGGAGAATGAGGGAGAGGGATGCAGCTTGGCTTCCTTACTTGCTGTAAGACCAGATGCCTGTGCAGAACAGATGCCACTATCAACACCAATTCCAAGAACACATGTCATCTTCTCAATCTCAGTACAGGGGCACACATAGGGAAAAAATTAATTTTTTCAGGCATTTAGACTGCATTTCCTTAAGTCTGAACTATGTGTTATTCTCTGGAATGAAGGATGTTAAAAGCATACTGAAAGCTTTAGAGTCTGCCAGACTGCTACAGTAATTATCAAAGAAAGCAAACATGTTTTATTATTGCAGTATTAGAGTAATACTTCAATATCTCATGGAGAAACAAGCAGTGTTAGTATTATCTGATGTCTGGCTGATATACTTGCTCATCAACAGCTTTTTTCTTTTGATTAGCTATAGAAGTGTGACTATTAAGAAAGAGATTATGTTCCTAGGGTATTTAATGAAGTTTCCTTTAATGAATTTCCTTATACAGTCACATGCAGTATAAAAATCAAATCCAACATTTCAGCATGACAGTTTCTTTTATTTTGTAACAAATTTCCCTAGACAAAGTATGAAGCAGGCAAATCTACAAAACCAAAAAACATTGTGAAACCTGAGAAATCATCTGCTCGTGACAGACTCCATATATACACTGTGCAAGTATTCTAGTCTTGTGAAATAAGCTATTGAAAGACGAACCAGTGCCTTGTTCATATACAGAGACCAAGGCTGTAATGTTGTTTCCATGTTACCTACAAATAGTTACCGAAATGATTACAAACCTCAAATGGATGCGTGTCAAACTCTGGAATATTTATTCCTGGATATTGACCTTTTAGTATGATTCTTTATTTTAAACTTCTTAAAAAAGCCACGTCACTATAAAAGCTTAAAGACACAAAGGGAAATTAGGTAACTAATTTTTTAAATAAAAAAAATCAGAACGCGGTGCTTTGAAGTCTTTAGTGTAACTGGTTTTGTGCTACTTTTTATGTGAGACAAATAAACACAGGATAGCCCTAAGTGAGAAAAACATTTTAAACAGAACACTGTTTAACCAGCTCACCTTAAGAACGATGCAAGAATCATCTGTCTGTATTGCTCCAGCTCTGCACATGGAAGTAAGGCTGTAACAACATAATAAAACATACATTCACCTATCATTGTTTTTTATGTACTTAAGTAAGACCTTGCAGAACAACCAACTGTACTAATGAAATGTACTCCCCTTTGTTCTACCATTGATTTCAATACATTCGGGCTTACTAGACTTGGGCACATGAACCAACTACTATAGACACACTTTTAAGCAGATTTCTAGTACAGGACATCTTGCTGGAGCACACTGGTCAAAAAAGGTCTGTCAAACTTGACTGATCCACAAATCTCTTTTAGCAACAAAAAAACCCGAAATGAACAACTTTCATTAAGATAAAGCAGCAATATATGTAGACCTGTCTTTTGCTGCAAAGAGCATGGGCAAACACTTAAAACAATCAGGAGAGAATCATGCTCCAAGCCACCAGAAATGCAAAGTAGTTCACCCACCAATAAAAGTGGTTTACATTTAAGTGGTTTATACTTTTTACCTGCTTTGCTACAAGGAAGCGGAATGAAGCTGGAGGATAACTGCTCTGCATTCAGTGCAGGAACAGTCAAGTATCTTTTGTTTTAGCTTTTGAACTAGGCCATTGTAACTGGCTTTTATCATGCCACAGTTGAGGTTAAAAGAATGATTGAATTTCAGTGAAGGTGACTTAAAACTAACATGTTTCAACTCTCAATTGGGCAGGCTAAAAGTGTACATAGGGCCAATTATAATTGCTCAGCTAAGGAACAGTAATATGCTAACATACTGTAACCATATCACATTTCACTGCATTCCTGAGCTCTTTCCAAGTGCCTAAAGAGAGTTCTTTCACCTCTTAGAAGGCAACAACACTGATCCTGTTCCAAACACCTACCAGTGACAGACATAGCTGAAATCCCATAATCAGAAGTCTTTCTATATATTATTTCTCAGAAGTGAAAAGACAAGACTTGACTGTTAGCACAGAGATCATTTTATAAACTTTTTACTGCCCAAGCCTTGCGGCTGACAGTAGGAAATACTCATTTTTACACCTGAACAATCAGGAGTGAAAATATCCATCTTGCAGTTGCCATTTAGTCCAGCTAGAGCCTATTTGCCAAAGTAGCTCTGTTTCAAACATGAAATAAGTATTTTTACTTCAAGTAAAATAGGCTTGGCTTAGCTGGAAGCAATTCCAGTAATTTTAGTAGACAATGTTACTGCTCCACTTGTAGCTGCAAATCGCTCTCCCAAGAGGCTTACTGCTCTTCCCTCTGTGCCAACACTGCTGCTCAAGTGAAGGATCCTTACTCCATTTCAATCAAGAGGTATTAACTTGGATCTTCCAGGTCTACTTCAGTTGTTGAAAACCAAAGGAAACTTCTTAAGATAGCCTCGTATTGCCAGTCTGGATTCAAACAGAAATTTAACAAAAGGCTTCACAAATGCATAAAAAAAACCCTTCTACATCCGCGTTCCAAGGACTCTACTAATAAATCAGAGAGGAACTGCAGATTAATTGACCAAAGCTGGCAAGGCAGGAGTGAAGTCTAATTTAGAAGCCGAAAAAAAGACGACCTGTGATAATTTCACCTACTACTCACATTAGGAAAAAAAAGCAAGGAGACATAGTCTGACTTGGAGGGAATCAAGCAGAGAATTGACTTATAGAAGAAAAGGTAGTAGGTCTTTGCGAGCATCCAGGACTGTCATGAAACTGAGGCTTTGAATGCCCTATGAATAAGGATGACTGCCCATGGACTAATTAGAAACCCAGTCTGAAACTCAAGATACTGGTTTGTCTTCCATTTTCCTGCAATTTTCTTTTTTGCTTTTCACCGCATCATTTTCTCCCATGCTTCCAAAGGTCCACTTGAGCCAAAGTAGTACAAACCAACAGCAAAAGATGGGATTCTCTACCCAGCTGCTTCCAATGTGAAGCAGATCAGTAAAGAACACCAGCAGACCTGGGAGCATTCATCCCAGAACAAGGAGGCAGTCCAGAGCCAGAACAATCCTTTTCACTCCAGCCTGCCTTCACAACTTATCAACTCCCTTGTATCTTGAGATCAGTAAAAAAAAAAAAAATTCTAATACTTAATTCTCTACGTATTCTCTGAATTCTCAAAGAAACACATAAATCAATCAGAACTGAAACTGCTACCACACAGTTAAACTTGCCTTCTTCACTAAGAGCTACCTAACAAACCAGTAAAACCAGACTGCATAGACCAACTGTGGTTGGAAGGGAGCATGGGAGGTCCCTAGACAGACCTTCCACATGGAGTGGGATTACCTTCCTAAGACAACCTACACACACATACACGTCTTTATAACTGCCTTCATGAACGGGTTAAGTCATCATAACCTGGCAGCATTACAAAAAAGGCCATCCTACCTACCCCGCTTGTTCCTCACCCAGAATCTTGAAACCCTCCACTGAGACAAGTGTCAGTGAAACTGTTTGGTGAACTGAATCAGAGAACTCACTGATCTAGGTCAAAAACAAGCCACCAAAATCTAAAAGAATAATCAAACAATACACCAGAGACCAAACTCTGAGTTACATTTGGTTTTAGTAGTTTATAGTGATGGCTAGTTTTATCTCTTTAACCCCCTGAAGTCATTTATTCCATTATTATCAACACCACAAAAGGAAAAGTGTCTTAAAGGCAGTCAATTCCTAGCTTATGAAGTGAGTATAACCCTAGTGTTGCTGTTACTGAACTTGGTCACATTGTGTCACAGGGTAGAAAGTCATTATGAATATGAACACACAGAAATGTGCCCACACCAGAAGGGAAAGTTTGATCTGAACTATAAAATTAACTAATAACATTAATTCTGCTGTATGAGCACACGAAGCTTAAAGAATAATCTATTTTAATTAAAACAGTTGGGAAGAGGGACTAGCTCTACTCTCTCATCATCTTAGTACATACAGTTCTCAACACACCACAGCCCCAGTCACCTGAGTGAGTCCTCTGAACAGTGGTGCAACAACATTACCTTGTATTACCTGATGATATTTCAGTATCATACTCTGTAAGGACATACGATTGACCATAGACTATTCAAAGTAAAACTTAACCAAAAATCCAAGCTACTTGTGAAAACTGCAGTTCAGCTTATGAAAATCCATACGTCTGAATACACATTCCTGACTAAACTGCTGCCCAGAAACATTTTTTCCTGTTTACGTACAGCAAAGAGTGAAAGTTATGCTATAAAGATTATTAGGTGAGAACCACTTCAAGGATTTACATAATACAAATAATATCTATAATTATTCTTAAGATTTTAGATCACATATTACTTTGCAACAAGCAAAAAGGGAACAGTTAAAAAAGTAAGTATTAAACTGCATACTATTTCATTCTAATTCCTGATGAAAATTACCATTTGGCTGATGTGAGCTGCATTTCAATAGGCTTGTCCCTTTGTAACATCTTCACAAAAATTTGCGGTAACAATTCTCCATCAACCGACACTGCAAGCAACGAAAAAGAACTCCAAGTAATTCTAATTCAACCAGTCATTAAAATGAGTGTCAAATAAGCAACAGCAGCATTATACTCACCATTTACAAGAGTCATTGATACCTGTGGGTTTTCAAAGGCTAGAACTGAGAAGCATTTCAATGCTTGCATTCGAACCTGTTTAAAAACATAACATACACGAAATATAAATGTAAATGCAAACGTAGAAGCAAATTGGTGTATACTGCTGTATAGGCTTGTAGAAAATAATTCTGTATAATCAATAAGAAATGCAGATGATGAATAAAAGGCAGATGGAAACATCTAACTCACACCTTGACTCCTGTGATCTCCCTGTTGGAATTATCCTTCTATAGGGTATGTTGTGAACTATTTGTGAAAAAGACAAGCAAGGATAAAACTTGGGAACCAGACAGTCAGAAATACTGGTCTCATTTGTGATGCCTCACAAACGTGCAAAAAATAACAAAAGAACTGAAGTATCATAACAATAACACTGTTTCTTTCCAGGACTCATAAGTAAGAGAATCAGAAATACATGTCGTTGAGATTTATATTTCATGAGCCTTTAAAGGTGATTGTAACAAAATACCTAAAGAGAACCATCCAGTTGAAGCGATTCTAAACTAATCTTAAAAAAAATATATACCACAAGTTTTACTGCCATTACACAGCCTCAGGTATCACCTGTACAAAAAGGATTCACAAATTTCTTCATGCTGGATCTTCCTCCTCCAGTCCAAAACCATGTCTTGGTTTAATCAAATAATATTTCATGGTTGCCTAGTCACACTAGGCTATCAAGTCTTTATAACTTCTTTTTTGACACAGGGAAGACCATTATCATCTTGTCAGATGAAGAATCTAATTTAGTTCAGATATTAGTCTTTGACTTCACCTTCTACAGTTGCACATACTTAAACTGTGTCCGTGTCTTTCCATGTTTCTGTTACCATGTTCTCAGTGTGAAAACAAAGCAAAAGGAACAAGAGTTCGACCTAAAGAATCCCATCACGGCAGAAAGCACTTACTGCAAGTTAGGTTTAGGCCCATCCCACCCTCCTCGACAACAAGTCTTAGAAACATGGACGTCCAAGGGTAAACAACAGCAGCAAAGGCAATCACACTTTTGTGCATTAATTTTATGATATCTAATCACAGCCACAGTAAGATCTCTTCTCATCAGTAGTAAGGAAGTCTTTATTTTCAATAAAATACAAATGGCATGATAACATATTAGATATTTGGTATTAGATATTGTAACAAAAATAGCCCAAGATAAATTTGGATACTTTGAAGTGTTTCTTATTTTCAGAATTACAACGTTCATACTTTTTGGGGGGAGGAGGGATGAATTGATATCTTTAGAAGAAAGTCCATGCTTAGAGATCATAGGATTGGCTTCAGACAGATTTCAAAATCATTTGCATAGCAGACATCTGTTAGCCCTTAAAAAAAACCAAACTACACAGAAGAGCCTCAGAAAGCATTTTATGCACTCAAACTTTTTATTAAGCAATCTACAGCAGACTCCTAAGGCTGTGCTCAGGATTTGAAATCCTGGCCTTAGACTGAAAAGAGCTAGTTGACCCTCCTTGCCACCAAGTTACAGTAGAGTATGATGCTTTTCTAGTTCATATGCATAGACATAGTTTTTATAATCTTAATTTGGATCCCTTTCATAAATATATGTAAAACACCATATAATTTTAATGTCTTACTTTGTAGGAGGTGGAGACTAACAGATGCGCAATATTCTGAACAGCTCCATGGTTAAATAAGATTGTCTGGTGATCTGGACCCTTCAAAGGAAAACATAAAACACAATTTATTTTTTTAAAAGTACATGTAAGAGGCTTCCACTATCTACAACTTATTGTTAAGTATTAAAGGTAGATTCACTAAAATTGACTTTGTAATCAGTTGGCATACTGATTTTTTTTTTTTTAATAAAGAAGTCCAACGCTTATTTTTTTAGCATTTGCCCTTTTCCAGTAATCATTTCTACTCTTTTGTTCAATAGGCAATGAAATTAGTTTTCACAAATGAAGAAACATGGATAGAGTACTTATGTTTCCATTCTTCATATTGGAAACAATCGAAAGCTCCTGATTTTCTCTATGAATCATATAAAAGATCCCCAGTTCCTAGTGTCTTCTTCACTGGTAATATTAAGCATTTTCAACAATTCTGACTTCAGAAGAGAGCAAATTAATTTTGAAACTGTTTCTAGACAGAATGTGACAGTGCTTTGAGAACAGATTCATATTTTACTCCTACAGATAATTTTAGTTTCAAACCCATTTAGCCATAAATCTAGTCAGCCATCACCCATTTATCGACTTCAAGATCTAAGTCGACAATAGCTGATATGTCAATATTTTTCCAAGATTAAAAAGCATCTGGAATTAAACACAAATATTGAATTTTGCAGTAGAAAGGTCTCAGAACTTCTGTAGTATGACAAGGCCCAACGACACTGGAGAAAAACAACATGAAATCTCAATGGGGCCTGCAACCCTCAACAGTCTCTTGTGGAATCTGATCTGTGACTTACAAACATCTCTTTAGAAGTAGATCCATTATTCTAGTTATCTTTGCATTAAGCACAGGCCATGTGTGATTTAAATTCAGCTTTTAGTATGTCACAGCATTAATCATACCTCAATGCACTTTCTTGACTGATCTGCAAGTGAAGAAAGTATCTTCACTCAATCTTTTGTTTAAACCCAGCTGAGTTTATGGGCACATATATACACCCTAGTATGTGATGTTTTATCTTCACATTTGAGATACAGCCGGAATCAGATACCTTTAATATTCGAAAGAACATTTTTAGGACATCCCTTACCTCTAAAGAAAAAAGCATAAAATTACTTTTAGATGTAACATATCTGGTGCTTTAAGAGATGCTTCAGCTGCTACTGCCACCAAGAGCTTTCTACCAAAAAATGCAATTAAAACAGCATGGTTGAAGTAGGAAAACAACTTACATTGGCACACAGAAGTGGCTGAGGCAATGATTTAAAGCCGCAGCTATGCCAGTGTTGAAGCTGAAGAACAGATATTAAAATACATGAAAAAAAATGAATGAAATTAAAGTAAAAGAAATCATATTGACCTAGATAGTTTTAGTAATTCACAAGTATTAGTGATTTTTCAACAAGATGCAGACGTTAAGTTCTGTGCAAACAGGACAAAAGCATGTACAGAGGTGACACTTGGGTGTATTCTTGGTTGCATAACTAGATGTACATGAAAATATCTAATCTGTACACATTGTGTTTGTACACACCAATCCACCTTATTTAATGCACAATCATATTAAGCACTAATCCATAAATAGGGACAACTTCAAATATAAATGTGAAAACTTGAGAATATAAGGTATCATTCCTTCCTAATTCCAAGCAGCTCAGGCACCAATTTGATAGCAAGGCTTTTTGGTTTTGCTTCTCTTTGGGTATACCGACATAGTTCCAGAAGCCAGTCCTATTACAGTGATCTTTTTCTCCAAATACGATTGAATGACATATTTCAGCAATAGAAATCACACTTCTTGCATGATTTTCCATCATAAAATGTTAATTTTCAAGAAAGCAGTAGGATAGAACAATATAACAATTCATTCCATAATGAAATTTTAAAAGCAGACATCTAAATGCAAATGTACCTTACTTAGTTCAGGGATACAGTACCAGGCCTAAGATCACATAAGAAAACATTCTCAGAACAGGCTTGGGAGTAAGCTGCCTTGATTACAGGCTTTATCCTGGATCTTTCCCAGACAGGAGATTTTAATTTTCAACTGGGGGTGAATTTATTACTTATGCAGAGATGTCACCACATTCAAATGTAAGTTCCAGAACTCTCTTTTCAAATTATTCAAACAACCATGTGTTTCCAAATGCATACCTTATCTTTTTAATTTGACCATTAAAATAGTAAAGCTTACCTACTCACATCTCTTTCTCTGGAAACAAATCAACTGCAATAGGGAGAATCTTAAAAAGTAAATTTATACTTGCATTTTAGGATACCATGCACATCAACCTGCTTTCAGTTTACTTATTTGCTTATATGTTGCTAGAATCCTGGCTCTGTATGTTAAGAACTGCATCTGCTCCCCCTGTAAATCAACACTTTCCCTTGCTTAGGATGGCTCTTCTCCAGCATCAATGTTTTCTATCAGTTAATTTTAACTCTAAAAATGCAGTAAGAAGCAGTAAAAGTAAGCAGTAAAAGCAGGAAACAGCAGCAATACGGTAGGAACCTGAATTAAGGATTTCCTAGCTCAAGAGAACAGGTCTGAGCTTTTCCAGGGAAATTCGAGCAGGCAAGAAAGAAACCCGAGAAGCCCAACCAGACAAGACTCTGGCAAGGAAGAAAAAAAAAAAAAATGGACGCACAAGATCTAAGCAGAGAACAGTATGCAGGAACAAGGAGGGTAGGAGCTATGATAAGTCACTATTAGTTTAATGAATAAATCTACTAAGATGAGGAGAAAGAGAAATAAAAGCATCAATACCTCTTATAATATATGCTAAGCCTTATCTAAATATGAAAGCTTACAGTAACTTATTTCTTCAGGAAAAAATTAGAAAGGTTCTCTCACTCATGGCCTTTTGGGGGGGAAGATGGAGTCTTCATTAAAAATGTAGTGAATACTGAAACTTTCAGTATTTAATTTTTTTTTTAACTATAAGAACGTACTTTGCCTATCCATATAAATCAGAAAAATCCCCTGCAAATTCTATTTCACTGCATTAGATGTATTTTGTTATGTCTGAAAATACAGTAATTGACCTTGATAATCAGACCTGAAACCCAAGAACTAAACAAAAAAAGAAAGAAGGGCGCATTTTAGATTTTTGCTGAACAGCTGCATTTGCCTGGGCAAGAGAAAAATGAGTTCTTCATCAATTTAACATTTGTGATGATCTGTTTACTCAACCTCAAATATTTTTCTTTGTTATGCAGCTAAGGTTTATTCTGTAACTGCAACTATTTCCTAATACTCATACCCATCACCCTGCTTTTCTTGTGCATTCATGTTTCTATCTGTTCACACAATCAACTTTTTCTTTCCAAAAACCTGGATTTTTCAAAACATCCACTGTAAAATTTGTTCAAGATAGATTTGAGGGGATGGAGGCAACATTCAAAACAGTATAGTGAGTTCATAAGACCTTACTTACTCTACTCTTGTTAAGTGACTGGATATTTGCTTTGTTAACAATATATTTGATATGTAAGTTACCAGAAGTTAATGGAGGTACAAGGAAGTAACTCATTTGGAAAAAGACGACAACAACTGTTTTCATGCTGGACTAATTACCTGAAGTTACTCAGCAGTTCTCGCACAACCAACAGGGTTTATATTGCTACAAAGCTAACCCCTGACTGTATATCTCTACCACTCTATAATCACTCCTGTATAATTTTTCTTGTAAGCCAACATGGCCCGACTTTTCACCTGTTCAAGCTACTCAGCCTATTAAGGAGGCTTTCGAGGGCCACTTAAAACATGAGATGCACTTCACTGGTGCATTTTTCTTCTTAAAATACCAAATCACTTTTCCAATATTAGCTATAGACCTGAACTTCCACCGTCCAGTGTAGGATTCTGTCTTAATGTTTTCTTTAAACAATTCTGTAAATATTAGCAGCTGAGTTATATTTTTATGTCACACTAAGTCTACAGTTTTCAGTCCTCAGTTTCACTTAACAGAAGAAATGCAATGTACATAAATAACAGACAACCTAGAGAAAAATACATTTTTAACAAAATAATAATTCAGAGTTCCAGAAGGCTTATTGTAAGTGATAAGGTAGAAGGATATTTTTCAAGGTAAATACTTACAAATTCATAAATTTTGCAACTTGTTCATTTGTTAGTCTGGGAGAAATACTATGTATGATCGTTTAGTTTTAAACTGTTTCTAAAAGGGAAAGATGCTGTATAAATCTGATTTCCTACACTGAATTATTTTTACACAGTTACTGTATAACCCATGAGTACAGTAACTACCAAAAAAATGCAATAATAATACAAAAAACAGTGGTGTGTGGAAACTGGGGGGGGGGGAGGGGGGGGAGACAAAAACCTCTGTGTTTGGGGTGGGGTTGCTGCTGTTTTTACATTAGTTTTCCCATATCAAGAGAATTGCATTATACAGCAGGAATGAACATGTATCTGGATAAACCTGTAACTGGTAGAGCTCAACCGAGAAGAGCATTTTTCTTCCTCTCAACCTACAGTACCTCTTAGAAAACATCCTCTGGGTTTAAAACAACTGTCTTGAAAGCAGATGCAAGACCTCTGCAAAGAGATGCTCACACTGTCTTGAGACTTCCAGAGAAAAAAATAAGCCTTCCAAAATTTATACTGATAATAGTGAGGATTGATATTTGCCTAGACTGTTAACTTTGTTTAGTAGCCAAAGGTATAAAAATATATACACCCCCCCCATAAAAAAGCGCTTATTTGCATATTTTGTTTTACTGTAGAGAAACATATATCAACCCCAGTAAATCTGTCAGCAAATCCAGAGCACTAACAGTTCAGTCTTATCATCCTAATATTCCTGCCACAAAAGGCAGTATCATCTTACACAGTTTCTTATATGCCAGAAAGACAACAAGTTGCATAAAGAACATGTATTCTCTTTCTTACTTTGCAGCAATGTGAGAAGATCTGACATATGTATTCTTGTGTATATCGAGACCTACTGAGCAGTGCCATGAGGTGGGAGATAACTGTAGCATCCTGGAAACAAGTCAGAAAAGAAAAAAAGTATTAACATTGTATTTCAGCATAGTTTCTTCACAGTTTGTTATTTAGAAGAGTACTCCTGATTCTGCATTCAATGTTCTCCCTTCCACTGAAACTTGTAGGGACACAAGACAAGACTATTAAAGTAGTACAGGAGAGACTTCAAGGCATGAGTGATAGTTCTGAGCCAAATCCCCATTTAAAAAAAAAAAAAAAAAAGTCAATGCAAGTTAGATAGAAAAATTCTGGAATTTGTCTCCAGAATCTTTACTTCGTGAGAAAACAATAGAATGGGGAAAAAAAAACATACCGACTGCAAACATGGTCACTGAAAGCAATTAGTCCAGGAATTGCCTTAGTATTTTCTTACTACAAGTGTGATTTACTTACCTCTTCATTTCAGCTCCAAGTAGAAAAGAGCAGAGAGGGGAACAAGGTGCCAGACTGAACAATATAGTCCACCTTGAATTCTGTGGCACTCACTTTCTAACCAATTAATGTGGGGTAATAATTTTGTTTGTCTTTAAGTCAAACACACACTATAGACACTATTAGAATGCATGACACTAATGACAAAGAATTCCAAATAAATCAGCAAAAGAAAATCATTATACTGAAGATCCCTTCTGAAAACACATCCAGTTACTCAAGCTCTGTGGTAAGTTACAAAATTACATTTTAAAGTTTTCACTTACTTTTACCAGTACATTTCAGTGGCAGCAACTGCAGTGATATTAAAAGAAACACTGGTCAATTTAGTTTGGAAAGGTGGTAAACTATATTACTTCCATGAGATAAAGGGTGCTGAACAGAAGAGAGGAAAGACTGAATGAGTCTTTCTTTCCAAAGAACTTGTGCTATGTTGACCCTATTAAGTAAGTCAGACTCTTTGTTTTACCTGCAGAATGATGAATTGCAACCTTCTAAATAGGAAGAGGTGGATTAAAGTTAGAGCAAAATCGTAGTGCTCCTCAGCTACTTTTACAGTAATGAAAGTGGCACTAGCCTGACTCTTTTAGTGACTATAGCTTCAGAGATACACAGCTGTTTATGAAGTTTTACTTCCCAATTACTTGGGAAATCTCCAATCACACTTTTTTATATTAGCAAAATAAACATGTATAAGTCTCTCCTGTTTGTATACGTATTTAAGATTAGGTGAAGCTTCATAATATTTATTTTTTTATTTTTAATATTTTTATATATATATATACATAAAAAATTAGCAGACTTATTTTAGAAAGCTTTGCTGCCAACAATCCAGCCTTCTTACTCTCAACAGAAAACAATAGGACAACAGAGCCAAGAAACACACTGAGAATAAGAAGAACTTGTTTCTACTGCTTATTTCTCAATAACTGGAAAGGATCAATGTGCAACAGCCTCATTTGCCATTTCAGCATCCTATAGAGATAAAGTTACTTACTAAAAAGTGGAGTTCTTCCAGGTACACCAGCCATATACCCATGCTCATTGCACACTTATGTGTATAGGAAAAGCAAGGGACAAACTATTCTAAGCAATATTCTTCAGGTCTGGTCAACAGTAGCTCCATCTGATCTTCTACCTTTACACATGGCATATGTACAAACACGTCTATTTCTTTGCAACTTCAGAACCCAAAGGCCTGCAAGAAACTGGTTTTGTTGCAGGGCAATAGTGGACATTAGATCCACAAGTATGTTGTAATAGCACTGATGGTCCTAACCATAATGAAGTGTCTCTTGACTCTCTCCCTGACAGAGGTAAGCCTGCAGTGGCATGTAAACTAAGTGGGTATTGGGTTTTGGGCATATGCCAAGCAGAGCAGCAAATTTCCATGAAAAACCAAACAGAAGCAGCTAACAGGCCAACTTTGTTCTCAAGAAAAACACGTTACAATCTTACAAAGTCACAGAAGTTTTGGGGACCTGCTAAGTGTCTCCTCCTTTGAGTTAAAGCAAAACAAACTGACAACATACCCAGGATTCCTCTGTGGTTTAGCACATTTGACCCATTACAACAGATTCTTGTCATTTTCTGTAAATCTTAGGCAGCTGAAGACATCAAGCCACATTAATGTTCAACACAACATACATATATACATGCTAAGAGGCTTATCAGCGATAAAATGCACCTTAGACAAAACAACCAAGAAGTCAGGAGGGCAGGGGGAAGAGAAAAGAGACACTTCACGATTCAGAAGCAGTAAAGCTTAAAAAAAGGAGCTTCAAAAGGTAAGATGCAAGACCTGAAATCTCCTGCAGGGCAATCACTGACCAGGTAATCTGGATTATTTCAAAAATTGCAACTAGAAGGATGTAAATGTTGGTCTAAAAGTTAAAGTCTAATTAAATTGATAGAGATATTGCTCTTGCCAAAGATAAGAGGTACAAGAATTCACAACTAAAGAAATATATGCAGAGTGAGCTGAGTGAAAAAATCTGTACCAGCTAAGTAATCCTTAGCCAGAGGAAATCCCGATGAGCTAAAAAGGACTCAAACTGTCTCTATTAAAGAAGCACAGACACGGTGTTCCCTAATGTTAGTAACATAAGCTTTTCTATCTACATAATCTAGAAAACCACAGAACATTGCAAACTTTGCAGAAAACCTAGAGGGAGGGGAGAAAACACATTTCTCCTATTTTGGTCTTTTCCACCAAATAGATAGGGTTCTAATTTATAAGCACCCACTATTATATATTGCTTTTTAACTGTATTTTGTCCTTACCTTAAATTTGGTTTTCTCCCAGCTAACCAGGAAATTCTAGATAAGAATTTATAGATGTCAGTATCCATTCAGGTTCTCAGGGAAAAAAAGAAAGCCAGAAGAGTAGCAACTAATTTATTTCCTAAATCACAGGTGACTAGCTTGCAGCCAGATTTGACCCTCGCATCAATCGGGTAATTCTTATGGATTGCTCTGTGCAGCTGTCTTGTCTACAGAGAGATATTGGCAGGCAGAGATCTGCATTTTTTTCAGGCAATACATACAGTTCATTCACATAATCTGTCACCTTTATCACGTGACCAGTGCACATCTGGATACTGAATAATGCTGCCAACTCTGAAGTGTCCTATAAAAGGCTATAGGACGTTCCCTCCTTCCCTCAAGCTGGTAGAAAGGTTTTGCGTCTTGTTTTATTTTTAAACTTGAACTGGTGGAATTGCTTATGAAAATCAGATTTCAGCAAAAATACACAAGAATAACATTTAGATTATTCTTCATTAAATAAGAAAGCACTTGAAATCTATAAAAAGTGCAAGAAGGCAAGCTTTGTATCAGGAGCCACTGGAAATCAACCTGAAGCTAGAGAAGTGAAGATTTCTGATGCTTTCACAGATTCTACCAGAATGTATCTTCCCATATCCTTGTTTTTATCTCCCAAACTATGAATACATTGCTTTCATCTTTGAATAAAATAATTATTCAGTTAAACTCTTTTATCAACACAGACAAACGCATAACATCTCTCTACTTGTATCTAACACCAGGGAAGGAACTAACAAACTTTTATTTCACATCCTAGCCACTGACATTGCCATGCAATAGTTCGGTTTCACCTAAAACTTCAACAGTATTGATCACATGAGTACTTTTGGCTGCAGTTTGATAGATTGGAGAGTTTTGGTAAAGATGTAAGTGGACAGAAATAGAGCCTCTAACTGCTTAGAGGCTCTACTATAGAGTTATAGAAATGGGAATAGAATGGCACAGTGATTTGCATAAGATAACATTTTACTGACCAGTGCGGCATCATGGCCCAATGGTAAATTCCTGAATAGGAAGGTCTTCATATTGGATGATGAAAAGCATTTTAATTTAGCATTATGAGACTGGGCTGTTCCGATCCCAAACATTCTGACAGGGCATTTCTGGTGTCACTGTGACACCAGCAATGATGTTGTATTTATGATGTAAGGGTTAATGAATCTAGAAAGAGTAAAAAGATGTGTGGACATTACTGACTTTGAACTAAACACAAATAGTAATTACGTGGCAATATGAGGCTACACAATTCCACTTTTTTCATGTTAATATCTAAGTAATAAAGGATCCTTCTAGCAATCCTAGTAAGCAATATTGAGTCTACACTCCTAATTTGCAGTTAAAACAATGAGATTCACAAATCCATTAAAACATTGTCTGCTAATGAACACTAGTTCCAGGCAACTTACAACAAATATCTGTACAACACATGTATTGTAACAAAATTACTGCTCATCCAATTCAGAAAGAGAGAATTAACAAAGTTGCATTTACCTGCTTGGATCCCAATACCTACCTACTTTCTTCATATTCCTTTTTAACATAAAAACAAAATTTGTAAGATAATGATTTGACTTAGTGATCTTAAAGGTCTTTTCCAACCTAAACAATTCTATGATCTATTCTTAAAACATTTCTTTGGAACAGAGGATTATTACTCCTTTTTCCAAGTCAGAGAACTGAAATTCTTATATTCATCCAAATAACTTAAATTCAAGCTTTCTAAGCTAGAATTAATCATTTTACAATTCTCATTTTTAGGAAACAGTTCAGATTAGAGAACATTTAGCCTTGCTGCACGGGCTCAGCCATCACAAACAGTTAGGAGGGATGAAAGGAGTAAGGCATTAGAAGATGACCCAGATTCCTCCATTAGTAACTGCATATCGCTGAGCCATGGTGGAACACGTGTACACTTTGCAGTGTGGTTTCATTGCTTGTTAAATACCTGGTTATTAACCAGTGTAGCATAGCCTGCTCTGTCCTGCTAGCCTTGTCCTCTCAATTTTTCCTTCTCCCCTCCATCAAGCCTGGTCGATCACCAGGTGACATTAGGTTTTCCATCTCCAACCTGAACAGTAAGGAAGAATACCTTTCACTTCACATTACTAGCTCATGTAAGCTGGAAAAAGTGCAATTTCTTAAACTTCATTCCTCATTGTCTCAACAGCAGGGAGAAACTCATCCTGCTGCTGTGCCTTCATTCTCCCCGTTTCCTGTAAAGGCAGACTCGCTCACAGCAGAGAACGTACCTGCTAGCAGCCTCTTCCTTCAAGGCCAGCATAGTGGCCACAGATAGCAATTTCTCAATAAAATTGTATCTGGGTCCCACTGAGGAAGGAAAATGGGATCACAACTGAGAACATCTGTAAGAAAACACGCAGAATGTCTTCATGGGCTGGAAAGGTTTTCTGCCACTGAAACCATTCTTTTTGTTTTAAGTAGAATAGCAAGAGCTGAAGCAACAGGCTATTAGTCAAACTGGATTTGACCCAGTGACTGAATCTATTCAGCAAGCCAAAACACACCTAGCTACATTGAGCTGGCTAGTTGATATGTACAAAACACCTCCAAATATAATCTTACAATTTAAAAAAAAGTCTGCACATGTATCTGCATCTCAACAGATCTATCACTCTGGGATTCCATGTCATTCCTCGTTTCCATTTGCAGGATGGTCACTAAATCAGTCTCAGCACCAAAGCCAGCACCCTTCCAGTGAAGGAAGTCTTCACAAGGTGCATTTACCTGGCGCAGCAGGTCTGGATACAGCTTACTGTTCTGCAGCAAACTTGCTGTAAGATCTCAGTATCAGACACTAAAAGCCTGGCCTTTTTGGGAGCTCAGTGTTCATTCAGCTCAAAACACATATGGATGGGTCTTCACATTTTCCCAATACAGGTCCTAAGTTCCTACAGGGAACAGCCCAAATGTTTCCATGTCTGAAGAACTATTTTGTCTTTGGAACTGAACATAATTGCTCAAAACTGCCAGCAGTTTATCCTTCAAGCTCCTGTCTATAAGGAAAGATTCAAGAGAAAAGATGTAGTTTCTGACACCTAGCATTTTTGCTGGCAGAAATATTCAGGTTACTGTGGATGATGTGGTTTTGTTTTTTTTAAATGAGATTTCATGGTTATTCTCTCCTGAATTACTACAAATAGAAAGAAATATTTTAAGCAGCTCTCTTTAAAGCACTTGTGTATCCTGGATCTTAACTGAGAGGTCCTCTGAAACCTCTAGAGTGACTATAACATCCTTGGAGACATTGACCTAAGTCATAATATCTTGTCTTGGAAGTAGCCCTGGCCAAGGTTTGAGATACAGCATCCTCCATGCAGTCAAACTGCAAAGAAATTCTGGGAAAAGTTTCTATCTTAGATACAACTCAGGAACCAACTTTTCAGAGGTCTTGTCCAGAACTGCTGGACAAGAAAGAAAAGCCACTGACAAACCTAGTCTCTTACCTTTCAAAATAGGACCTGAAAAAGGCAGAACTCAAGAGGCTGCTGAATAAGCCCTTTCATTCATTCAAGATCTGAAGCTATATGGAAATGGTGACAGTCTCCCTGGAGCTGTTGTGATCAGAAACAAAGAGGGAGCAGGGTGGCTAAACAAGAACTTTAAGTTCTTCCTGTTACTCTCAATGTCCGAAAAGCAGAGTGTCTGCCATAAAGTGTTGATTAGGCCCATAATTACTTCTTTAATTGCAAAGACAACTTCTGAACTGCTGCTTTGTGAAATACAGCTTGCAGCAGTGTGGGTTATGGCTATACCTTCTAAGAGAGGAGAAAAACGTCTCTTTTCAAAGGATCTGCATTCATTACTTTTCAAAGCATGGGTTTGGGTATTCCCACAAAAGCAGCAAAAAAGAAGCTGATTTGCAGAAATAGGACCTTAGGCACAATCATAAAATATTTAACTTCCAGGTGTCCAACTGAAATGGGAGATTGGAAAACGGGTATTACAGTTGAAACTAAAGAACAAGGGCACCCTCACCAGATGATCGTTTCCTGTAGCTATGGTTAATTAAGGGACATCACATTTGCCTGAATAAGGAATGGGGTGGCAGAGTTCTGATGTCATTGTTGCGCAGCACAGAAAGCAAACGATGCAACCAAAAATCCAGTATCTTAGGCATATTGTTCCCACAATGTTAGTGGTAATTTATTTGCTAATACTGGTTCTTTCACATTTCTGTACATACTCTTCCAATTCCTCTCCCTTCAAGATATCAAATCTCTCTTCCAAATAGGGAGCAATTAATAGTCTCTATTGAGCACTGATCCCCAGGAAGAGGTATGGATTGCTAATGGAAACAATCATCTTAAGCCCTGACTTTGGATGCTAAGAGCAGGAAGCAGATGCCCCTGTAATTATGAACTCTTAGAGGCCAACTTGGGGGAATCTGGGAGCATGAAGTGGAGTCAAAGGAAGGAACAGAGACGCAAAGAGGAAACTCTCAGATCACTCAGGAGAGGTGCCTTCAGTGGTCACACATACAATCTGCATTGAGGGTTTCCTTGCTGAACAATTGAAAAACAACTGGCTGATTATCTACACAAACTAAATACAAGGGTAAGCTGTGAAGAGCTGCAGAAAGACTTCATGACATGGACTAACTAGAAGATGAAATTCAAAATAGCTGTACGGTAAAATTGAGTCCACAGAAAACAAGTTTACATACCTATTTCTGGAATGAAAATGTAAGAAATCATTAGAAAAGGAATAGAGAACAAAACAGACATCATTACAGCACTGCATAACAACTAGACAAAAATCATGAAGAAAATCTGCTGAGGACTATTAACACATAGAAATCATCTAGTAATGACAGACACCCGAACTGTAGAGAAAGTATGAAATCAAAGGCCAGCTGTGCCCTTCTCTATAAGCGTCAAGTCTTCCTCAGCAAGCGACGGTCATCCCTTTGATTGGTGGGACCAGAGCGGTTAGCACTGTGGGCTCCCAGTCACCCTCAGAAGTTGGACCTGCTCAGTGATCCCCAGCCAGCAGACTGGTGCAATGGTACCCTTTTCCTAGTAGGAAGAGATTGCTGGTACAGCACAGTTTTCATGCCACAGCTTGCCTCATCCCTTACACTGGGACAAAGGAGGAGGGAAGAGTGCAAACCCTTCTTTCCCCTCCTTCCAAGTAAGAGACAGTGACTGAGTTTGGGCAAGGCCTTTTGTGTCTAAGCTGCCAAGAGACAGCACTACTTTCAGACAGGGCTCCACGTCAATGGCTTTGCCCGGTCACCTTAACAAGGTTAGCACCAATAGCCTTACTGGTCACGTGCTCCAAGCTGAACTCAAGATTATAGCAATGGTGGACGACAGTTTCTATCCTCCTGCCAGTTAATGTAAATCACATGGATATTAACTACAAGCAGAGAAATTCTGGAGGTGAATCTCTTCCACACGAAGTGCAAAAACTAAGCAAGCACCCTCACATCTGGAGCGGGAGGACAGTGTCAGGTAAAATTTTAAGTTTCAGCAACTAACTTTTGCCAATGTACCTGTGATAACGGTATCTGTAAATACCATTTAGAGACAGTTTTTAGTCCTTAAGATTGCACACAAGCCTGAAAATTTTAGGGTTTTTCTTTATCAGTGTGCTACCTTGTTGAACATCTCATATCAAATATTGCTTTAAGTGTTAGGTGAGCCAGATGTCTTAAACGTAGGTGAAAAATGCTAACATTGTCAGCCAAACAAGTCCTCATTACTACTGCAGACAACAAGACCTTTCACTCCCACCAACTCTACAGGTTTTAAAAGGACATAATAATCTGCTTACAACTTACTGTGTATAATAGATCTTCTGGAGTTACAGGACTGATGAAAATAGTACGGAGACATCGCAGGCAAGCTTCAATAAACTTCAAATCTGGCAACAGTAATCCTAAAAATATAGACAAAAACTACTATTCAGTTTCATTATCTTTGCTTATTTGAATACATTAGGAACATTTACCAACATAGATCCATTAAGAGAAATGTACCTTGCAATAAGGCTGGGATAATATGGCAGTCTAGTAAGGATTTGACATTATTCTCTGTACCCATTGCAAGGCTTCCGAGGACCACTGCACATTCCGTTCTCAGTTCTGTGCTGGAGGTTTCTTGCTGAAGTAAATACAGCAACCTGGAAATAAAGTTACTTTTAGAATAAAATTCAGATGGAAAAGAACTTTTAAGTCTAGTAAAAAAAACCAAAAACAACAAAAAAACCCACAAAACCTCTGAATCCTGCTATGTAAAGAAGATGAAGTCCTTAATAGAAAGATGAAGACTGAACAAAAAAGATGAATACTTTATTCATAAGAACCTTTTTACACTGTGTGTTCCTACACAGGTTTTACTTGCTGTTATGGTAGATAGGTACCACACTGTTTTTTCTAAAAATGTAGTGTCACAGTACTGATATCCGGGATGAGGTCTTTCAGGATACCAGGAAGATCCCAAATTTCAATTAAAGGAAATGACTCTGCAGTTTGACATCAGTGGGAAAGGGAACCTAATGCATCTCCCCTAACACCTAGGGACATGATTACCGCTGTCATGATGATTGTTATCTTTGGCAGTGATTTCTTCTGCGTCACAGTTGCAAAATAATTCCATCATCAGGCACAAGCATGGGGGCTGAGAGTAATCTGAGTTTTGAACACTGAGGAATGATCATATATGAACATAAAGAAAGCCCAGACAAGTTTTATGTGCAGGAAGGCAGCTGAACTGTAGCTAAACAGGATCACTTCAAGTCTAAAACACATCTTGCCAAATGCACACCTTGGGTCTCAACTAATTTGAACTCTTTGTACAGTATCAAGATACCTAGGAGTCCTTTGAACATATTTTAGGTTACACCAGTAGCACCTGAATCACAGCAGAGGTCACCGAACACTAAGTCTAAATTCAAGTCATACAAAGAGCCCAGAGAGCAACCAGATTCCTACCTTGCATCACCACAGAAGATAACCACTTCAAGATTCACGTGGTTTATAAGCTTAAGATGAAAACCTTTTCAACTAAGGGCTCCCACATTGCATACAAGTCTGAGCAAAACTGTAACAGGTAAGATGACTTGGACACTGAGATACAATTCTCTCTGGATATGCAACATACACAGTCACTTTTCTACATTGACTGAGCTAAGACAGAAATATTCTCAATTTAGTAACACACTACTCTGACTAGTTTGAAAAGGTCTCTCCTAAAGCCAGGCAATAGACTGAAGCCTTCTCTAGGAACAAAAAGGAACCAAGAGCCAGCACCTACCCCACTGCTGAAGGGGACAGAAGTAGTTACTTGGGTAGACAGATCCTTGAACAAAATGCCCCAAAAGCTGACTTCATAAATCAAAGGCAAGGGAAAAAATAACCAGAAACACAGTAGCTAAATGCAATTTAGGTACACAGGACTGGAAAAGGCCACCAAGGTAAGTGCAAGCAGCCCCACAACAGACAGTAACACAGAAGAATACCTTTAACACACACTCCCAGTGTTCCCCACTTAAATAAGGCAGAAATTGCTTCTTGGAAACCCCTACATTTGAAACCTAAAGTAAAAGGCCAACAGACATAACTATGGCATGGCACTGGAAGAAAGCTATGAGATCAAAGGTCTCTTCAATACCTATAAGCAGCACATTTATTTTATAAATTTCGGACTATCCCAGGCAGCAGATAATTTACCAAGCTCTTGGAGGAGAACAGCAAAATAGTCCCCCAGTATTCCCTAACAATTTATTTGGATGAAAAATTTTCTGATTGCAAATCTGTTAAGAATCTTCTTTGCTCTAAACGCAGGTTTGACAGCAGCCAGAAAGCGGAGGTATGCTAATATCACTCAAAGCACACGTGAACTCTTTTTGAGATGTAGCTAATCTCATTGTGGAAAAAAGCTCCAAAACACAAACACATACTAAGGAGATTAAATATAATTTCTCCCTGAACACAAACAAAACAGTTGAAATGCGGCACAAAATTAACGTGTGAGATGCAAGCAATCTCAAAAGCACAGATATCTTTTCTCCTTTCAACCTCCTTCAGATTCAAAGGATCAGACTGGCATAAATTCAGAATGGCATATATTTCCAGAATCATTACTCTTTAATCCACTCCTTCCACAAATTTATCAAAGGCATCCAGGTTCTTTGTTGCTGCTTATCTGTTTTATCTGAAAGGCCATTTATTCCTTATGTTTAGAAACCTCTTCTAATTCCTTGAATAAATCTATTCCTGACAAATTTACATAAATTTGATATTGCATACATATTATCCTTTAATTTGTGTAATTCTCATTTCTCACAGCGACCAGATAAAGGTCCTGAGGCACTTTGGCCCCTACTGCCCACATGGCTCAGTGGAGCTGATCTGCTGTTTGTTTTTCATTTTACTGTAGGCCCCTTTAATATTGACAGAACAAGGTATGTAAAAAAGGCTCAGTTATTCCACAAAAGCATATCTCTCACACATCATTTGTGCAAACTCAAAAATTAACCATACCTATATTATCAGCTTCTAGAAAAGGAACAAAAATTATACTTAAGGCAATTAAATACATGTTTCTAAAGCTACAAAGTCTGGTACTGTATTCTTTGAAGTATCAGCTGAGCTATGTTCAAGGTAAAGATTAGTGCTGTTTCTGAAAGACTACAAAAGAAGCAAAATACATAATCATTGTTATGCAAAATCATCACAAAGGGAAAAAAACCATTCCACTTCCAATCCAACGGGACAGAATAACCTTGCATTACTACTACTTCTTTATAAACAGCAGGTTTTGTTCTCTGCCTTCTAGATCGGGTAAGGACAGACAGGAAGAAGCTTCTTTGGTAATGTGCAAATGCACTGAGTGATCCTGGCTAAAATTCATCCTTGAAAAGATGTCAAGTTTTTTCTGGACACTGAGCTACTATGTGGAAAGTGCAATCTCATCTACAGTTCTAACTCTGATTGACATTCACTAATTGCCAAGACAAATCCCTTATTGTAAAAAATAATTTGACAGGAGTTACCGTGAGCAGATCAGAAGATGAATTAATTTATTGCAGTAACCTGTGCAGCTGTTTTATTTTAACACCAAAGACTTGACTTTTCTCAACCCTTCTAACTTACACACATACACCTTGCAAGCTAACGTTGCAGAACAGTTTTCAACATGTTCTATTTGTAACTCCACTGCTAGAAATAGTTATGTATCTTCAATAATCTGTATCACTTTATTTCACAGCAAAACTTAAACTTTTGTTTCCCCTGGTATTTAAAAAGCAAGTGGAAAATTTTGTTTTTAAGAGTTCGTCATTTAGAAAACATACTGACAACCATCCAGAGCAGTCAAGAACAGAAATCATCAACAACATACATACAATCTTTCATCTCTTCAAGAGGAATAGAGAATAAGAAGTTTTAAGTCTGTTACCAAAATAATTTAGCTTCAGGTATAAGTAGTTTATTAAAAGTTATTTTTTACAATTATTTTAAATGATACAGTATATGATATAGTGATTTTAGTAAGACTTAAGGCACTTGATTCTTACTGTTTTCACTATGCTTTCTCAGTCTGCTCCTTCAAACGTGTGTTAGAACCTTTCAGTGATGGTATCTGTAAGGACATATCCAGGGTCACCTGTACCTACGCTGCAGTAAGTACATCCATTTATGATGCAGGAACATAAAACTGAACCATGTAGTTTATTTAATTTAGCATGTACAGAACAAACATGTAATCAAGCAACATAAAACAGCTTTCGAAGTGGGAATAAAAGGCTCCATTTTCCCTAAATCCTCAACCATACCCCATGACAAGTGTTTTGGCAGCATGCTTTAACTTGGGTTGGTTTTTTATGGACTAAGCTGGGAAATACGTTTCAGAGTGCTGGGGCAACGACAACTGGCCATTAGCATCTGTCCCCTTCCTGTGAGAAAGGCCTCACTTACACACTATTACTGACCACTACTAACTTGGGAGATATGCTAATCTTCATTTCAGAATTATCTGAAGGAGTACTGTTACAGAAAGTACCTCTTCTTAGAGTAATCAACCAAGAAAAAAACCCAAAACCAAGAATCAAGACTAAATCAATCCTTTCACCGATTATTTTCTAACAAGCTTAGCAAGCCATTCAACAAGCTTTTCAGACATGGGTTTGTCTCCTGGTGCAACCTGAAGCCATTTCCTCTCATCCTATCACTTGTTACTGGGGAGAAGAGACTGACCCCCCACCTCCCTACAGCCTCCTTTCAGGTAGTTGTAGAGAGCAATAAGGTCTCCCCTCAGCCTCCTCTTCTCCAGGCTAAACAACCCCAGCTCCCTCAGCCGCTCCTCATAAGACTTGTGCTCCAGACCCTTCACCAGCTTCATTGCTCCTCTTTGGACACGCTCCAGCACGTCACTGTCATGTCCTAAAATACCTTTTCTTTTTAAAAGGGATTTTTAAAAAATCCAAAAGCACCCTAAATTCTGTAGGTTGTTCTCTTACAAAGAAAATAATTGCTATTTTCTTTCCCATTAACACTCTGAACTTGGAACAGATGTTACAGCTACGTTAATGTTAAAGAGTGAAAATGAAACACTGACTATAATCTATAGTCTTTCTGTGTTTAAAATAGAAAACCTTTACTAAGCTTTATAATTAGTGAAGATGAAAATTTAAGTTCAAATTTTACATACAATAAGTTTTTGAAATATTAATAATACCCTTTTCTAGATCTTTAAAATATGCTTGTGTTTCAGATTAGGTTTTCCACAGAGCTAGACATCCATGTTATAACATTTTCTGTTTCTTTCTTGGAGAGAGAAAACTGACACCAAGTAACATTGAAAATTAAGTAGTTAAATGTCAAACTATAAAATTCCAAAGAAAAGTTTTACGTGAGAAGAACCCATATAAGTGATAAAGGTGAAACTGTGCATCAATGAACTACTGTTAAACATTAAGGACAAAGACCACATCCTTCTACTGTCACAAGAAACACAGGGAAAGCACACTAGTGTACATCCTGGACTGGTTTGTTGTTTCCAGGGCCTAGCATAGACAAATTCAGCAAGGATGTTTGCAATACTTTCCTCCCATGTATTAATATTAAAAGGATAAAAAGGTAGAAGAATGGCATGTACGTGCAGGGGATAAAAGGGAAGGTCATCATTTGGATTTTGGACATTAAAAAAAAATACTAAGGTATTGTTCATAGTCCACATTTTTTAAGAACACGATGTCCCTGCTTAACCTGGATCCCTTATCTCCAGCCTTATCCACCAGCTGTTCGACTTCTGCCAAACCTGCAGAAACAGTGGAACAAGGCTCTGTTAGAACCACCATAACTCACTTTTGTAGAGCCTGAGAGAGCTTCAGGAGAAACCAAAAGGACAGAACAGATATTCTAAAACAACAAAAAGGTACTAATGTTCTTGTTGGCTCACTCTTCAGCCCACGATCCCGCAGTAAAGTTCATTACAATGAGACAGGAAATGAAACAAAGCTAATGGAAAGATCTTGCAACATCTTCATAAACATTAATCCAAGGTTTGATGCTAAGCAGTTTAAAACACAATATTTGGACTTTTTCAAGCTTCTAGAAGGCTTCCCTAAGATATTTTCCTCTAATGTTTATCTAGAATACAATTTCTTCCATTTGTCCCTGCACTTCTAAGAGCAATTAACTGATTAAAGCCTCTTTCTCAGATGTCAGTAATGGTATCCAGGCAATCATATCTAAATGAGGTAGGACAGTAAATCTGTCCAGAGAGATATTTCAATGAACTCCATGAACAACTATGCCTGGAAACCAAAAAAAGGTCAGCTGGAGGTATGATGTATTTTGAACAACTGACAGGGATTCAGCTAGGAAAACCACGCAATATTCTAGATAAAGTAGAAAACTTTTCAAGGAAAGTAGCTGCTGAACAAATAGTAACTACAGTGGCTTAGCAAGGAAGATAAACAGTTCAGATTTTCCTTTCTTTTGAACGTTATTGAGATGGGTGTGGTGCAGAGTTGTGCACTGTAAGACAGACTTGCATGATTTAGACCTCATCAATCCAATCTGAACACAGACCTCACAGTTAGCTAAAAATAACAGAAATTTACTCTTTGACATTCCATCCCACTTACAAGTTGTCACAAAAATCTCTGAAGTTCTTAAAATACCTGGGAAGGAGATGAAACTCAGCTGTTCGTAAAAGAAAATTTTCAACACTTCATCAAGCCCCATAAGCAAGCATGTGGAAAAAGAGCTCAGGGTAACAGAGTTATAATACCATGAATGTTAAGATACCTTTTATCCAAGTAAATGAATAAATAAGAGCTTTAATTCAATCATGATTATCTGAATATTTATTATTAGTCCCCTCGCAAAACAGATGAATGCACTATTTGCTGGAATGATCATGATTTCTTATTCTACCTTGGAAGATGCTTGTCTTCCAGTCCATTGCAAGAAGGCCTGAAAACTATACTATGGCAACATATGTGATGAATATACAGATGAAGGTACTACTGAGGCATATTATTTACTGTTGGCTTACAGAATATTGAATAAAATGTTAATGCATGCATAGAGGTTGACCTCTGAACACGTGGGAAGTCCCAATAAGCATCAATCCCAAACTGTGAACTGAATTAAAGTATGAGGATAGATCAAACAAGATAGGACAACATACAAATTTTTTAAAAACCGCTCCTTTTAATGCATTTTAAGCATTACTTTTCAAACATCATAACAGGAAGCAATCACTGGCCGCAGAATTTTCCAAAGTAAGAACTAAGTATCATTTTAAAAGTACACAGGATAATTTCTGTAAAATATCTGAAGTGACGAATTAAATAGTTATGGATTCTTACACACAAGGACTAAAAAATATGAGCTATTTTTATGACTGTTAGTCAAAGAAATGTATCCTAAACTGAGATGTCAGTCTCACTTCTGGAAGTGACAAGTTAATTCAAAATCTCCAAAAGTTGCAGTAGGAAAGTAAGCTGCAAAGAAAAATCTTCCATTAGGAACAAAACAAGGAGTCTCAGCTTACAGCTCTAGTAATTTATTCTAATGCTTAGACATCTTCACTTACATTAATATTCTATGATTTGTTCTATATACATCACATGACTTGCATCCAATTTGATTTTTGTTCACTTAACTAAATCCAATGTTGGAGCATTATAATATCTACTGAGCTGTAAGAGGTCTGAATTAAAAAAAAAAAACACAACATTTTTCATGTAAGAGTAAATAAGGACTACGATCACGTTTTTCTTCACCTTTCTCTTTAATGATCAGTTTCATTTGAAAATTACTCTTGCTACTCTACATTGAACCAGTGCAGTCTTATTCACTTTTTTATAACATGAATACTTTCATTCAGCATATAACACTTTGCTAACCCTCTTCCTAGTTCTTACCCCAAAGTGCTACCAGCTCTCTAAAGTTGTTCACATGCACGCGCTTTTAGAGTAGTTTGAAGGATATTGAAGTTGCTGCAGTAGGGCCTCTCCTTTTTGTTAATAGATTAAAAAAAGCTCACATATAAGTGCATTAGCACTGTCAAATCTGCAGTCTTTATGAGCTAAATTTATTCTATTTTTCACCCCCAAGATCACTGCACAAGCCATTTAGCAAAAAATAAATACATTCCTTTCTCTGCAGCCATTTATACTAGAATATGAGGGATCAACACACAACCGCTGAAGCCCGACAGAGGTAAATTTACACTAACAACTCTCAAAGCCTTTTAACTAACACAGTGAATTACACTGATTCAGTTTAGTATTAAAGTGTGACACAGGCTTAAACATTTTATAGGACTAGGTCAGTTGCGTTCATCAAAGTAAGACTGTTTTTGAGATACAAGCTTTTTGTTTTACAAGAAATGTGTTAACAGGCATTATATAAAGCAACATCTTCATCCAGTCTTGCTTCAACCATCTAACCGCTTTTCTCAAGACTGATGTCTTACGAACAAGTTCATCATTGAACTGTTCATTCCATTTACCTTTATAAACCACCAACATGCAAACTTTCTTCTAAGTCTTCCAGAAATTCCTGTGTGGAAATATTTTTTCCGTGTTAAAACATCAGTGAATCAGACAGCCTATGACCATCTGAAAAGCTACTGTTCATTTAGACAAACCAATTTCAAAAGGTTTTTATATGAGGATGCTAAGCAACCTTAAAACAAAAATTAAGCTATGTTTTGACTTCCCATTCATCTGCATTTTGAAACTCTCCATTGTATACAAAATAGCTACACTATATTCCCACTCCATTTGATATCACTGCCCAACACTCAATATCTGCACATGAAAGAGGATGTCAAGAATACATTTTTGAATACTTTTTTTTTACAGATTTGACTCTTACAGTTCCTTATGAACAGATACCATGAGATATTATAAAGCTGCCTTTTACACGATGTTTTTAAACCTGAAACTTGAAATTCTAATAAAAATACACAATTTGAAAGGTGTCATTAGAGGTACAGCTTATATTAACAACTTCCTTTTTGCTCATAGAAAAGGCACTTCAGAGATAGATGGCTGCACAGCTTTTAAACAGAAACAGCTCTAATAAAATTTTGCTGACTGCAAATATTTGCCTTGACTCACACGTACTTCATAGTTGGGTTAGAAGAATACCTTGTTCCAGTTATACATAACCCTCATGGTGAGGGTTATTCCTCATAAAGAGACATATAATTATGTAAACAGGCCCTGACTCTTGACTTACTTTAAAGAAAAAAGCAAGGACAACCACAGGAGGCCTATTAGGGCCCTCTACTCTCCACCTCTTTCACCACTCTAGAGCAAAGGAAGCCTTTAAAAATACCAGCATCACAGCTGATGATCCTTCACCTAAGTGCGCAAACCACTAGGTTTGGGCACAGATCCCTACGCGATGGAGTACATGACACAGAAAATCCCAATGCGAAGTGCAGCCAAGAACAGAACAAGGCATCAGGAAACACCTGTGCCTTGCCCTCATAAGGATGTCCAAGAAGTCTGGACAAAACACCTCGTTAATGTGCATGACAGACCTAGTAATACTGTGTCCAAATGTATTGTCTGAGTTCTTGAAAGCAAGCTAGTAACATGCCAGAGATCATGAATGTTTCAAAAGATGCGCATAATTGATAACTAATACACTTCTTATTAACACCACCAGCAGTGGTCATGCAGTACAAGTTGATCTGAACACCTTACAACTTCTGCGGTCAGCAGGTCAATTAGGTGGGAACTGAGGATCACAGAGCTGTAAGCAATCTTGACAGATCCTCCAGTCACTGACCTTGCTCTAAGGCAGGAACATCAATCATTAAATCATTTGAAGTTACTGTCTCGCTGGTTTTTCAATACTTTCGTTGGTGGAGATTCATCACATTGTCACCACCAGCAGCCTTTCAGCACTGCAAGGTGCAGATGTATGTACATTTTTCTACTACTATGGGGCAGTCTTGCTCTCTCCAGCGCCTGTGCTCATATGTCAATTTTTAATTCAACAGAACAATACTGACTTTTTTGTGAAAGTTAGCTTTTCTGTGATTATTGAGTTGAAGCAGTTTTCTGTGCAGTCACACGAACATCAACACAAGAAGTGGTAGAAGGATATGATCAGAAGGCATAGAGGAGTGGGTCTGTGAGATAACCCTCTGTCAGAAGAAGAGACCTGCTACATCAATTTGGCTTTTCACCTGTGCCTTTACATATACTACCTGGGCCAGAGCCACCAAAGACATTTTCATTAGTGTAACAAAGTCCTAATCCCAAGGCAATAAAAAGAGGAGATGCAAGCCACAAAAGCTGCACTTCTACCAACAAAAGTTTTCAGACAAAGGAAGACAAGAAAGGAGTTGCTACTGAGCACTGAGGGATGAGGTTACTCCAGAAATACTAATTTCAGAGAAGAAAGATGCCAAGCAAAAACAAAGGAAAAAGCTCAAAACACAGGCATGAATCCTGAAGGACCATCTGAACATAAGTCATCAACTCATCAGATTGTGTTTAAAATGGAAGGTAGCATCAGGACAATAAGGTGCTAGCATGTTGCATATTCAGCAACTGTTCTCTAAGAAATAAACAGCCATCTGCAACAAAATCCAACTCTATCTCATGTTTGTGCTGTGTATCCAAATGGTTTCCCACTGAAACAGAGCAAGTTGAAAAGGTACCAACACTGGAAGGCAAACTGGAGATCAGAACTTGAGGAGATCCTTGTATTTTCTGGCTTTGGACATGATCTTGCCAAAAACTACTTTACAAAAGATGTAACAAGTTAAGACCATAATTATTTTGTGCATCACTAAGCACACCAGGTCTCTCTTCTGGAAAAGAGATACACAACACATTTTCTTCTGCAGTAGATATCTTGTGCCAAAACAATTCATATAATGATTACTGATTATTTTCTTCATAGTAGCTAGTATGGGCCTATGTTTTGGATTTCTGCTGGAAGCAGTGTTGGTAACACAGGGATGTTTTCGCTACTGCTAAGCAGTGCTTGCACAGAGTCAAGGCCTTTTCTGATTCTCACCCCACCCCACCAGTGAGTAGGATGGGGGTGCACAAGAAGCTGGGAGGGGACACAGCCGGGACAGCTGATCCCAACTGACCAAAGGGACATTCCGTACCATATGACGTCATGCCCAGCATATAAAGCTGGGGGAAAAAGAAGGAAGGGGGGGACGTTCAGATTGATAGCATTTGTCTTCCCAAGTAACCGTTACGTGTGATGGAGCCCTGCTTTCCTGGAGATGGCTGAACACCTGCCTGCCCATGGGAAGCAGTGAATGAATTCCTTGTTTTGCTTTGCTTGCGTGCACAGTTTTTGCTTTACCTGTTAAACTGTCTTTATCTCAACCCATGAGTTTTCTCACTTTTACTCTTCTGATTCTCTCCCCCATCCCACAGGGAGGGAGTGAGCGAGCGGCTGCGTGGTGCTTAGTTGCTGGCTGGGGATAAACCTCAACAAATGTTTTTGTTCCCTAGAATATCAACTGACCAAGGAAAACTTAACAGATTCCTAGCCTTCTGTAAAATGTAATTTCACTATCCTAAAAGACAACTTTGATCCCTTCATTGGTAAGTATTTAAAGTCTAGGAAAAAAGTTAGAACACCCAAATCTGACACTCAAAATTGGCATAGGCTTTTTGGAGCTTAAATTATTTATGCCTTTTTTTTGTTCCTCCCAATTTGATTTCTGAACACTGTTCACTCCTGTTAGAAACAAAGTTTCTATCACATATATTAAGACAGGTTATCTGGCATAAAGTCCAGTTTATCACCCAAAACACAAAAAATAATAATATTGCCAGCTTCGTATCTGTCACTTCACTAACATTTCTAGAGTTGCTCATTCTCTAGGCCTCAAACTAGAAATCCTTCTTCACATGTCTGCAGGAGCAACTGCAGGCATGCTTCATCCCCTCACGCTTAAGAATGGTCCGGGTTTAATTCTCTCTTTAACAAATGGTGTTACATGGACAAATTAAATAGGAAGGAGTTGCTGTCTCCTTTCCATAAAAGGGGTAGATCCTCTATGATGAGGTTTCTTCTCCCTCTTCCATGTTATGAAAGTAACTGGATGCTCCCTTGTCCTCACAGGAAAGTGTGTGTGGTGAATCTAGAAATTCCCAAAAGGTGCAGTACTTCATATTTTTATTACTGTATTGAATCCTGGGTTTGTATGATTCATCAGAACCGGCAACCCTGCAGTATTCTTCATCCTTTATCAAGAAAAACAATCCCCAGCTACTAGGGATTTTTTACCTTTTTAAAATTATTTGTTTAACAAAGAAACTAAGAAAATAAACCATCAGATACAAAAATAGTCAACAGCAGACATCATTTACCACCAGTCATTCAGATCATAGAGAAAAACACATAGAGGTTGAATATTTCTCAAACCAGTTTCTACCATTCATCAGCCCTTTCCACTTCACAATACCAGAACTTTTCCAACAAGAGAACTCTTTTTTGGTGGCTACCTTAAGATTAGAAACCAGAAAACATCCAAAAAAATTATCTGCTGTCATTGCTAAACCTAACCACACCTGTCTAGCAACCCAGCCTTAGACTGTAGTGAAAACTGATTGCTAAGTTTGTTCTCTGAAATAGTTCAACAGCTTTACTGCCCCAGGTAGAAAGAAGAAAAAGTCATGTCAGATCTATGCAAGTTAATTCCTAATCCATTACTGTGCTGTTCCTTCTTTACCAAAATTCAATATGAGGTCCATGGATCAGTGCGTACCTCCAAAGGTGGTTTAGAGACTTCTGTCTAAAACCATTTTGGGATAGCACTGGGTTCAATACTGCTGTGTCTAATCCTAACCAGCCAGTAATTAGAGATTTGCATGATGACGTGCACCAAGAACAACATATATTTGTACAAATACATCTTTCATGCATAATTTCAGCATATAAAGTTATAAATTAAGAAATTAAGAATTTCATTGAAACCATACCCTCATTCATAAGGGAGCATTTCCTTATACTAGCTAATGATGGATTTAGAGCTGAAAACTCGGACAAGTGCTAATACATCCTGTCCGCACAGGAGATGGTTCTGTCAAGCAGATACTTACATTCCTATAGATAAAGGATGGTCAGTCCTTTAGGAGTAGCATTATAAAAGACACTAATTAGAAGAACTTCTAGAGTGAGTGCCTGAATTTAAGGACAACCCCAAGGAAAAACTAGACATATAAAGGCAGTTCTTCATTAAATCAGATTACAGAATCACAGAATAGATGATGTTGGAAGGGACCTCTGGAGGTCATCTAGTTCAACCCACTGCTCAAAGCAGAATCAGCTAGAGCAGGTTGCTCAGTATTCCAGCCACGAGGCCAAGCTTTCCATGACACTAACAGACATACTTTCTTGGTACTAAACTAAAGCCTTGCTATATGCACAAGCCTCTTTATTCCTAAATACCCAAACACACGGAGTTTGTTGCTTAAACAGTAAATGAATTGTTTAACTAACATTATCTAACATTTATCTGAGTAACTCCAAGAAAAGCTGAAAGCAACAGGGTTGTTTTTCACCCTGCAGTCCTGCAACTGCTCTCACAACAGTCAGCATCCCAGTATGAAAGTATTCAATATGTAAGGGTGCTCTTCTGCTCAGCTCCATGCAGGATCAAGTATCAACATCATGGATCATCTATGAATTTGTAATACTATGCATTTAAACAAAGAATTGATCAGGATACTTGAGCTATGCAAAACTATCCTGCCTAAGTTTTCTTTTTTAATCTCAAAAGGAGCACATACTCAAATGTTTCAAACACTATCACAGATATGTGAATTCCTCTACTTACTTATCAGTACATCCATTTTAATTCTTCTAGTATTCGGCAGCCATTACTGCACACAAGAATCTTCTTTACGGATACTCTTCTTATATTTAATGTAGACACTAGCCTACATAAAATCCTTTTCCTTAGCTGACAGACTTTGGGATGTAACAGAATCTTCCAGTTAATAAGATATCTTCTCACCTTATTAGTAGGTTACACAGTTATCAAAGCAGCAGTCTTATTTTTTGGCAAACTCTAAAAGAACACTGCCTAAAGGAACTTGATTATATTTAACAATAAATTGAAACATAAAATTTCATGAGTGTCCGTGTTGGTGTGTTCATGACCCTAGAAACAAGTTAAAACCCCAACAAATTCTTACTAGTTTTCACTTCCACAGACAACCTAACAGTATGCTTCGCAGAACTCAAATTTCAAATGATGGAATGGATAAGAGCTCATCAGCTGTTCTACATGTCATTTAAAATGTGCTCCAAAGAAATTAAAAAATAAAAAAACCCCAACAGTTAAACAGAATCCCTAATAAATGATTTAGGGAAAAGTGAAAATTAACTATATAACGTTCTTTGAGGTACACCTACCTAGATAGGCCTTTAGCTTTGGGAAGAAGTACACTACCACGTTACAGCTCCAAACAACTGACTTTACGCCTTAAGACTCTGGAGAACAATCAGCTGGAAGTTAGAAAATCATTTTTGGTAAGTGACAAGAATGATTTAGTGTTTTTGTCAAAGGTCTTGGATGGTTAGGTTTAAGATTTGATTTAAAAACACCTCTGTATTCATTTTGGAGCAAAGGAATAACTGAAGCTCTTAATGAGAAACTACCTCTGAATTGGATTAGACTTTTAATATTAAAGTCTCAGTAATTATTAGATAAGCAATAACTTGATTCAGCTAACATTTTTGACAAAATAGCACAGGTCAGAGCTTTAACAGGTAACCACAATTTAACATTGCCTTCTCTACACTCTGCCATCCACCCGATGAAGGAAGAGAGAAAATATGTCACAGGCTTGAAAGGCCCAGTTGTTGACTGGATTACAAACCACTGAATGCCGTATTTTTCAGGGTGCCAGAAAGTGGTCCACAGACTTGCAAAACAGAGTTATCAGGAACTTATTCACATGTTCATTTCATTGAATGTTTTTCTTTTCCAATTCCATCTCTGTAAGCCAGAGGCTTTAGACTGTTTACTGCAGAATTCAGAAAGAGCTTAAGAGCAATATCTTTTGCCTACAACAGAACGTAACCTACTCACTAATTTAGTAGCCTTAAAATGTAACAGATTTGCAGTTTGTGGGAAAGTGTATAAAGGAGACCTCAAGGTACCACAGAGCGGGGAGGGAAAGAGAACTTAGCTTCTGAAGTTACATCAAAGAATGGAAAGATATCTGGGTGGTCCTGGTAACCACTTAAGCGAGAGTCTTTAGTTCCCCTTCACCTTAGGTGTTATTAAGTGGCAACGAATATGATGACAGTATGATTGTCAGCCTGGACTCCACAGTAAACAAGCATTGTTCTACCCTCTATTATGAAGGCCACCAGAAAGGGGCTTCAATTACAACTCGGAGGATTGGGAGCCAGCAGCACCACAGACTAACTGCTACTAAACGAACGTTGTTTCGTTAAGTCAGAAGTCCTATCAAGATGCCTTAGAAAAGAAAAATTTACATTTGAACTGAGGATTCAATCATTTTCCTGAGATTTAGGAAGTAAGAGCAACTGACAAAAAGCTTTAAATACTGAACTTGGACTCTGAAGAGGTGCCTGACATGTTGATAGACACAAGAGCTGCAGTATTTGTTCTTGTAAAACTGTCAAGTAAAGGAGCACACCAATAATTAGAACGGACTTCCTCATTCTCTGCTAGCACTTATGCGGGGTAGAAGGAAAAAAAAACTAGAAAATTGAAGGACAGTACAAGTAGTAAACCATTTGTAGGCAAGGCTGACTTTTTGTTTTAAGTTGGCCTGCCACTGAAAGAACTTGGTATTATGGCACTGAAATACCTTTTTCCCCCCCCCCGAACTTTAGAAATTTTATTTTCTGGTACTGCTACTAAAAAGTAACAGTTTCAAAAAGTAAAATTTCTGCAGTCTTGACAGAGGTGCCTGAGGCCAGCATTTCATGAGAATTTAAAGGAACAACTCTCATTCTGCAGAGAGGAAGAGATATAGAAGATCATTTTTTTAAGAAACAAAATCCACATACAGGCTGGCTACATTTATATTCTTAACATCTAGGACCATGTTTGTGTACACATTTGTACAGTTCTTAACACTACTCAGTTCTTAAGTCCAGACACAGCAATTCTGCAAGCTTTCTTCAATCGACTTTGTTTTTCTTAGCACCCTCTTCAGAACAAGTGGTCAAGAAGTGACCATAGGTCAGACCGAATTTCAAAGGGACAAAAAAAAAAAAATTCATTTAAGCTATAGATGTATCTCCCCTTCTAAAGATGACATGACTAAGCAGTCAGCTCATGGACTCAGGAGGCCACTGGCCTAGAAATGACAGTGATTCAGCCATTCCTCCACAGCATTTTCTTCCTGTATGGAGATCTTCAAAGGACTTTGCATTTCTTTCCAATCAAGCAGCAGTCTAATATTTTAAAATAATAGGGATACTTCATACCTACTGGTAGTATTTGGCCCAATTTCAAACAAAAGATACTTCCTAGACTTGTTTCCAAACCTCATATGAATCTGTCTAATATTTGAACATACTGTTTGCTTTTCCACCAAGTGACGGAAATCTGAAGGGGTTCTTTGGGTTTAAAGGGTCTCTTCTGAAAGCTTGCTGGAGGAATACTTGGAGAAGAAGAGAGAAGCAAGAAATGAGTAAACAAGAAGCTGAACCACAGGACAAAGCAGCAGCAGCAGAATTCTAACAATCCCCATGCCATTACAGGAAAGAATCGACTTCCCTTGGGAGACTGCAATCTAACTCTGTGAAAAGAAAACTGTTCTCCTCCTTAACTTTGCAGAGGAGACTTAAAACAAAGAATGCTAGCTTGCTTACTCCTATTGTTATTGAGAGAAAGGTTTGACTATGCAGGTTGGAATTCCAAAGGTTCCAGTACTCTAATGACTTCAGCAGCCACTTCACGAATTAGAAGGCATGTCAAAAAAGCTAATGAATTCCCACCGGCTTCTTAGAGAGAACAAGAGGAGTTCTCCAATTCAAATGGTCTATAATCTATTTAAGTCTGCCTGCAACACCTTGAGGAAATTCTAAAGCCTTCAGAAAGGCATGTGGGAGTAGATGATGCCACTTAAGTTTTAGCCAGTGAGAATCGTCTTTTCTCATAATAAGTCAGCCAATTTACCTTCATCTGTATCTCTAGTCTGAAAAGCCTTGATATTAGATTTCCTGTATTTGAGGATAACTTGTACTGAACTGAGGACAAGCATCATAGTTTACCATTTAACATTTTCCAGACGCAGTCATTTGCAGTTATAGGTTAACCATATAATTTACTTGGACAGCCAGAAGGCATTAACAGGAAAAAAAAACCAACCCAAAAACTTTTGGATTTTCATTATTGGGCACAGAACAAGTAACAGCAAAAAGCAGGATAACTGAAGGAACATGAAGTCTGACAAAATTTAAGAACAAGCAGATTCTAGATTTGGAAGTTGGAGATCTTCTGTTGCTTTTAAAATTGGAACCACAAGAATCAATGGTAGTCGCAAGAATCCCTTAGGGCCTGTTGCTTAAAAAAATTCCTTAAACTTTGCATCATCTTCAACAAGTGTCCACTTCAATCTTTTCGTCTCATGTGAAGTCTTCTCTTCACCTGTTTATATTTGGTCAAAACGGAAGATAATTCAGCAGGTTTTGTAGAGGGGGTTTCCCCACAGCTAATCCCTAGAGAATTTAAAGGGCTAGCCTTGACACAAAATCAATCTGTAAATGAGAAGATATTCCCTGCAAATAAAATGCATTTTTTGACAAGCCAGAAGAAGCTTTCTCAAGCAGGACGGTTTGGGACCTAGTTGCCATTTAAGCAAAAGGATCATAGGTGGGTCCCATACTGCTAGCACAAGTAATGCATTGCTCAATTTTTATCTTCTCCATTGCTGCAAATTGTGGCTGAAAGAAAGCTGGAGGAGAAGAGGGGTGAAATGAAAGCTGTAGTGAGCAATCCAGTAGCTAAAGTTACCTGTTAAATTTGTACTAGTGGAATCAGGATCCAGAAAATGTTAACATCAGCTGAAGCAGTAATTCAGCAATAAAGTACGATCAATGGTTTTTAATCCTCTAAAGCAGGTGGAGAAGACAAGCAAATTATCTCAGATGGTTTTAATATTTTTGAATTATATTTTTAACATAACCTTACACATTTTCACTTGTGAACTCACCAGGCAATTGGCTGAACAGGATTAAGATAAAACCACTTTCATCCATCATTAATATCATCAATGTCAGAAATTAGATTTCATTCCTGAGCTGATGAAGTTTAATAAAAATCACCAAGACTACTTTAGAGAATTCTATGAAATTCTAAATTAAAAGCATTACTCAACAGCCTGTTCTGTAATAAATGAGTTTAACAGATATTTCACGTCTCTCTTAGTTACATTAAAGAAAGTATGCAGTCAACTATAATCAAAGTTAAAACAAAAAAGTGCCTGTGATCTAAGGATCATTATTCCAGACCTGTTGTGAATCAGTGAAAAGGAGAGTAGCAAAGGACATACCTTGGAACTGCTCCCAAAACAATCAAGTTGGCTTTTTGTTTGTTGTTTCCAATTACAGCATTTTTCATATCTCTGTAAATCCAGAAAGAAAAACAAACCCTGGTAAATTATGCTGAGGTACTGAGGGCTTAATCTATAGAATTTACTATTTCCATGAAGGCTTATCAAGTAGTCTTCCATATGTCCATGCTGCACCTACAGGACTGAGTCGTGCTTCAGGGCACAGTTTCCACAGCCCACATATAAATACCCCAGAGCTCTGGGATTCCATTATGTCCCAGCTTATGCAAGTAAGCAAAAACCCAAACTATCTCACATGCACATCAGACATGAAGTAATCTCATTGTTGAGGAAAACTAGATATACTGGTTCTTTGTGCCCATATATTCACTAGACTTCTAAAAGAAAAAACACTATTGGTTGGGAAATCAAATGTTGGTAATTTAAAGTATTAACTGAATATTCTACTGCGTGCAGGAAAAGACAAGCTTAAAAAAAAAAAAAGGAACAAGGAACTATCACCAGTCTCCAGAGACCAGGCTTTCGCTCTCTTCTTCACCACAAGCTTCCTTTTGTGAATTTCAGCAGGACACCTAAACATCTGCATGTCAAAATCCCAGGAATAAAGTGGAAACGAAAGCATTTTCCTGTCTGAGAGTTACTGCAAGATTAAATACATTAAAGGCATTCACACTATGGTAAAGGAGCAAGGGAAGCATTTTGGAAAGAGGACACTGGTTGCACACACTAAGAAGTCCTATGAAAATGTGTGGTTTGCAACCTTGTTGTTCAGAAAATTGCTACTATATCTTGAAAACCATCACCACCTTTTTAAGATTTTTTTTTTCTTCATATGAATATATTGAACATAGATGAACATCCAGAGAATCTTAAAGAAAGCTAGCAACTTATGACCAGTTTCAGAAAATCAAGATGACACATTTCTAGGAAGCTTTCTAGTTGTAGGGATCTTTATAAGAGCAGAGAACAAACAGTCCAAATTCAAATAATTCTTTATCAACAAAAAACAAAACTAGACTGATTATAGTGTTAGTAATTGCAAAATTGATAACCTTATCACTGGCTAACTATGCCCATAATTCATTCAAATAATTTGGGAGCTTTAGTGGTTGCTTTAAGTTAGCGTATTTTCTTGCTGTATCACACTTGCACCTGCTAACTGCAAATTTTAAGAGATTTAGAGTAGCCCTGTTCTTTAAGATTGACCCTGACATGCGTGAACACTATATAGTCCTTACGTACCCACTGAACGTGCAAATTCCACTGCAATAAGCAGTTGCGCCGAGTGTTAAACTCACTTCATTAAGAGTTATAAAAAACTTCTTAGCCAAGGCAGGCAATATCTGGACTGGCAAAAACAGAACCTTTATAAACCTCAATTAGTAAAAGGTAATTGCCTGTTCTTCCTAAAGTATTTTTCTCCATGTGACTCACTCTCCCGTTGCATGCAGTTACGCGGACACAGAAGAGTGCTCTACAAATTTTAAGCAAATGGAGGCTAACTTCTCAAGTTCGGCTAGTGATCTTGGAGCTCCAAGAAGGCAGCAGCATTGAAAGCAGCTGAACGCTGAACTGCAGTTTTGTGTATCTCTTAACCCAGGCAGAGTCCACTTGAATTGTCAAGGGAGCCATTACTTAACAGGAATCTGCCTACTGAGAACGCAGTTTTACACAGCTGAGTATCAGCACAAAATGTTGGACCTTTCTGTCGTATCTCCTGTAAGTTTGGTAACTTTACACCACAAGACAGGAGGTAGAGGAGAAAGAGCAAGACCAGAAGACAGGCTAAGCTGGAAGCTCAAGAAAATTTAAGGAATGGACTTGAAGATTTCACTAAACTCAGAAACAGTACTTCAATGGTTTCTATGCTGAACACTTGATATGAAAGTATCCCAGGTGTTTTTAAAGGGTTTTAAAATACAAGAGTCAGTCCAAAACAGTGGCAGAAGCAATGATCAGATGTCTCAAAGGAATGGAAACTGTACCAACAGATGTGCTAGGTTCAGGTACTAAACTGCTCAGGCCACTCTAGGACTTCTAAAAAGGCTACCTCTCCCTGTTATCCTTAGGCACCAGCTCTCGAAGTCATCAGAAAGGCTGCATCATTTCATGTATCCGCGAAGGTATCTTGAGAAGCTGAAGAGAAGGCACTAGAAACAGATTTTGGTGACATTTTAACGCTCCGCTCAGGTGATTTTACACATCATTTTGTGCTTGTTTTTTTTTTAAAAAAAAAAAAACACACAAAAAACCACCACCACCAAACTTTTGTGACTCCTACACCAACTCCACAACAAAATAGCTTGCTAACCTGATAACCATTTAATAGGTATTAAGTACTGCCTATTAGAATTTGATTTAGAGACCCTTTCAGAAGTGGCAGGAACATGGCCAAGTTCCCCAACACTCACATTTAGAGGTTTAGTGAGGTCACAGCCCTCATCTGTAAATGATGCAGATGAGTTTCTCCATCCTACTTCATAAAGTTCCTCAGAAAGGTCACGGCAGATAGACAAGAAATATCACAAGCTTGAGATTTCTGACAAATCCAACACATGTACATTCGACCACTTCAACTTGCAAGTAAAATACCTTCAAATTGGTAAGGTGACCAAAAACTGTCAGAGATAGGACTCAGCAAAGATCACCATGTTTGTGTGCATTATGCCTTGGCACTCCCAAGTTCCATGCCATGCTTATCTCTTCAAATTTGCCACTTACAGAAATGAACCTATTCAATACACAGGAAGCAGGTGGATATGGAAACCAAGAATATCCTTAAAATGCCGTAATCCAATGATGAATAATAGCGGACTTTTTTTTTCGTTTACTCTGAAAAATAATTATGTGATTCCACGTTACATTTTATGGAGATTTTCCTGATCAGGAAGCTAATCTCCTTAAGAAGTAAAGCACCATGTGCTGTCCTAGGCTACCAGGTCCTTGGTGAATCATGAACCTTGGAAAAACTGAAGGCAACTCCCTTATTTGAAAACATCATCTCCAACAAGTTTGAGCTTGACTGATTTCAGATCCACGACGACATGAGATTCATCCAAGGAGAAAAAGCAGTAAAGATCACCATCTTCTCCAAAAGGTAACAAAAACCTCAGATATTTGTAGTCCAAAACTGGATAACCACTTTATTTCTGAATGTCATACACACTGCTCCCATTTCCTACTGCGAAAAGGAGTCCTTGAAATGAGGAAGAAGGAAACAGCAGCAAAAACACAATTACAAAGAGATGAGAACTTCAAAAGAACAACTAGTCTATGGTGATTCTAGGCCTAATCTGAGAGAAGACCATGATCCAGAAGAGGGAGATAACACAGGCTTTCCAATTATCAGCTCCAAGCTCTCAGGTAGGTCATCAACCCTACTGCCAGGCAACAGCACAGCATGAGCAGCTTCAGAAAAAAAAAAAAAGGGAAATCTTATATATGTACCTAGAACATTCCAGCACTACTCAGTTTCTCAGCCTCATAAAGGCAGCTTTCTATAGAGCCAAAAGATAAACCATGAAGCCTTCATATGACAGAGGTCTTAAGATGCATTTGAGGTTGGTTGGGTTTTTGGGTTGTTTCTTTTGTTTTATATCCTGTGTATTAAATCTTATAGTTTAGATTCAAACTGAATTCAAAGTCATTTAACAAAATAACCTAAATTACAATAATTTTAATGCACAGATTTAAAATCTGATACCTGATATTTATGCCTACATTTACTATAATGCAATAAAGTAATTTATGTGAAAAAAACTTCCAAGCAGGATAATATAGGCTGCCAACAATAAAATACGGCGAAGAGATCCTAACTAAGCACTTGGAAATATTGCTTCCTGAAGTGCTAAACCAGCTTTTTTCATTTATTGCTTCTTAAAGAAATAAGAATATAGTTTCATCAGCTCAACCCTGTGACCACTCAGTTTTAAGTTATGAAACTAACTAGAGACTGGAAAAGTAGACTTATTTTCTTCCTACAAACCCTAGAAAAGGAGAAAAAAATTATCAGGTGAGGTTTACCAGCTCTAATGATCTTTTGGAACATAGCAACCCAAAAGCAATCAGTTCAATTAATTAGCTATAAATAAAATGCAATGCATGATAGTTTTGCAAGTGTATTAGCACAGTATGAGTGTTTAAAATAAAATATTTTAGGAGTACATTGAACTCACAAAAAAAACATCTAATTTCCAACTAAATGCAGGTCGACAAGGCTTACAAGAGGAACTAATCTGTCAATTGTGTATGAAGTTAATATGTTTTTATTCTGATACTTAATGTGTAAGTGTTTAAAGGCACCAGATATAGCCCACTCCAGATAAGCAAGAAGCAATATTAAATATAGCAATTTGCAAGTAAAATATGGCCTTTAAGTTTTAATGATTCTTAGCCAATAAAAATTAATATTATGAAATGTCTAAGTCCTGAGAAAATTAGCATTCTAGTCTGTCAATGTAAATTATTATTGTAGAAGCAACTTAAGGTGCTGAACTTTGTCCTAAGCAGAAATTATTGAAGTTGATTCTAAGTTTGGACTCTTCTCACAAAAACACCAGACGTGTCCCGTATTTAGCGTGCAGTTCTCTGAACTGGTATGAGCTAACTTCCCAGCTGAGAAAGAACAGACCTCTAAAGCATTCCTAGCAAGCCCCAATACCTGCACCTCTTCTGCAAAAGAGATCATGAGAAAGCAACATGGATATATGGACTCCTCAGTGAGAATTTGGTTTTACCTACATTTTTAAATACAGTAAATCAAGCACAAACATAAGAAATTTTAAAATTCTGATAGGAAGCCCTGGAGCTTTCCTATGTCACCTTCTAGCAAAGCAACACGAAAGATCTTGAAACAAGCTAGAGTGACTTGATGAGGAAGCAGCAATAGGAACTACACAGAAGAGGAGGAAATAAACAGCCTGCGTGATATTTTCTCATCTTATGTCTTTCGAAAATAGAGTAGGTAGCCATATTTAAGAGGTTCCTGGACAGAGAAGGATATCAAACATGAGATGAACAACCACAGAAGGAAAAAATAGTCCTAGACACTTCAAGTCAATGCTTTCACTTTTAACATGAAAGAGTTACAAGAGATTCTGAGACAATTATGCACACAGAGGAAGCATCCAAAACAATGCATTGTCAGACCAGAAGATTTATCTACCAGAGGCTGATCGAAATTATAAACAATAGAATGATGCAAACTGTCATTCTGAAAAGGTTTTCAAAAACTCGAAATGCAAATATCTCAAAAGCTGAGGTACTGGTAGGTGATACAAGGACATAGCTCAAATAAAAACTGTCTGCCCCAACTTCAGGAGAGTTTCTAAGTTTCAGTATCACATAAGCAAATGGTACCTGGACTGGCGGGACTCGAGTCAAAAGCTAACTGTGGAGATAAAGTTTTGACAATTATGCTTTCTATAGCTTTTGCCTCCTCTTCCTTCTCCCTTCCTCCCACTCTCCCATTTTTATAGAGAGATGCAAAACAATCAACAACAGGAATTAATGACAAATTTTGGATGTTAAAATATGCCCATCATTGTTTTGACATAATTAATTTATAAGATGGACACTACCACAGCTTGAATCTGTTAATTACCCAACAAGTGAGTTGTTTTCTACCCCTTTAGCAGGGAGCATGTTTGTACTAGCATGATTACTGGTCCAACCAAGTCAATAAAATGTTAAAAACTCCGGCCAATGCAAGCAAACCACCAAAATCATAGATCAGCTCATTTTTAAGGTTAATCACCAGGCTGGGAAGAAAAGTTTCACGATTTCTAATCCCATTCAAAAAATATCAGTTGATGCAAAGAAAAAGATGATTTTACAGGAAAGAACAAAGTAGCACGTAGAAAGTTACTCAACTTGTTTGAGTTTTAACGCTTAGAAACTGTTACACAATTAGCATACAGTGCAAACTAAACAAACTCAACATTTAAACAAGGAAGCCCTAAATCCATGGTTGTTCCCAATCTTAATTCTGTATTCTCAGACACTGCATAAAATCAAAGTGCCATAGAAAAATAACATATGGCTATAATTACAGCAACGCGGAACAGTAGAACTTAACATACATAATGCTAAAAGTGATTGTTTAATCCAACTTCCCCATATCACAATGCCACAGAAACAGCTTAAACTCCTGTCTGAAGTATCCTCTTTGGAGAGGCAACTTACCTTGTTGTAAGATTTCTTGCCAAGGAAAGTCTACCAAATAGAAAGGTAAGCTGTTTCAATGATCCATACTTACTTAGTAGTTAGAAATATTTATACCTTATTCCTACCCTGAATCTATCCAGTTTCCAGTACTTATCTTGCTCTGTATGTGTGACAGACTGAAGAAACCTCTCATATCAAATCTTTACTTCCATATAAGAGCTTACGTCAGTCAATTCACATGCTAGCCTTCTATATCAAGCTTAACAACTTAAGCTCTCCATGTCTTTGGCTACAGTTTCAACTCAAGTTCCTTTCAAATCTCTAGGTTGACTGACAAAACAGGAGATGCTGCTTTTCCCACCTCTCTCTCAAACATGTTTTATTGCCTCATCCTTTGCACCGAGTCTGGAAATTAATGATCTCATGCAACTTGTCGCAAAATCAATAGAAAAATTGCTTACTCAACCTTAAGAATGATGTAGCTCAAATTTAAAATGCTTGAAGTCAGTGGAGGATGGGAGTTCAGCTAGCTTTTATTATGTACAGTTTTTAAACTAAAAAACCCAAAACCACACAAACCATAGTTAGAGCTCTGTATTATCAGCATTTCAGCATCAGTCTCTGCTATGTAAATAAACTAGGCTCTAACAGCAAAGAACTATCCAAAGAGAGGTGTGGGAAAAACAGCTGCAGTTCAGCAGAACTCTCAGAAACTGAGAGATCTCCTGCCCTGTGACGCCAGATCAGAAAAATGTTTTTCACAGCTATCCCAAAACAGCCAAACTACATGAAAAGAACAGCCTTCACCACTGTTGCTTCAGATGAATGACCCAAACCGTCGAATATAAGTATCTGTGTTACTTTGTTTCTTTTTAATGTCTCTATTTTCCTCCCAAGTATATTTCCCCTCCCAGGATGAAGTAGTAGAATGCCTTCAGCATTTAGTAGTATATTCCACAGTTGAAGCAAAAATTAAATGAAATGTCATTAAGCAAAGAGGCATCCTGTAACACTACATTTTTCTAGCACTATTTTTCATTCACTGTCTCTTGATTTAAAGTTATTTTTGTCCATTTTAAGCCCACCACTCATTATCAAAAGAATGTTGTCCACCAGAAGTCATTCATATAGAGAACTCTTAAATTTCATTCAGTACAGGAAAATACCTTAAAATGGCTTTCCAGCACCTGCTTAGCTGTTCTCAGATGTGAGCTCGTAATATTGCATGACACACTGTCCACTTCAGCTGAGGCCAACAATCACTGAAGGATCACCAAAACCTGTTAATTTGACATAGCTACTACCCATTGGATCATAATAATCTAACGTGTTTCCAACATGAAAGTATAACCTCAGATTTTTATCTCCCAATAGCTATCATCTAAGATGATGTACTGGCCTCCATATGCTTTAGTCATGCCTAAATTTCCTTTTTCAAATGGGTGTTAGTAAATGCTCACTAGGACAGAAACACCATAATTTATCTATATCCCAATGAACTCTCTCATTCTACATATGAGGGAGTTACTGGACATTTCAGGCAATGCATGTTTGAAGCATGTTTTAGCAAGTAATTTTACCAGCTAGCCTTCCTGCTACTTTACAATTCTCAAAGAAAAAATAAAAATAAAAAAATCTCAACATATTTAAATTATCAGTTCAACACCAGCAATACAGCATACATACTGAAATCATTTTAATCATCTGGCAGACAAATTAATTGGTAAACAGAGTTCTGTCCTTTGAATGTTACTAGAAATGTCAACCCTCTACAGGGAGCTAGCCTAGAAGAACATAGTTCCATATTGCAAACTGAAAATGAGCTTGTTTTGGAAAGCAAGTACATTCAATTTTTTTAATGCTGATTCTGATCCACTTGAATTGGCAGCTTAGAACCAAAAAGTGAAATTCTAAGTACTAAGAATCATAAACTCTGTAGTGTTGCTGATTTTGCAGCACACATCCCTCAGGGCCAACCTCTAGTTCAGTCTTAATAACACCCCACACGCACCCTTAAAGGCCATAACGACTATTTCTCCGTCCGCTGCCTGCTACTTTTTGCCCTCCCTTACAGGCAACCACCTCTCTGCTGCATTTATCTAACAGATTAATAAAGTTAAGTTAAACTCTGAATGACCTCAGAGTATTCAACTGTGCTCAGCTTGAAGTTTGCTACTTCCAACTCAGACCTCAAGACTTTTGTGACCAGTACTTGCTTGACTTTCTCCAGCTACATCAGCTAGTCTGATAGAAGTTGTTTCTCCTCTCTCATCCCACTTACAGCCTGAAATCATCACAGTAACAGTACCACTACTCTGAAGCTGGCATCAAGAGAGGCGTTTTGGAGAAAAGTGGCTTCATGCCCTTCTGAAAGGCAGCACTGAAACATTCATTAATCGTCAGTCCTCTCTCACAGGCTCAGAGTGGCAACTGCAAGGCTTGAAATACTAAACAACCCTATTAGGTTGAAGACTGCTAGCCAAACGTAATAGGTATACCTAATTTCCAAAAGTTTAGCCCACCTTTAAATATTAGACCAGGAGTTACAATACACAACAATTTACTTGCAAAAAATAGTATTATGCATTTGTACCTTTTGCTGCCTTATAAAGAAAGAATAAAATATTCTCACTCTTGTGCTATGACAGGAACACACTTTCTTCCTATTGCATCTTCCTCTCTTCCTTCTATCTACACTATTCTTCTATCTGACTCCACAAAAACCTATTATATTGAAAACCACTCTTCATAGAGGACTACTTAATTCTCCAATGATGTTTGAGGCCTTTCAATTTCATCTTCCATCACTCTGAAAAGTTTGTCTAGCTATTGGATTCCTCAGCTTACCTCTTGAAAGGGAGAAATCAACAAATGGAGTAGTGCTCCCAGCACCCTCTCAGCATCACCTAAATTTGCTCAAATTTCTGTCAGCTTCTGCAACCTAAAGAACAAGCTTTCCATTGCCAAAGTACAAAGAGCCTATCCTGCAGTTCACAAAGTATCAGCAGAAGAGACTCAGGAACCTTCTCCCTCAACACATGAATGACACTGCACAAAAACAATACTTCAAAAAATTATATCACTTGTTCTTAGCCAATTAGACCCCAAAGTTCCCTATTCCATCTGAAAGAATATACATTTACTACAGAGTACTGTCTAGGAGATAACAGAATTGATCAAAAATGCATAGAGACAAAGTATAACAGGCAGAATCCTCCAAGGACTGCTCTGTTTCCACAGGACCATTCTGGTGAAAACTGAAGCAAGGGAATATGCAAAGAACGAAACATGGCTCCTGCAGAAAATTTAGGTTCGAAAGTGCCCACTGAGAGACTGAAAATGTGATTGCATATGTTTGGGATGCACAGTGTGAAAATAAGTGCTGTTCATTATTTAGTCTTAAAGAAGGTTTGTTTAACAGGACATGAAGAACAAGAGGCAGAAGTAGCCTCTTCATAACTGTCTGAAGGGGGTACCTGTTGCTCCATTAGAACTGAGATGGGAATTTCTTCTCTTCCCACTCCATGAAGCTGCCTCATATTTCACACAGCTTTCCCTGCAGGCATGTGTGGAACACTGCACTGATGCTCTCATTCCAATTGCCATAGCTGAGAAATACAAGACACTATTATACAGTCATCCAGCCTGGAACAATTTTTTCAAATCCAAGAATACACAAATGAAAAAAGTTGGATGTAAAAACCACACACTGTTAGAGGTGTTCCCAATTCATTTCAAAGCAACCGACCACAAAAGAGATACAAGATAGGTTCCATGAAAGCAGTGTTACTACTTAAAATATAAGGGTTTGGGTTTTTTTTCTGGTTTGTGACTACCTTCTGGTATCTGCCATTTGAAAAAGGCAGAAACCAGCAAGCAGTACAAAACATCTTCAGTCAAATGCAAGTACAAGTCCATTGTCCCTTAGAGGAGCTTTTAACACATATCTAACTTTGCATCCAAGAACCTACCACAAAGGTAAGCCCAATTACATCTTGGTTGTACTAAAACATCAGTTTCAGAGTCTTCAAAACACTGAGCGTAACCACTAACCACTGCAGCACCGTCAGTCTAAGTCTGCAGGGATCCTAAAAACATAACTGTCAGATTGATAGTGGTTCACAAGTTCTTACCCGTATGCCAGCTATTATGCTTTCCTTAGCAACAACATCAATTCTCAAACACTCAAAATCATACTGTGTAGAAAGCATATATAACTCAAATTAAATATACTGCAGAGATCTGCACCAGTATTCCCACCACAGCACTAGACACGCTCCCTAGGAAAAAGGAAGATACTGTAAACATACACTTTGAAATTGGTTCTTCAGTACCAAGTGCCATTTCTATAGGATGTTTCTTTCATTTTCCCAAGAAATAAAATGCTCACACAAGTTTGGAAAATGCCTGCCTAGTAACTCCAGCTGGCTGGAGAAGCACATCCATATAGGACAGAAACAGCAGTAGCACAGGCATTCTCAGTGCACCACAAAAGATCATTATTTACAAGTCTTAAAAGATGACACCCTCTGACTGCCGAGGAACAGCCTGATGAGAAACAGTTGGGACCTTGAGTAAGCCAGATTTGTCAGAAAGAATGCTCCTTTCAAAACCAGCCCTCGAGATGGAATCACATAGCTCTCTGTAAAATGATAGATTGCCTCTTTGAAGACATCAGGCTAAATGTAAGCATGACAAAATGTCTCTCAAAGAAGCCCCTGACCAGCAAATAAATTAGAGGACAAAAATAGGTATCAGTCTTGCATCTGAACAATGTGGTCCTGAGCTTAAGAGCAGGTGAAAAGCAAATGATAGTCTAAGGATCACCACCCAGAATTGTTTTTTCAAAAAAAATGAATACTGCCACACTGCAAAGCACAGGATGATGTTGCAGCAACCATCCTGGGACAAACGAAGCTCTTAAAACAACGCAGAAATTTACAGAGCTATCTATGTTCTGCTCCTCTGCCAATAATGGCAAAACATTTAAGAGAACAACTGAGAGAACACAGTATTTAATCCCCTACGATATCTGTTTGAGGTAACCTATGCACTGTCAACGCTAAATGTATTCGATAGCTGCATACCTGACATTAACGCTGACCTTGCAGAATGCAGTCAAAGCGTATTTGAGAAAATTTGAACTGCAGAACAGCATGTAGAAGACGAAAGGTTTAGAAGAGCACCTAAGTAGACACAAAGCAAACCTGTAAGACCTCTCAAGCATTAAGCACGGCCACAATGTAAAATTTATGTTTACAGAAGGAAACTACTATATTAAGCTTGCTTATTTATAAAGACAGTAAATAGAAAGGTAAAGACATATACTGCCATACAGATGTGGGCCTTCCACACTGTAAATAGTTTGCTGTCAGGTACAGTAAAAGGCAGTAATCATACTCATAAGAATCTCAGCATTTCAAATCCTGAACTGAAATTCATGATTTACTGGCAGGTACACACAATTCTCCCCTGCCTACCTACTATCAATACCCAGATGAACAAGACAGAAATTATGTGAACAAAAGTTCTGCAGGGAACTTGATATTTTGAAATAAGATCAACAGAACCACATAGGGCGGTACCAGACACAAGGGAAATGGTTTCTCGGTTTTCCCATGAGGAGGAAAAGGAAAAAGCTTCTAGCCAGGTAAGACTTCACTGTCCGGACAAAAGAAGATCTGAACACAACCTCTCTGACAATTCATGGGAAAGAAAGGAAAAGAAGAGATTTGATCATTTAAATACTTTCAGAACATGCAATTAAAAGCTTTCTCAAGTTACAAGATGACAACTGGATTGGCATTTAGCTATATTTTACTTTTATCAAACCTCATTCAGAAGTTGGTTCTCATTAAAATTACAAGGATGCAATTAAAAAAAGCCCCAAACCCAAGTTATTCATTCAAGCATCTTCAATAGCATATGAAGAACAGGACTATTGTAACTGAAGACAATCTGCAGAAACAAAGGCTCTTAAGACAGCCTATTTTCTGATCCTTGATACTCGTACAGTTCCATCAATCAAAATAAAAATCTAGGTCATCAGTATTTTCAGCCAGGATGCAGGAAAAGAAAACAGCATATCTTAGGAACCAAAGATTTTCAGCAAAGTATGCAGAATATCTGGTAAAGCTTCTGACAGACACTTATGTTAGAACTTTAATCCTCTTCTACTCCACCCCAAATATCAGTTCATTCCAACTTCAATATCTCTTCAGATACCCTGAAGTCAAAGAAAGAAGGGTAAAGCAGTATTTTTCTGCCCAAAGAGAATCTTGGACTGACAGAAGTTTTTTATATATACAATATTCTAAATTCTATTTTTACATATACACTTTTCTAAATTGGACTGTTTCACACCCATCCACCAATATTCAGAAAATGACAAATCTACCACACAGGATTTGCTCAATGTCAGGAAAGATATACTCTCAGAATTAGGACTTTAACCAGAGCATCACAAATATGGTTTACCATCCAAATCTGCCCTTTGAAAGCTGTTGTGAAATAAATTGGTATTTTGTTGTCTTTAAATGCCAGAAAAGCATCTCAGCATAGAAGCCACTGAAATCCACGGACAAGATGAAGAATTTCAGATGTTAGCTGAGACAAAGATACTGCCTAAAACTTTTGTTTCTAGGAAATCAGTTATACTTCAAAAGAGATGAATAACACCTCAAAAGATAGGGAAGGGATTACCAAGGGTTGTGGGTTCCAGTCCTTTGGAAAGAAAGGAGAGCAGGGAGGGAGCGCCACCCAGGGCTCAGAGCATCTGCCAAGGAGAAAAGATGGGTTCAGTCAACCCACTTGGACACAGGATGAGACACATCCTTGCCCCTGGGACCATCGCACCAGCACTTATGAGTAGTAGACTAAGAAGGCCAAGGGTCCATCCCCCAACTCTCCTACAGGGAAGAAGGGTTAAGAACCTGTACATAGTTACAGTGGTGTGCCAGAATTTTTTATACAGGTAAGGGGGTATTTCCACCAATAAAGTTTCCAGGACAGTTTTACGTATGTTGTGTTTTTCATGCATTTCAAAGGGACACTAATTCTGATATGTTGCCCCTGGGACACCTTCTGAAATAATTTTTTTCATCTGCTACTGGAAAACACCTCAGACTGTCCTAAGCAACACAACCAACATTCTTGGCTTTTTGATTCACCTGGTCCTTCGATGTCCTCTGGTGTTTTGCTAGATAGCCACAGCCAGCAAGTTACTGGTAAGCCTGAAAAGGTCTTGTTTCACCACCACAAGTCAGTCCTGGGCAAGGACTTGTTTGCCATGCTGCTGTGTGGTTATAATGGAAAGCTTATAGCCCAAGGACAGCAAGAAAACAACCAGATCTTTGCACCAGTTTTACTACGTGTTCAGCATGGCAAGTCTTCTACTCACTCTTTCAGTTATTACCCCTTATCACTGGCACGCAACAGAAGTACTGAAGTATAATTTGCATCCAAATTAATTTCTATGGAAGCATTTTCTTTCAGCTCGCAGTTCCCATCGGTGAGATGGAATCCATGCATTAAAAAAAAAAAAAAAAGCCCCCACTCAGGCACAACAGCAGGGGAAAAAGTAAGAAGCAGGTACACTGACTTGGCAGTGGAGTAAGAGAAAAGAGTCTCAACAGACCTGCAAGAGGAGCAAAACGAGGCCAAAAGGAAGAAACATATCCAAAAAAATTCTGAATGCTCACAGAATGTTTAACCTCATTTCTGGCAACTAGGAGGCTGCGTTATGAACCATATGCACTACAGAGTGATAGTCTGCTAAAACAATACTATCATGTTTGCATTAAAATTTTCCAACAAGATTTCTCAAAAAAAGATAGGAAGAGCTTCTTGCCCTTGACATACAACTCTAGTGGAATTCAAGTAAGCCTAGCCTATGCACAACCAACAGCCCCAGTGTATTTCAGATGACTTACATGACACCTTGCAGGACTTTCTGAGGATCGAGGTCAAATAATCTATCAACATAGTGGCGGCTACTAGCCGTTACCTCCTGCAGAGAAGAAAAAAAAAAAAATTGTAATAGTTTATATCAATTCATATAATGGCAGACAAACAGGAATGGCTAACACAGCAGCAAGTCTACAAAACCTATCAGGCAAGATAGCAGCAAAAGCACAAAATCGTATTTAAATGTGCAGTATGTTACCGCTGAGCAACATCCACACAAAGAATTAACCCTGTGTTCAAGTGTGATTTAAAGATGATGATGTACTTAATTTAGATAACATGTTACGAGTCAAAGCAAGTTAACAGAATGCTGTTTATGAACAGGGCACACAAAAGGGGTCTACTTCAGTTATCAGGACTGCCTTAAATTCCAGTGTGATTATGTTTAATTACTATATAGAAAAAACATGAATTCCTGAAAGAAACAGTTTGTAAGAGCAGTTAATGTTGCTCAAGAAGCACAGCCACAAACAAGCTCTCGAAAATAAGGAAGCTCATATCAAGGCATTTTTCTGTAACTTACTTTATCATAACATATCTATGCATTTCAGAGATCGTCCTTCTATATACTGTCCCATACAACTTCAACAGGGACAGCAGCACAATATTCTCCATAACATTCCCATAGCTACTTTATAAGACAAAGTGAACTCTCTTCTCAGCAACAAGACCATGCTTGTAAGCTAAACACTTAGGCACCAATGATTTGTTATTCCCTTGAGAAGATCCAAAGTTGGAGATGGCAAGCATTCCAAAAAACAAGGGTGGGAAACAGGAAGGAAATTTTCCCTCCAGGTTCTTACAAACACATGCCAGGGTGCATTTCCAGTATCTCACTTTTTTTTTTTCTTTTTGCCAACTCAACTTTTTATTAGGCATTTCCCATTTTTTTCCTTATGAGTTTTCCTTGAAAGAAGCTATAAGGGAATTGAAAACTCTTCCTTGCTTTTGCAAGTGTCTACTCTTGGGCTGAATCTGCTCCTGCTTCCCCACCCAGACGTCAGAAGCACCAGCAGCTTCTTGAATGTGGTCTCACATAATTCTGAGAGAAGAATCATCCAGAGGCAGCAAGACTCCTTTGTCTCCAGGAATACTATTAAATTACGCCAAATAAATTCTACAGATAAACTTCCACCATGTTAATGAGAGACAGTATTTTTTGAGAACAGCAGTAGACTTTCATCCACGTGATCTACATATTTATATGCAAAAGTCTTCTGGACTTCAGAGATCCCACTGCTTTCTGTTTCTAAAATATCCTGGCTTTCACCCTATCAACTACTAGGTTTGCAATATGTAGAAGAAGGGCATTCATATCCAGACAAACAAGTTTTTCAGGTAGTCCCCAAAAATAAAGAATTTATCAACACCATCAGTTTCACAGTTCTCTTACCTAGCAAGAAATTCTAAGGAAAGAAAAAAAAAAAAAAGCCCCAAACCTCAGCTCATTTAAGCAGTATCCACGCTATACTTTTTTGCACTGCTACTCCCAGCGCACGACTGATGAGCAGCAGGACTGGGCAACCAGCACCGGCTGTTCTACTTACTCTCAGCTTTCCCCAAGGAAAGGAAGCTAGTGGTAGTTGTCAGACCCCCTTCCGCCACCCCAGCGCCCTGCCCACAGATGCAACACATCAGCCTCCTCCCTGCAGCAAAAGCCAACAAGGCCCCGAGAGCTATTACGAGAAGATGAGCGTTTCGCCACCAAAACAACACCCACTTGCTAGCAAGGGCTGGGAGAGCACGCTTCGCCAGCCACAACCAGCCCGGTGCGCTTCCGAGAGAGACCCTGCTCTCCTCTGCGGCAGCGTGGCTATTGCAGCTCGAAATAACGCCAGCGAACCCTCCGTTTGCTGAACAGGCGTTTTGGAGGGACCAAAAACATTTACAGGAGGACAGCTGAAGAGCCGAAGTCGTGTCATCAGGTAAAAAGACATTCAGAAGAGCCAGTACCTCTAACAAAAATGGGAACAGACTCCTCAAAAAAGGAGGGAATGCCGTTTTGAAGAGAAACCCCCCTCTGGGAAGAAGCTGTTGCGACGGGGGAGGCACAAGAGAAGGAGCGCCCCACCGCCGCCCGCGTCACCCCTGCGGCCCACCGCAGGCCGCCAGGCCCACTCCCGGCCCCGGGGCCGGCCCGCCGGGCCCCCCGCCACCACACAAAGGGGCCCGGCAGGTGCCGGGCGGCCCCCGCACAGCCCGCCCCCGCCAAGGCCAAGGTCAGGCCGAGCCCAGCGGCAGGCGGGCGGGCGCCCCCCCCGGCGGCCGCGCTAAGGGGCGGCGGCGGCGCAGGGGCCGCGGCACTCACCGAGAGGACGCTCATGCGGAGCGGCGCCTCCAGCACGCACGCCATCTTGGCGGACGCAGCAGCAGCTCCAGCTCCGGCGGCGGCGCCCTCACGCTCGCGCGCGCGCCGCTACCGCCGCCGGCGGGCACGGCCTCATGGCGGAGCGCAGCGCAGCGCGGCGCCGCCGGGCGGGACGGGGCGGCGGGGGGGGGGGGGCGGGGCGCCGCGGCTTCGCGCCCAGCGAATCGGCCGACGCCGAAACCCCGCTACCTTCCGCCAGCCCGCCGCCGCCGCGCATGCGCCGCTCCCCGCCCCTCCACAGCCGTCCGCCGGGCGGCCCCGCACATGCGCCTCTCGCCACCGCCCACCCCGGCCGGCAGCGGCGGGCAGCGAGGCGGGCGCTGCACGCAGGCGCAGCAGGGCGCGGCCCCGGCATGTGCGGGCCCGTCGCGAGCGCGCCCCTTGGCGGCGGGAAGCGCTGCCCCGCCGCGCCCGCGGAGCGGGGCGGGGTCGTAGAATCGCGGTTGGAAAAGACCTCTGAGAGCATCGAGTCCAACCGTTCACCCAGCACCGCCACGTCCACCGCCAAACCGCGTCCCTACGCACCACATCTACACGCGTTTTAAATACCTCCAGGGACCGGGACTCCACCGCTTCCCTGGGCAGCCTGCTCCAGCACCTGACTACGCTTTCAGTGAAGAAATGTTTCCTAGTACCCAATCTAAACCTCCCCTGGTGCAACTTGAGGACATTTCATTGCCCTTCTTTGGACGCGCTCCAGCACCTCAGTGTCCTTGTAGTGAGGGGCCCAACACTGGACACGGTACTCGAGGCGCAGCCCCACCAGTGCCGAGTACAGGGGCACTATCACCTCCCTAGCCCTGCTGGCCACACTATTCCTGATACAAGCCAGGATGCCATTGGCCCTCTTGGCCACCTGAGCACACTGCTGGCTCATGTTCAGCCGGCTGTCAGTCAACACCCCCAGGTCCTTTTCTGCCGGGCAGCTCTCCAGCCACTCCTCCCCCAGCCCATAGCTGCAGACAGCGCAGGGGACTGACTCAGCCCTTGTTTTCCTCAGCTCTCCCACCGCAGTCCTCCCGGTCCCACTGCAGAGCTTACCCCAGCAGCCCTCCAAGAAGACCGGAACGTGGGGCTGGGTGACTGACTTCATCTGACTGAAGCCCTGACGCTGAGGCAGGGGGAGGCTGACCTTACCACAGGCTTCTCACACAGCACCCTAAGAGGCACCCCCACACTGCTCTTTTCCTAGTCCCCATTCCACACCCTGTGGGACAGGGACACCAGCACGGCTTTCAGGACAGCCCCTCAGCTATCCAACAACGGCCTGACCTTTTTTTTAATTACAAGCAACCAGGTTTAGCTTCAGCTACCTTATATTCTGACTGCACTAGTGGAAACCATGGAGTTTTGCAGGTCCTTCTGACACATGCCCATCCTGGGTCTTGCCCCGGTCTGTGTGGAGTTCCTGGAACGTGAAGACAGCGTGAGCAGGGCATGCGTTGGCGATTCATTCACGCCAGCTATAGGGAGAGCTAAAGGGCTGTTGAGAACCAGCTACTCGGGCACAGTCTTCATCTGGGACACAGGCATGGCATGCCACTTCCCATCCGCAGCTTTGCTGCACATAGAGTAGATGGTTTGGATTCCTTTTTTTTTTTTTCATTGTTTTTGTTGCTTTCATAAATTTGTTCGGTTTTGGGGTGGGTTTTTGCAGAAAACACCCCAAGAAGCCTAGGACTTCACTCAGTTTTCCTACAGACTTCTGTATTTTGGTATTAACCCCCCTGTATTTCACATCTTGAGGCACAGGGATACTAATTCTACGAACTCATTGCTCCTGAAGACAATTAAGTGGGGGGGAGGACACATGTCACAGTTCACTGTCAACTTTTGCTGCTGTGAGGTAAATGCAGATTTGCCAGCTGTTAGAGATTGCAGAGGATAACAGGAGCACAAGAAACATACTTTGGGATGCTGCCACAAGTTGACTTTAATAGATTTAATTTAAAAAAAAATACTCCTCATAAAAAAAAAAAAAGCTATACCCCTTTTCTTAGTGGTTTGTTTTTTTTTTTTTCTCTGAGTAGATTAATAACATGCTTTGAACAAAATACCTGTGTGCTAGCGTGGAATGAAACAGGTGAACACTTTTCTCAAGCACTATAGGTAACAGCAAAAACATTTTTAGACTAAGTGCAAGCTTCATATACTGAAAAATCTGTGATTACAACTTGTATGAGGGTCTGACAGACAAACATTTTCCAGATGTTTCTCACCAAAATTAAAAAAGTCAAAAGTTTTCAGAATGACTTTAAAGCTTCCTTTTAAAGAAGAGTGAAGACTCTGGGTCTGAAGAACCGATTAAGATTTTTCAGCCTTCCCTAGCGTTTTACATACTTTTTGGAGTATTTGGTCTTCTTGACTGGGGAAGCTTCAGGTTCAGAGCTTCAACTGAATTCTATATGCAGCAGAGGATCTTGCTGACAGGGAAAATCCATAATAGACGAGAGCACAGTAGAGCTCAACACTTCAAACTGCAAAAAGGGTGTGAACAACAATAGGAAAGGGCACAGTAACTTTATATAGATCAGACATAGTTTGTACTCAAAAAAATTTTGTTAAGTATATTTACCAGCTGCACTCTGTGCAATGGATGCTGAAGTACTACATTAAAAAAAATTTTTAAAGATTAAAAAAAAAAAAAAAAAAAATCAGTATTCTATCTTGTCAAAGTCTCCTGCTTTCTAGAAAGCCAAAACTCATTTAGCAGAAAGGGGAGGACAGGGGATGACACACAACAGAATAATTTGCTTTAAAAACATATGAAGTCAGTGTAAAAAGTCTACTATATGTAACATGTATTTTCCACTCCAGTTCATGTAGTTTGACAGCTGAATAGCATGCTCAGATTTCTTGGGAGACTTTTCAAGTTCATAACACAATTTATACTTAAAATACTTTATTTCCATTATAGTCTTCAGATCATGAGGCATGCTTAAAATTTTAGCATTGCAGACCCAGGACCCTTGAAGATACTCAACTATCTTCAGTAATCTAGCTGACAGTTCACAGCTACTTTAGATAACCTGAGGGTTAGACCAAACGCTTCCAATTTTCATCACATTGTACCACAGTTCTCTTTGGTGGGTGTTCTGACAGATGAGCAGGCATAGAGAGATACAGCAGCAGTATTAAGAGGGCCCAACTAATAATTTAGCAAACAAGATCGTGTCCTCTGGAAAAAACCCAGGATGTTAACGGCATCAACCCACCAGTATAAAGCCATTAATCAGAACTGTGGAGAGCATTAATTTTGCTATTTTTTAGCTCTGGAATACTTATAGTTCATAGCGAACTGCTGACAGGAGAGGAACCAAGATGAATCCCAGAATGTGGAAGTGATTTTAAAGACGGAAGTCTTGACCTTAAAGTGTTTCCCTGCTACATGACTCACACTCACCAATCCTTTTCACTCATGGCTCCCTGTCCAGTTCCCTCTTCCTGTCGGGATGCTTTCTTCTCCACAGCGCCTGTGCCTTAGAGTAAAAGCACACAGGAGCTACCTCCGCTCTCAAGGGCAGCACAGTCAAGAGGAAGTCCTGCTCTGTCTGGACTCCAAAAGCTCAGCACAGAATGCCAGCAGAACTTGACTGTAAGACTAATGAGTCTAATGACATAGGCTATAGTTCTTGAAAACACTGTCATTTTCATGACTTCAGGAAGTTTTGTTATCCTCACAGCCTTTTAGGCCAAAAGAGTATAATTTGCTTGCTAATAATTCAGGGCAAACTGGAAGAGTAAAAAGAAAACTTCCAAGAGGATCTATATTCTGGCAGCTCCTGTTCTGCCTCAGCTGAAGTTTATGAAGGTACTTTGGAAGATTCCAAATCCAGTTGTAAGAATTCGGCAAGTTACACACTATTGAAAAGAAGTGACAGGTGAAAACTTAGGCTAATGATAACAGTAGGCATTATTGTCTCAGGCAACTTATAAACATCAACCACCTTATATGAAAATACAACGCAGCCTTAATTAGTAATAATTATGACAGTGATGATGTCCACATTTAAGAAGCTGTTAATCCTAACCTCTTGCATTTTAATTTTAAGACATGGTTCTCAAGTTTCAAGAAACAGCACACAACTGAGTTTTTAAGAACAGAGATGCTCTTTTCCATGGTACCCATAAAACCGTCATGCTTCAAATTAAGAGACTTGGTTCCCTATCAAAACTGTAATTAAAAGCCAATACTGGACAATACACATTGTTTTGCTTATGACCATGAAGTTTTTCTATGGCATGAATATCACCAGAAACAAAAATCTTCACTCTTCTATTGCTCTTTTGTTATCATGGGAATTCTATTTTCAAATTTAGTTCACGGAGTTATTGCATATGCTACCTTGTATTAAAAGTTTAGTATAAAACAAGACAAAAGCAATAAAATCAAATCAAATCATTCAGTCTTGTAAGTCAGACATCCCCTCACTTTGACTTGAGTTATAGTTTAAGAGTTCTTTTCTTGTTAAACAAGCACGGTGAATCTTGTATAGCAGTACAGCTGAAGATACATAGTATACACTAGTAACCGAGAACTGGAGCAAAATCAACTGATTATACATGAGCTTTAAATCCTTTGACAAAGTACTTTGTTGGAAAAGTCTGCTTCTGACTTAAATGTTTAATTCGGATAAATCTGCCTCCCTGCAAGAGGTACATACAGCCTCTTCAGCTTAAGTAACGTGAATAAGATCAAGTAACATTAAAAGCATGACTAGTCCACCACTGTTCTCACCACCTTCCCATAAAAAGGTACGGAAAGAACTTATTTGTACATCATATGAAGTATTATTCTGTTTTATCTTCATCCTCTGCAGCATAGATAGCTTGATTCCTTCTCTTAATTTTTTTAATGCCACTGTTTCCGTTTTCATTACCACCAATGCGCTTTAATGGTCTCTCATTTAAGCTCTTCTCTTCCACCTGCTTACTCACACCAGATTTCTCCAGTTCCTCATTAGTGGAATCCATAGCATCATCAGACGATACCGCCATGGAATCTGGCATGATCCGGATGTCAGAAAAACTTGCAGAAAAATCAGGAGGATGATCAGGGGAAGGATCTACAGAACATGTACTCAAGTCTTCATCACCACCTTCTTCATCCAGCATTATTTCATCTGGATTAATGGATGAAAGTCCAGAATTATCTGTATTATATTCACTGGGTTCCTCAGCTGACCCAGTACTGTCCATCTCCTCTTCCTCCTCCTCCTCTTCATATTCGCCTCGTACTGAGCCCTCTTCTTTAGCTTGCTGGATCCTGTCATTGATGTCAGTGAGGCCAAATTGGGCACAAAACTCAGTGGTCTGTGGATTGATGGTATGAACTGGTTCCACATGCTTTTGGGGCTTACTGGGATCATAACAAGCAGCTGTCAATGTGAAGTTACAAGGAATTTTGAGGTTATGATTCAGCTCTTCTAACACCTCTTTGATGGCTTCTTCTGTCACACTGTAATCCCACCTAAATAAGTGTATAAAGTTAAAACAAGTGCAGCTAGTCAAAAGGTATTTCCTGTTCCCACTGCAAAGAGAAACCTTTAAAGATGGATAACAAATTCATCTTACAACAGACATCTAATTTCTCAAATGACTTTTCAGGAAAGTACATTGCCTTTGGTCAACACTGAGATTCCCCTCTCCCCACTGATGATTTGTGTATTATGTCAACCCACTCAATAAGCATTCACCTGCCCACCCCCATAATCCAGGGTGATTTTCAGTCTCGCAGTGGTTATAACTGGCAACATGATTGGCCACCATGTATTTTTTGCCCCTCAAATGGTGGTATCCAAGTTTGCAAAACAAAACTAACTGCCCGTGTAGAGCAGTAAAGAAGTTGTATGCTCTAGAGCATGGGTCTTGTCACCATCCCCTTTGTTTTCCAAGGCATTTAGCAAGTCCTACAGACATTGCAGGCTGCAGAACAGAGAAACACAACAATAAGTTTACTTCCAGTCCAGCAAAATTCCACTTCCCTCTCTACTTTGCATGCAACTTACTTTGCATGGAGGCCATTATTTTCAGGCATATTCCATGAGCTCTGAGTCACATTAACAAGGCTGTTGGTGGCCTTGAGGACTGCAATCCACTCAGCATCATACTCCAGTGAGTCACCTGCATTAGGATCATGTTCTATGTCTATTATCTGTTTAAAAAAAGAAAAAATACAGTGAGTTATTTCTCTTAACACCAGAAACTGACTAAAGTTTCAAGTGTTACATTCATGGTATAGAGTTTTAATTAAGTTTCAAATACACTGAGCTAGTGGTCTCTATCAAACAAGTCCTCTCAAGTTAGCCCTACATAGAAGCTTATAGCAATAAGGAGCTAAGAAAGGACAATCAACAACGGTAAAAAAAATGCATTTCTGTATTTCAGCTTACAGCAATTAAGCAGCAGAACACCCTCCTCCCTACTGCCAGCTACTGGACAGTTACGCAACCTAGAAACCAGAATTTGCCTACTCTTAAGCTCATGCTGCCTTCTCAGCAGATATACATCAAGAATTGATAGCAACAGTTATTCTGCTGTGTAAACACGCATTTGTAGCACAGCAATGAAATTAACATGAAATGTTTTTAAACTCTTTCAGTAGCTGACAAACTGAAATCCAAATCACTTTGTCTTCAGCGACATTCATCTGAATCAAACCATTCGGTTTAGCCAAACTGCACTAGTCAGGCTCTTATTTTAAATAATCCATACAGTAATTCAACCTTGTAAGATAGTTTTAGGGGAAAAAAAAAAAAAAAAAAAAAAAAGGATATACTTTAAACCAGAGCTACACACAGGTGGGTCACCACGCTGCTGGAGGCAGTACTACTCCAGGTCAGTTTTGCTACAGAATTCTAAGTGTGGACTAGCACCCCAGTGTACCTTTGCACAGCAAAAGCCCATCCTCATACTCTATCCCATCTTCAGAGGTAGCTACTAGGGCAAATGGATCCCACCACACATCCAAAGGACAGATAATGAACCATCTTCCCTTTAAGTTGACAAATAAAAGATAATTTAAATTAAGACTACTAAAACACTTGACTGCATTTGAAGAACATGCTGTCAGCAGCTCCCTCTCATAGCAACGGATTCAGATTCATCCATTTGAGATTTTACAGATGGCACCCCAGGTAGCATACACAGGCCACAGACATGAACGTTTTTTCACTCTTGGCAAATCAGTTTGCCATTCATACTGAAAATTCCTACAGCCTAGACCTCCTCCTTGGCCACTGCCCTTCCTAGCCAAGATATGCAACAAGCAAAAAGAAGCTGAGCCATTCTCTTAGGAAGTCACACCAGTTCCTGCTGGAATTCACAACACTGAAAGAAAATTGCAGTACTCAACTTGGGACTCAATCCTGTCTGAATTAACGAATACAGATCTGAAGAGTCACTGTTTGACCCAAACTGGTCCGGGAAAAAAAAAAGAATAGGCTTTTTTTTTAGGTTTGACATTTGTCAAAAAAACACAACAGGAGATTTAATTCAGGTTAAAGTAGAGCTACTTCTCCAATTAAGTCAAGTACTTGTTCTAAGGTGGAAGGAAATGGTAGGAATAAGCAAACACTATGCCTGCATGCCAGGATGCAAGGTCTGCTTATTTCAAGGCAATATTATCAAGGCAATATTATGCAAAGACCATTCCACACATGCACCATTCCCAGTTTCTTTCCAATTCCTCCATTTATCAGAACTATTCTTCAGCTTATATTTAAGCCCGGCACTTTGCGGTCCAGATAAGTGAAGTACTTAAAAAGTGAAAACCCACTGCACATGGTCATCACCTGCAGAAAGTCTCTGTGTGGCAGACATTTATCCAGAGCCAAAAACTTTGTTGCTTTTGGTAGCTCTTCTTTGGAGTTTGTCTAGGAAACAAATGGTGTTAACAGTGTCATTAGCATTTCTATGAAATTTGACCATTCTAAAAAAGTTATATAGAGAGATTTAAATGCATACTTTTTACAGAAAAGGTGTTTCTGAAAAAAAATCAGCATGGGATTATAAGAAAGGGATGGAGGGACAAAGAGACAGACTTCGCTGGAAGCCTAACAGGAAGCTGGATGCAGATGAGAGCAAGATAAAGTATGACCCACACTTCGTCCTTAACCAAGGCAGCTGGGCACACCTAGCCTTGAAGCAAAAAGAAAAACTTTAACATAATTCAAAACATACTTGTTGAGTCTAGAAGGTCTAGAGTGACATTTTTACAGCTAAATAACTTGCAAATAGGAATAGCATGTCACACCACTTTCAGGAATAACTCAAACCAATAGAAGTTTCAGCCTACAGGGGCTGGCTTTTGGCTTTACTCAGGCCACCAGACAACTTCATCTGCCAAGCCTTAGTACAGGCATCCTCCCATCCCCAGTTAACCACTATCTTCTTTTCAGTTGCTTCTCTATCACGTTGTTTTGCAGTTGTCTCCTTCCCCAATAAAGTGGGAAAGAGAGTGCTTTTCTATAACCTTAAATTAAGAGGTTTCAAAGTGCAGTAACGTTAGCTTTTTCACGCTGTCCCTGAAGATTAGGTAGTTACACCACTGATTTATACCATCTCTTTAAGGTGCATAAGCTAGTAGTCTTAACACTGCTTAATGTTTTGCAGCTTAAGCTGAGTTTTAATAACTGAGCAAAAACATTAAGAAGTTGTTTTTCTGGACATGATTACCTGCATTGGAATTCTAAAATGTGCTTGGGACACACACATTCTTGATTTTTTTTTCCCCTTTACCTGGTGTTGCATGAAAGCTGCAAATTTAACATGAAGATGTGCTGAGAACCAGTAGGTGGGTTTCAGGTGCTGCAGAAGCTCTGAAGCAGCAGGGCTTCCTAATGTGTTGCTCTCCACTTCTTGACGGAAGAAGGATTTCATTTTAAGAAGCTGTTTCTTGTTTCCATAGTGATATATGCTCCTTGGCCAGTCATGTGACATAAATATATCAATTGGACGCTTCAACTGTCAAGCCAAAATGCATATGGTATTAATAAAACACATACGATAAAGAAGTTTCAAAATTACACATGTGTAATGTGTTCTACCTCAGATCAGTACAGAGTTTGCTGTGACCAATAGCCTCACTTTCAAAGCAAGTAAGTATACCACTGAGCCCATCTTTCAGGTGGCCTTTGAAGTTGTCCAGGGGCTCGTCTCCATGGTTTGTACTACATTTTCTTGGGACAGCCAGCTGTGTTTTATATTACTGCCTTATAAAAGAGATCATATCATCACAGTAAGTGTCAAACACTCAGAAGAGGACTCTTAAAAATTACAGCTATAGAGGAAGTTCTCCACTCACAATCAAAGGCATCTTCTTCCTCATGAAATTTTTAGAAGCTTTGTTTAAAAGGGATAATGGCTAAGCACGATATTCCTCCTCAAAGGAAGCACCCCTCAGAAGTCTAATCAATGTCTTAAGCATGTCTTGGGTCAATATTCAGCATATTTCCATCAGCTGTATCAGAACACACTTCTAGATGAAACCCGAGTCCAACTAGTAAGAAACTTACAGTGAAACACATCAAACTCTTTACAATGACAGCAAACCTTTGTCCTATGTTCAGCATCCCTGTATCTACTGAACACTTCAGGGTGCAACTGCAACCTGAATAATCGTTCACAAGATGCTTATAAGTACATGTATTCACACTACAACCTCAGCCAAATGCAGTAGCCCTTGTGACAAAGCAGGGAATAGGCAATAGCTCAAAAATAAAGCTAATCTGTCCTTTGAATTTCTTGCCCTGGAGTCAAAAATATTTCAACCACAGAAATTTGGGATCAGCTTATTCAGCTGGTTCAATTTTGATTAGTTAACTTTGTACCAACCAGCCTGCATGTTAGATAAGGTAGCATCCATCTTCCTAAAGCTAACATAAAGCTAGAACAGAGGCGTATAGCTGGATTACTTTCCATTCTGTGAATTTTATCCAATTAAAAAAAAAACCAAAACAACACTCCTGTCTGTGTTTGATTCAGATCAAATTTGCACTGCTATGTACAGCATTGGAGGAGATATTCTGCAGGAAGAACTGTGGCATAACACCCAGCATAAAATGGCCTGTCCAGATTAGCTGGGAGTTGTTGGTAAGATTTGCTATCCAATAGTGTACTTGTTCAGAGTAGCTTTAACATCTTACTTCTAAATTAATGAAAACTATTTACCACTGTTTGAAAAACCAGATTTTTCACTAACCTGCTTGAGTTTGAAGACTTCGATATTTCTCACATGGTAAGCGCTTCTAATTGTTTGCTGGTTGTATGGTGGACACTCAAAGTGGCCTGAAACATTGAAAAAAAAGAGCAGTTGCCTGAATCAATAGTTCCCTCCTAACACTGTTTGTAAGCTAGCTTCCTGGGGTCATACAGACACCTTGAGCAACCCCAAATACAAAGCTGCCAATAATCAGAGGAGATACTGTATTTCCTTTACACGAGGCTTACACCAACAGGCTGCTAACTTTTTATGTTTGAGGCAAGTATGTTGTAAAAATGCATCTACAACAATGAGCATTTCTTCCATTCTGTGTCTTATTTTCAGCAAAATAGAGAACACAGTAATTCAGTTGTAGAAACAAAAAACGGGAGTTTGACTCCAATACTTAAAACCTAGGACCTGACTGAAACAAGTAACTTTTGGTAGAAAGATTTATGTGCTTAATTACTGAATGAGGTTTTGTACCTCTCTAGTGAGATAACACCCCTCATTAATTCCCCACGCCCCTGATCTCCACAGTTACGCTGTACAACCGTGTGTAATCACATATACAGAGAGCTGTTTGCTGCACAGCCATGAAACATACGTATCTACTAATATCAGGGCTACACATGCAAACATGCTGGCACAGCCGAAGAACATAAGGTAGCCGAGAACAAGCAAAAGTTGGGCATCAACATAGTGAGAGCACAGAGCAAGCCTCTCTGCGTGGTCAGTGACCAGAACATAAGTTAGGATGTAACAACTCAGAAAGAGGTACAAACTAAAAGATCACAAAGCACTGCATGAGATCTGACTCAGGCCACTGAGGCCGGGATTTTTTGTGTTTCTTCAAGACTGCTGCCACCAGTCATGAAACTACAGCTTAACAGATTCAGCAGCAGCTTAAACGTGCCTGTAACTGCCCACAGGCACCACAGACTCTGGCAGTGCAAAAGGGATATAGCCTCCAACTTTGCCTTGGGACAAGAAACCTGAATGCCTAGCAGAGCTTCTACATACTCTTAAGAATGAACAGAAAAATTCCTTTTTTAGTAGTTAGCATTATTGTCAAAAAAGCCTCATCTCCCACATGCAATATTCAGGCATACAAACTGTATGCTTGATAACAACAAATCTAATTAGCGCTGATAGGTATTAGACAGAATCAGGTGTTCTAGAAAACTAGTTCAGCACTTTGCAGCTTGAAAGCCATCTGCAAAGCTTCTCTGAAGCAGTATGCTACTAAAGATAATATTACTGTACAGTAATCACAAGTAAGAGACCACTATTACATGTGTTAAGGAGATCAGAAAGACTAAACTATCTTCTATTTGCTGACACCAGGTATCATCTGTGACAAGATATCTGTCCACTGATGAAAAGCCTTCAAGGAAGAACTCTTGAATGCGCACAGATATAACCAGGAGGAACTGATCTTGAGATGTACTGACAGTCAGCTTCAGCTCAGGACAGTACATTTGTACAATATCACATTTATACATTGACTGTTTCACGCAAGGAAAACGAAACAGTCTTGCATTGCACGCTAAAAGGACGCTGCCGTGGAAAAATCAAGACTGGTCCAACAACAACATTCAAAAAGCGCACTGCTTCCTGCTGCGGTCGCCAGGCAGCTACCGACTCATCTACCGTCTCCAGACAAACCCGCGTGTTGAGCCCAGAGAGGTTTCCAGCATAAGAGTCGGCTGATAGAAGAGGACGAACATCCAGACCCTCCCACGACGGGCAGGGCCCAGCGCTGCCTCCCTGCTGCCCGCCCAGCCGGGCCCGCTCCGTCCCGCCGTACCTTTCCGGTAGTCGTGAGACTTGAAGATGCCCGAGATGCCGCCGATCCTCACGCCGCGGAACCGCACCACGCCCGCGTAACCTAGGGGAGACGGGAGCGCGGCTCGTCACGGCGGGGCCGGAGCAGGGCAGGGGGCCGGAGGGGACAACGCCGCCGGGGGACCCTACCTACCGAGGTAGTAGATGTTGGGAGCCACCCACCCGCCGTAGGGCAGCTCCTGCAGGTGGTTGGACGCCTCATGGTTCCCGCCGATGAACACCGTGAGGACCGGAGCCTTCTTCTCGCCGGAGTAGTACCTGCGGAGACAGGACAGCCGCTGTAGCGGAGCGGGCCGGAGCCAGGTGGGACAAGGCCGGGCCGGGCCGGGCGACGCTCACCGGTAGAAGGTCTGCATGTGGCGGTACTTGGCGGGCACGGCCATGCAGCGCAGGTCCGCCTCGTTGCGCACGGCCTGGAAGTCGCCGCAGCAGAGCAGCAGGTCGGGCCGCACGTTGTGCCGCCGCTGCAGCAGCTCCAGCGTCTCGTACATCTTGTCCAGGGCGCCATGGCAGCACCCCGCCACCGCCACCTTCATCGCCGCCGCTCCTCCTCCTCCTCCTCCTCCACCGCGCAGGCGCGGCGCGCGCCTTCCGCGTCACCGCCCGCCCACAGGGCGCCTGCGCGCATGGCGGAGCCCGGCCGCGGCGCCTCAGCCCGTCTCGCCGGCAGACGGCGGCCCGGGCGCACCTCCCGCACCGGCGCGGTTACGGCCACGCGTGTCTGGGCCAGCCGAGGCCGCGCCAAGAGCAGCTGCTGTCAGATCGGCCCGGGGGTGCCGCCGCGCTCCCCGTCTCTCCCCCCAGCACCCGTGGCCGCTGGCAGGCGGGACCTGCGCGACGGCTGCACCTCGCCCCGGGGAGGAAAACTGTCACGGCAATTAGCGCGAGGGTTCGTGATGAATTAAAAAGGCTCGTCTCCCCCACACAGCGCAGTTTTAGACGCTTCCAACGCCTTTTGCAGTGGGTACGCAAACGGCTCGGGGAGACGCTGCTCAGCCCCCCCGCGCTACAGCAACCACCGGGCGCTTCTCTCCCCGGCCCGGGCCAGGGGAGCGCAGCCCACGCCGCTTCTGCCGGCCTCGCAGGGAAGCGGCAAAAGCTTTACCTTGTTTCTCGTTGCGTGGCACAAAGACCACAAGCAAAGCGGTGGTGGAGCAGCGGCGGTGGAGCGTTTGCGGCAGAGCAGAGCGAGCAGTAGCTGCGCACACGTTCGCCTGGCGTTTGTGCCAATAAAAGACCGTCTTTGGGTTTGCAAAGGACATACCATCCCTGCAGTGCTTTTGTCCCGCCAGTCCAGCATCAGGCAAGTGTATTTTTAGCATAGTCGAGCTCTGGCTTCTTGTAACTCCCTAACACACGTGGACAGGAACAGCCAGTGAGTTTACCAGGGCAATGGCGTATGAAGCGGGGTGAGAAATGGGGCACCTCTCCCTTCGCTGACAGACTGTCAGGCTGCCTCTTTTGGAGAGCACCGATTTCCTCGTTCCGAAGGGCGGTGAATTGGATCATTGGGTGGTATTTGTGTGTCACGTAATAAAACCGCTCCAGACTTTTTCCACTGTTTGGGTTTTTTTTAACAGTCTTGAGGGATTGAATAAAATTACAATAACATAGTTAAGCATTAACTTGCTACTTACCCTGTAATCATGGAACCAAGCAGACATTCCTGTTCCCCTACGGTAGCAACTATTACATAATGGCCTCTCTTTTGATACTAAGAAAATATGAGTGTTCTCTAACACATTTCATAATTTCACAATGTTGGGTCACTGTGTGTTCTTCGGGGCTCTCATCCAAGCCCAGCTGAAGCGAAGGGGAAAGTTCCTCTGGCTTTCAAACCCCACAAGTCTTCAGAGTAAAAGCAGAGAGAGAAGTGTTCCTAGGTGCACTTAGCTCTCTCACTAACTTTGCTGAGGCTTACCAGGGCATAGCGCGAGAACTCGGTCAGTCCAAGGCATCGCCTGGGAAGGCTTTCCAGCCTCTCTGGGGAAGAACAGCAGCCCCTCGCATTTGCCACGTCTGACTTCCTGAAAGGAAGCGGGTGGAAGACAGAAAAAGTCTGTGAGTCTCTGGAAGATACCCCCTTACCCAAGATACACCCTCTTGGGGGGCTTCCTGAGCCTGCCAGCAGATGCTTCTCCTGCCTACCCAAATTCATCCCCAGCCAGTCACGGTAAGCTGATACTGTAATTCCTGGGTTTGTTAGCTCAGGCTCATTTCTCATACTCCACGTGCCACTTATCCCAAGTGAACTGGTGCACTGTAAAGTCAGTAAGGTTTTTTTATGTTGTAGCATTTTAGTATTTGTACACTATTCATTATGCATCTCAGCATCCCTAATTTAACTCTGGGTGTTCACCGAGCAAACTGCTCTGAACTTTCCACAGCAGTCAGACCACAAAAGGAAGCAGCCATGCTATATTTACAGGGTAAGTAGTAACAAGTTAACGTTTAACTATGTTATTGTAATGTTGTTCAGTCCTTCAAGACTGTTTAAAAAAGCATGTGACTGAAGTGCAGCTCTCTTCCACCACATGACTAACATAGCATGTTTGGCTATGGATTGGGCTTTGCAGTCACAGTCCCTTGCACTCGTGCTCGCGCATGTCTTCGTGTCTGGATGTCCAGTCCTACGAGAGGACCTGCACCTCTCTGAAGTGACCGAATGCCACCCTGTCCGGCGTGACAGGTGAAGGAACTGTGAGGCCGAGAAGGGAGAGTCCCAAGAAACAGGCTCAGATCAGTGGATTGTTTCGGTGGGAGGTATTTGCCCTTTTGGCTGTTGCCCGCCTGCACTGACCAGTAATGCTTTTTTTTTTCCTGAGCTAACTATGATAATTTACAGCCATGGAAGTAGTTTGGTTTTCCTCTCCAAAGAAATGAGGAAGAAAGAAAGGCATCCTAAGGGGCTGTGGATGACAGGGTTGCTTCCCTCATCTCTGAGAACGGAATGAGAGGGAGACTTTCCTGTCCAGTGCTTTCTAGTGCTTTTAGAAGATATTAAAAGATTTCTACATTTAGAAGATACTAAAATGAAGAGGAAGAGCAAAAGGGAGGCATCTGTAACTGATTTTTGGGGTGGGATAGCATGGCTGAGAAGGGAGGTACAAGGGAGAAGTGGTGGGAGACAGTGTATGTGTTTGTGAAGGAGAGGGAGATAAACTGGAGGTGCGAGAGACAAATGTGATGCGTTCCAGCCGAGATTATGAGATGTCCCTGTAAGCCACGAGAGAGCATGGCGTCGCAGGTTGGTGTGCCTGTGTGTGAAAGAAGGAAGACACTGCTGCAACCACTTTAGAAAAAGACCCCATGAGGCTGGCCTAAATATCACAAGACTTACCGACGACAATGCCTTGGTGTCCCTGGGCACCTCCTCCCCCAGCATTGTGTCTGATGATTGCAGCAAAACACACTGCCAATGCAAGGCCCGCTCCGGGCCTAGCCACTGCGGCGCGGCACTTGCCTTCCCCTTCCAGTCGCGCTTTGTCTCTTTTCCCTCTTAATTTTTACCTTTTCTGGGAGGCACCCATCACGCTGTTTTGCCGGAGGGCACTACAAACGGCCTCGAGCCAAAGAGGGCCGAAAAAACCTCCGAAGCCAAGAGATGAAGCAACCGCGTTGCTGGACTTCTCGAGTGGCTGAGTGAAAACAAAAACCACCGCCCGGGACGCTGCGTCCCGGTGAACCGCAGGCCCGGGCCGGGCCGGCGGGCGGTGAGGGACGCGAGGGACGCGGGGGACCCGGCGCCTCCTCACGGCGGGACCGGGCGGGCGGGGCGGGCGCGGTGGCTGTGAGGAGAGGGAGGGGCGCGGCGCGTTCTCCCCCCACCCCCTCCGCCGCCCCCTCCGCGCGGGCAGCGCCATTCCGCGGCCGCCCCCTCACAGCCCGGCCTCGACCTGCGCGCCCGGGGCCGCCCGCCTGCCCGCCCGCCCGCCGCGCCTTTGGGGCGGGGCCCCCCGCCGCACGGAAGGGGCCGGCCGGGGCGGGCGGCAGAGAGCGCCCGGCGGCGGGAGCAGCGGCGCCGGCATGGGATGGGGCGCTGCCCCGGCGGGTAGGTGCGGTGCGGCGCGGCGCGGCGGGGCTTCGTGAGGGGGGGCGCGCCGCGGCAGCGCCCGTAGGGCCTGGGGTAGGAGCGGGCGGAGGGGTCGGGGCCGAGCGGCCGCCGAGGCCGAGCGGCCGCCGGCTCTCCCCGGCCGGGGGCAGCGGTTGCTCCCCTCAGGGCCCGGCGGCGGAGACAGGGACAGGGGCAGGTGCCGGGCGGGCCCCGCGGTGGGGGGTGCCGGTGCGTTGTCTGTCGGTGCTGAACCGTCCCGCCGCCGGCGCGGCGTGTCTCGGGGGTCGCGGTGCTGGCGCTGACAGGGTCTGGGAGGGAGCCGTGGGCCGAGCGGCCCGGCCCGGCGGGGGCGGCGTGGGGACGGGCGGGGAGCGGCGGTGGCGTCGGGGTGTTTCGGGGAGGGCGGCGGGGGCAGGCGGGCTGAGCCGCCGTCGTGGGAAGCAGGGATTGAATGGAGCCACCGGGTAGCACACAGGGCGGCGGCGGAGGAAATACTGCTCGCATCGCCCGCGTTTAAGTTGCGAAAACCACTGTTTAAGTTGTGAAAACCACTGCTGCTGGTGTTGTGGAGGCCGAGACCATAAATTGTCTCAAAAGAGTTTTGGCAGAGTGCTGAGAGGCATAACGGCTTTTAAGCACAGTGGTCTGGGTGCAGTTTCTAGTTCAGGGTGGCCCGAAGCTGTTAGTTGTTGTAAAGCAGGAGGTTAACACCGGCAAAGGATCACCTCTGCTTAGGCTGTTCTTCTTTTGTGAACGCTTGCCACTTGCCCCAGGACCTTTGATCTTCTTCAATGCAGCTGTTACTATATGGTCATGAAAGTAGGATTTTTGTTTTTTTCTGAAGTATTTCTTCATGATCAAGAAAGGGAACAGCTTTAGCTACAAGACTTGTTGGTTCACGGGTAGACAAATCCAAGGATAAGTTGGGCATAAACTTGTAAAATTGAGATTGAATAACTATTGGAATGATTTACTGAAGGACGTGTTCCTGCTGGAGTAATTCTCTCTGAAGGTCATCAGACTGCGCTGGTCTCAAGTAATGTAAATATTTTTAAGCTCGGGACAAATTTTATTACCTCTGTTCTTCACACTAAAGAAGGAAGCCCTGGAAGACGTGCTGTTGTGTGCCCCCATCTTTCCTGTAAAGGTAGGCTGGCAGTGCAAGGGAAGAATTCAAGAGAAGAGGCAGGTCATCCCCAAGCTGTTTGCTATTGAAGTGCTGCCTGAAAGGCTAGGCACATTTTTCTTGGTGGTGGTCTCATGGCTTTACCTTATGTGATCTGATGCGTGCTTCAGGAAATAAATTTTCCAGGCATTTACTTAAAATAGCTGCCTCTTGATTATTTCTTGTGAATCTCTCAAGCTTGCTAGGTCTGCTCTCACAGGTTATGTAGGGGGAAGTTATTTTCATGAGAACTTTGAGCAGATTGTCAGTACTAGCAGACTTCTCTCAGTTTTGTAAAATTATGTATTTAATGTCTGCTGGGTTCTGAGAAGTTGAAGCAAGAGACAGTAGTTTGGGTTTTTTTTCAGTATTTATGTATCTGGAAACAGTAACATTGTGTATCAGATGAGACTGATTTACATTTGACTTCACATAAAATAAAAAAAGTTGAAGTTCCCTGATGGCACATAGCCAGCTTCCACTACTAGACCTTTGCAATCATGGTCATGCATCATATTATTTTGTACTCATAATTTGCACAGAGGTGCAGCACTAAAGGTAGCTCTGGGCAAAGTGCCTCAAGTTAAAGCTGACCGATGTGTGACTGCCAAATACTGCAGAGATTCACTGGTAAAGCATCTATTTCATCTCCTTCAGCTGCAGCCTGTGGAGCAGGTGATGAATATTGTGGCTCAGGCAGTTCAGAAATCTCTGTAGTGGAGCCCTGTGGTCTAGCACTCACTGCTAGTAGCCCTGGAGGTATAAATATGGTGCTGCACAGTGGACTTTGTGTTTTCCCTTTTTTGTGGTGGTTTTTTGTTTGTTTTTGTTTTGTTTTTTTGTCAGGACCTTTCTCTGTCCTTCCTGCAGACACCTCTTCCCTTTGAATTACACAGAAAACATTACTTTAAACAGTAACTCTGAATTTGGTATATCTTGGTCCAGTACAGGGGTTGCTGTGCAGTCTTGCTTCACTTCCTTTGACTAAATGTTTTCCAATACTGTTTTTACTTAAATGATTGCATGTTCTTCTTCCCCCATAAGACTAGGTTATCTCCTGTTACACAGAACTGAACTTTCTGAAGACTGAAGTAGAGCTTGGATCTTGTGCTCCAGTTCTGGCAGAAACCGGACAGCAAAGTAGAACTGTGGGAGGCAGGGAATTTTGTCATTTGTAATTAAGGTAGTTAAGTGCTGTCTTAAAGAACTGGTTTCATGTGTGTTACAGGAGAAGCTTCTTCCACCAGACCTCACTGTTACATTTAATCTACTGCCTATGTTCCTGGATCTGATTTGCAGAATTTCTGATGTACAACTGTAAGGGCAGTTGCAACTGAGCAGATGCTGTGATATGAAACACTCTATAATGTCACATACTTTGGAAAATCAGGTCTTGAGCACCAAAAACTGATGTATTCTCTTTGCCACAATTCTTGCAGGGTAAAATGAGGATAATACTGGAATAAAAGTTAATGTTTAAGTAGTATATAAATACTATACTGATGGAGAAATTAATAATTCTGATTGGAGAATAGTGGATGCGTAGTATGCAGTAAGCAATACCTGAGGTCACATGTGTAACAAGCAAGCTTGTTAAAAATGACTATTCAGTTTAATGAATGTTCAGATTCATGAATGTGAACACTGCTGTTCACTCAAATTAGAGTAAGGCAATCGTTACATTTATCTGCTTTTCTGTTTCTTGTGCATATCACTTGTCTTTTTAATCTGCTTCTTTTAAATACACAGGGAAAAAGAGAACTGAATGGAAGTTCTTTGTTTTGTAAAGCTCCCTGGGTTAGTAAAGATATAGGGGAAATTACTTCCTCTGTCTTACTGGGATGTCAGGCTGAAACACCCTTAATTTTCCTTGGTAGAGGAAAAGGGATAGAAAAGTTATGCTCCCTTAAATTATGTGTTGCTCTGATCACACTGATCTGTGTCGCTGGTGTGGCTTATCCAAGTCATAAGCAGTAAAAGCTGTAGCAGTGCCAAACTTCTTGAACGCTAGGACATGCTGCACCTTTTGGTGTAATTTGTTACGTTTCAACAGCTGCTCCTCTTCAGAGTGTGAGATGGAGGCTGGCAGGAATGGGCTTGTGGAAGGTATGACTGGTGGAAATGACTGCTGGCTTTTTATTCCTGTGATTATGCCTCAGAGGAGAGGATGGGCGTGCAGCACTGAATCGGAGCATTTCTCCCCAGCTTGGCATTTCACTGTTCTCATTGCTGATCTATGGAAGAGCTATAGTACTCTGGCTGGGAACGGAGACTACCCTGGAGAAATGGGCTGTCACCTTAGACAAAGAAAACTTTACCAAAAATCTTGACCACATGAGGAAATAAGTGAATAAAGAGGTAGTGCGATACAGATAAGACATGAAGAAGTGAGATAGGACAGCAATGAGGAACGTATGAGCTCTGAATAGATGGCTAATGAATGAATAGCAAATAAAGAAACTTTTTTTTTTAAATGAAAAATTTATTTTACCCTGCAGATCACTAGCAGACAGCTAGTCTGCTACAGGAGAAACTTTACCCAACTTGCAAGTAAGTCTCCAAGATGGTTTTGGGGAATCTGTAGATTGTAACCTCAGCGTCAACAAAGGTTAATGACTGAGGGAATGCCATCTTGGACACAACTCTTCCTTTGTTATCTTAACACTTTAATAAAATCACTTTAATTTGTGTAAAGTAATTGGATACTGTTAATACTAAATTAATCAATTCCAAGGAAAATAAATCTATCTTGCTAATATGAATTTATCTTTTTCCATATAAGGTTATAAACAGCCAAGAGACACATTACTTAAGCTCTTTATGACCTCTGCCCTGCGCCTTGTTAATTACGTGCTTTTGAATCTTGTTCACCTCCAGTGTTTTCTGGTTGGTCATCTTATTTTCTGTTAGCATGGCAAAACTCAGTTAGGTTTACTCTTCCTACGATTTTTTTTTTTTTTAACTCATGCCTTGCTAAGCTTCAATGTGTGTTTTAATGTATTGGGGGCCTGCTAAATGAGCTAAGGTTAAATTATAGTTCTGTACAGACATGGGGCTGGAACAATAATTAGTTGGCAAATTATTTATACTTAACAGATTGGTGTTATGGAAAAATTGTGTGAGCTTTTACTCTCTTGCTGTCTCATCTGTATAACTGGAAACCAGTCTCATGGGACACAAATTCCTGTCTGGTCAGTTTTAGTTCCAAGTCTCTGTGCAAAGGGAAAGTTGAGGAAAGCTGAAAGGGGTGAAATCTTTCTTGATATTATTAACTATCCTCCTCCCCAGTTGATACCCATAATGACAAGGTTTGCAAGTCCCATACATTGGTTCTCCACAACAGTTTCTAGTACACTTGTGCTCAAAGGCCTTGTATACCAATGTTTCTGAAGGGCATAGCAGCACTAGAGTATTAGATAACACTGTGACTTAACCTGAAGAATCACACTGAATAATACTGCATTCATTAACCACAAGTCAGTATCTTAGAACAATAGGTTAGCGTCTAGTGCCAGGTTTATTTTTAAAAAGCAGTGTAGACTATTGATACCAGCCCAAATCTTTGAGTGTTGGGTTTGCTTTATGTTGCTGCTGTAAACATGGAGAGGTTGTATTTAAGTTAGTATTGGGGGACTTTTTTATATTTTTAGGATGAATCTACTGAAACAGATCTCTTAATGGAGAAGTAAACTTTTACGAATCCATACTGACTGCAAAGCAGTACTTATCATCCTGTCACAGATGGTGATTCTCAAGGTCATGTCTACTTGGAAGCCTGCCTTGATAAGTGCTCCCATTGCGGTGACCTTCATGGTTCACTGCAAAAATGCTGAAGTCCAGCTTCAGCTGGTAAAGTTAGGCTGTCTGCAGCTATTCAACAAGAAGGCACAAGAGGCAAACAAGCAAGCATTCTGATGTTTCTAGATTTTCAGAGGGAGTTTAACAAAGTTCTTTATTAATGCTCCTTAAAGGAAATGAACTGCCGTGGAGTAGGAGTGTAGCTTTTTCAGTAATTAATACCTGGTTAAAGTGTAGGAAGAACTGTCAGTTTTTCTAGTGAAGAGTAATCACTAGCGGAATCCCAGGGGGATCTGTGTTCAGGCTTCTGTTGCTCAACATAGTTATAAATGATCTGGAAGAGAGGCTGAGTGACACTATATGCTGAGAATCACAAAATTAGGGTAGCAGGAACAAAAGGTGACTGGAGTTGCAGAAGGTTCTCACAGTATTTGGTTGTAGGCAAGTGGTACTTGATACTGGTAGATATAAAATAGTGTGCCCAGGGAGAAACAATTCACTGTCTATGCAGTGATGAGCTCTTCAGAATCTGTGCCATTCAGGAAAGAGGTCTTTTAAGTAATGCAGATAAAACTCTGTGAAACTCTCAGCAATAGTAAAAAAAGAAAAAAAAAAAAAAGGCAAATAGAAGTGACGGAGGTCTTTAGGAAAGGGAGAGGGAGCAAAGCAGAATGCCATGGTATAAATCCATGGTATGTTTGTGTAATGAATAACATACCCCCCTGAAAGTTAGGGGCAGACATTCTTGCCCCTCCAAGGATTAGGGAAAAACACAGAAGGGCATGACTGAAGCAGCTTCTGTAAAAGAATAACCAAATAAGCTGGAGCTTAGCCTGGGGTTAAGATGGATAAGAGGAGGGATTATGATAGCAATCTGCAGCCCTGGGAATATGAAGCAATTGTTCCCTGTTTATTTTGTCACCTGAACATGGCAAGAATGAAAGGGCATTGAGTGGTGCCCAAGCAAAAGGTGGTAACTTTTAACAGAGGAAGTGTTAAAACATGACCCCTTGATTCCCTAGAACCTTTCTTTGTCCGTGGCATCCTTTGGTGAGAAGTTTCACAGATTTGCTGCATGTGTGCTTGTTTTAACCTGCTTCCGGTAGCGTTGCTTGAGTGCACCTAGTTCTTGTGTTGAAGGAGAAGGTGAGCAGTCAGGCCCTATCTATCCTTTCCATGCCGTTCATGATTTCGTAGAAATCTCTCTTCCAGTCTCAAAACACCTGGTCCTGCTTAGTCGTTCCTCACAGACAAGCTGTTCAAGACCTTTGGATCATTCTTGTTGCCTATCTCCTAACCTTTCCTCTGAGACTGTATGAAAACTTTGGTCTCCAAGACTGAATACCTTCCTCTTGCATAGAGCGTTCTATGAGTAGGTCCCTGCACATCTAACAAAGGACAATAGTGTAGTTCTTTCCTCTTGAAAGACAGGCAGCAAGAGGGACAGAAGGTATGAATTAACCCAGGTGGTTATGAGAGCAGACACTTGAGAATGTATTATCTGAAAATAGTGAGGCTTGGAAGGGGAACATACAGTGATAATACTAGTTTTTGAAAGGCAGTTCAAAAATTCATTTCTGAATGCGGTGCTCATCTGTTCTGGATGTTGTGCACAGTTTGGGTTCCTGCATCTTGAAGTATGTAGTTGAACCAGAAAAGCCTATGAGGGGGTGTGGAAATGATCAAAGGTGCAAAATGGCTTCTATACAAGAACAACTGAGTAAGTGAGGAGTAGTAATCCTGGAAAAGAGAAGGCAGAGGAATGACGTGGAATTCTGTAAACTCAGGAATGCTGTGGACAATGTGCATACAGGGTTACTGTTTGTGCTCTGTTTCAGTGCAAGATCTTGACATACTGAAGCTGGTGAGTGACAGAATTGAAAGGGGTGGTAGGTGGTAGAATGTCTTGTCAAGAGATGCTCTGGATGCAAAAAGTTTCTGTGGAATCTGGGGGATCCCAAGCACACGTGAGGGAAATCCTTTGAAGGTTACGAAGTACGCAAAATCCACATCCAGCTTCACAGTTCTCATGAGCTGAAAACAGTTGGAGGCCAGGAGAATACTCCTAGTAGATACCATGTATCTTTTTCTAATACTATTCCTTGAGCATTGGCTTATAGCCACTGTTGGAGATGGGTACAGTTGGTCCTGTATTGTTTTAATCCTGATGGATGGGATGCATCTAATGTAACTTGTCATCTCAAGATTAATTGTTGAAGAAATGTACTCTGGTTCAACTAGGAGTTCTCAGTTTGACTAGGTCAGATCCTCTGACCTGGGTTATGAGGGAAGTCAGGATTTGTAGCCATCACAGTCCATTGCAGTCTCTAAAGCATGAAATAGCTTGGTGCTAAAACCTCTTAAAACTAAACTTGAGATGCCTTGCCAATGTATGTGATACAAGTACCTCTCATCCTAAAACTTTACGGGTGCAATTGTAAATGGTTTCTTTTACTATAGCTGAAATGTATGCATGTGTGTCAAATTCCCACTGGTCATGAGGATTGAAAAGTTACCACAGCTGTAGTTCCCATCTAAGTCCTATGTACAAAAAAGTCCTTTTGGATTAACTATACATGCTGCCATTAAGGACATCGAAATGTTATAAGCTGTAAATATATAAGAAATACAGGACAAAGGAGCAACTCAGATGGTTAGATTTTTTTCTTCTGAACTTCTTCAGTATAGAAGGAAAAGTTACTCTTCTTAGTCTCCTGTTCAAACTATCTTGGAAGGTAAATTGTGCAAGTGATAGCGAACTGTAAATCAGTTCCTTTGTGATGGGGTTCAAAATAATTTATGTAAATGGCTCTTTGTAATATTTCTGCTGAATTCAGCAGTGGATTTGTTACAAAAATTCACCACAGCTACTGCTGATGTGATTCTATCGTAGAGCATCTGGTGATGTTTTTAATACTAGACTTTCAAAGATTTTTCAGTGACTGTATAGAACGCTGTATAACATTACTAGTGGTCATGTGAACCCTGTTGATTCTGGCAATGACTGACTGGGCCGTTGGAGCAGCGACCGCTTGGCTGTGTGATCAGAGACCCTTTGGATTTTGTGGAGCATGGCTCAGTGTCAGCTCCTTTACAAACTGCAGAACAGCTCTCAACTGAGTGAGCCACCTCATCTATTCCGATCTCCATCCTCAGAGTGTGCATTTGTAGTTTGACTCTTAAAGTTTACCATATTCTGACTTGAGCCAGGTAATAAGTAATGATACATCTCAGGGTACAGTACCATTCTGTAGTGGGTTTTAAAATTAAAGAATTTATGAATAGAAGATTAATACTCGTTTTTTCCTATTATTTGACAAAGTACCAAAGATTGGCTGAAAGTTGTGTTTTGCAAGAAAACATTGCTTTGTTATTTGCCTGCTTTTGTCTTCTATAATCAATATAGCTTTCTTCCGAAATCTGCTTTGTTCAGTAAACAAAAATCAAGCATTTCTAAATAAGAGGATGCAGTTACATGCTGCATTTTGGCACCACAAGCTCCTCTAAGAGGGTAAGACCTGACATCTGATTACATAGCTAGGATGATACTTGTGAAATTGTATTGATGACTGTCCAAATGGCATAACTGTTGTTCTGTCTGTCTTTCTGTCTTTTGCAAGAATACCAAACTTGAGAGTTTATCCTGCCACCTCTTTCACTAGAAACGAGCACAGTTGCATAGTGACACCCATGCTTGCTGTGTGCTGGTGCAGAAAAGGCTGGTTTACTCCATACTGCACGTTATGGTGGTTTCTAATTCTGATCACTAATAATGCCGTTTCTAGTGCTGGAAGTAGGAGTTCAAGAAGACTTTTGCCTAATTTGAGACTTTCGGAGGCAGCAGAGGCCTGTCCGGTAGCTTTCTAGACTTCAGTTTGCAAGTAAGTCAAGTGCTGGCTGACAGTCCCCATCTTAACAGATTGTCATTGTTCAGTTATTTAACTCCAGCATAATCTTTGCATGAATAGAATTTCTTGTGTGTCTTATAGAATAACCTTTTATATCATTAGTATCTGCAATAATTTTTTCCTTTGGAAAGTGATTCATGTCATCTTGCAGATAGGAAAGACATAAAGCATTATTCTGCAATCACACAAGAAACCCTATTCATTCATAGTTTATATTGTGAAGCCAATCCTGTATCCTCAGGGTTGGAGTTGGTTTTGTGGCAGCAGTCCTAATTGCAGAATCTTTCTACAGTATATCTGAACTGGGGGCTGTTCTAGAGTCGCAACTGGAATGAAATGGCAGGCTGAAAAGAAGGAAGTATGAATGTTTCTTAATGCGTTCAGTCTTTCCATTGTTGCTGTTCATAAATAGTAGGTTTTAGTCATCAACTGAAAATCACAACAAAAGCCCATTCAGGCTACGCTTGAGACCAGGTTCCCAGATCTGATAACAGGAATACTCTTCTAGGTTTTGTCTTGACTAGGTTTACGTGCTGGGTCATGTTTGATGCATCACTGAAATAAAGCTGCAACCTGAGGATGTGCTGCCTCAGTCAAGCCAGTGAAGAAATGAGAAAAATAGTTTCTACTCTGCATCTATATGCATTTGTGCTGCCTATACAATTTTCTTTTTTTTTTGTCTTGCATAACTGGAGTCAAGTACTCCAGGACCTTGAATAGCCTTAGCATGTTTTTGCAGACAGTGATGATAAGGCAACTAGTAAATAATCACTGAGAAGACATTAGTTAATCTGGTTGAAAAGAGGATATAAGTTTTTTTACATTGATTCTTTGATTACTTTCTTCCCTGACACAGCAGTAAAAGGTGCTGATGACAGAGGCAGGAGGGAGTAATCTTGTGTTAGCTTTGAAAAGTTTGTGTCTGGATTATGTCGATTCCTGGGTGTGACAGTACCAGAGAAATACAGACATATTGGAAAGAGATTAGAGAATGTGGCAAACATGGCTGAAGGGCCTTCTTTGTACTGAAGCAGAAAGGGCTGACTATTTGTAACATGACTGAGCAATGGTTTTAGGGCATAAGCACCTAAAATTATCGGGAAGTATGAAGCGGAGATGGTGGGAAGAGCATTGTTATTGGGCATAGGTGGAAATACCAAGTCGAACTCTTTAAGAGTCAGTTTAGGTTGGGAATCTGGGAGACCTTTTAATTGAAGAACTCCTTGTGGAATAATCTTACAGACCCAAAAACCTTCGTTGTTTGAAGGTGGCTTAAAGGATTGGAGAAACTGACTTAGGTCCAGGGGAAGGGGTACATGTGTAGGGAGGAAATTACACTTGGAGTCATATAGGAGATGACAGTGAGTCTAATACATTATTTCTCCAATTAAGGAATAACTTAATCAAGATATAATTATTTCCCAAATTAGGTATAAATCCAGACTATTCTTTGGTGGTAAAAAGAAGACCAGTCTCTCTTTGCTGTATATGACACAGGGAGGAAGGAGCTCTGAGAAAGAAAGTCCCATGCTTTTTCGGAAGCAATATTATTTCTTCATCAAATCTGTTGTCCTGAAGACCACTACTTTCTCTGAATATTATCTAACTTTTATTTCAGGAAATGCCAGAAAGCTTGTTTGTAGTTGATGAAGGCTCAGAAGAAAAGCAGCAGACTTCTTACCCTGGATGTGTTAGACAGAAGGCACTCTCAGGGAGTCTGTGGATGATTAGCCTTTTTGGAGGCATAGAAGCATGGGTTTCTTGTCTGAACAAAGCCCCTTAAGTCCTATAAGATGAAGAGGTTGAGGAGCCAATAGTACTTTTTTTAACTGTGGCTCTGATTCAGCAGAGCATTTAGCACACCTGATAGTGAAGCCTGAGAGTCAGTGACTGGAGGGTGTGGAGTCTTATTACCTAGGCTTATGGCTGGTGGTATAAGCACCCAGGGGTTTAAAAACGGTTCTGTTTACGCCCTTTATCCCCTGGCACCCTGACTCACTGCTGTGGCTGGGGCACACCTCATACCTCTGATCATCTCTCTGGAAGGCCCTCCCATGCCTATGGGGCTTTGGGGCAGTGCCAGTGGGTGTAGAGGGGAGCAGTACAGGACAGGCACAGAAGTCCTGGCCCTGGTACAACATGCAACTTGGCCTGCGGTATTTGATAGGCAGGTGGCAGCCTGTTACAGATACCAGCATGGTAGTTGGAGCAGTCAGTTCTTCATGTTCAATGCAGTCGTTTCAATGCTTTATATAATCCAAAGAACGAATCGGGAAGGTTTCTTTACAGTGTGCAATTCTACCTAATTGCAATGAGCAGACCTGGCACATTACAAGTTCCATTGAATACAATTAAATCAGTGCTTCTCAATTTCAAATTAAGGCTTTAAAATATGTAAAATGTGAACATTCATCAGTCTTGTGCTATCCCCAGTCCTTAATTACAACAGCACCAAACTCTAAGGTACTTCCCTTTCGTGTGAGCCATTTGTACAGGCTTATGACCTAAGATAGGTGGGATGTAACATGTATGGAGGGCAGGCAGTCCTTTCCTCAGATGCAGGTCTGGCCTTTCACAGTGCTAGATATTTACCTTTGAAAACAAAAGAAACCCATGCTGCAGTGTGACTTAGCTGTGATTTAATCATGTTTTGTGAAATGGATTTCTGGTTGTACAGGAAAAGAGGGTGCTCAGAATTTCATTGAGGTGTTTTAATTTGGTTATTGAAGTATTCAAGAAAGATGAAACAATGTCTAAGATTTAAGACCCTTAAATCTGGGATCTCCTATCTTTTCATAACTAAGTTAAGCAGCCTTTTTTTTTTCTGGTGCAATTCTGACCATGATGATAGGAAATGCAGCTGGAAATGGCTATGCTGAGTGTAAAACACTCAATTCCTAATTTTCACAGGCTTAACCTTTATACAAATGTTACTTTCTGCTCTTGATGTCTACGCCAGCGGACTTATTTAATAAAATATGCTGCTACTTACGGGTTGCAAGAAAAATGAAAAACAGTTATTCCTCCTCAAAATATTTTGCCATGGTCCCAGAGACCTTGGTTAATGGAAGCCAATGTGGCCTTTATTAAAGGCCATGCATTCTTAGAGGCATTAATCTACTTTGCTTCAGGCTGTTTGCAGCTTTTTATAATCCAGAGAGCTTGGAAATCATGAAAGTGCTTTTCTCTACTGCTCTTTGCCTTATCTTTAGAGTCCTGGAAAATGAAAGTCAGAAATTCACAACACGATCAAAATGTTTTGCTCCATTAGAATTAAAGGTAATGTTTTGTTCAGTCTGGGGAGGAAAAAAAGCAAGTCTGAAAAAAATTAATGAGTGGTTAAAATAGAGCTGTTAAAATGGCAACACACAGACAGTCTGTGTATAAATATAGGCTAGCTCCTCAGCAGTGTTCTTATATGGTAGATCTGAGTGAAGGAAAAATATCAGCCTACTCTTACTCTGTACAAGCCTGTGTGTTGGTTGTTACGATCTGGTGCCATATGTTTGGTAGTAGGCAAGGCTGCATGTTACATGGAAATTATAAAGACTCTCACCTTTTTTTCTGTTGCAGGGACCTGCCTTACCAGTGTGAGAGGGGAATCTCACAAGCATACTGTGGATTTTTTGTCTGTACGTGCTACTTGATTATCTATGTTTTACTGACCCACCCAAAAAAAGAGAAGAAAGGTCGAACAAAAATCATTGTCTTGTCACTTCTGCCTAAGAACTGGCTGAATTTTATGACGCCTGCTGGAGAAGCTACCTGGATCCTTAGAAATGGAGCAGCTGATGCTGCATCTCTGATCATCAAAGCTTTCTGCATGGAGTACAAAAATCAAGTTGCCTTAAGTTAAACCATATGCAAGTTGCACTAATTTTAAGTGTACTGCTAATACCACTCTGGACTTCACTAGGGCTTTCCAAGACAGTAGTTTCTCATGTAGTTTGAATGTTTTCAACTGACATTTGAATGTTTTTGTTTTTTGGTTTTTTTGTGTTTTTTTTTATTAAATCTGGTGTGGCTGTGAAAAGTGCGTGTGGGGTGAACTTTTTCCTGTTAAGTTCATGGTGAATTTTAAAGCCTCACTTCCAAGTGTGATCCGTGCTATGGCAGCAACCTACAGGCTTATGGTCACTTCTGTGAACTGCTATAGCAGCGTGGTGATAGACCAGCACTTTCAGCACACTGTGCATTACTGCACAGGGACTTGCCAAGTGTTTAAGCAAGGAGTTACATGCATAGTTGCCCACCACAGTGTCTGCGCAGAGCTCAGTGTCCAAGATGCCAACCTAGACCATAAAATTTCTGTTCCTGAAAATGGACTGGCCTTGCCTGGAAATGAGGACTATCAGCAAATCCTTCCAAATAATCCAAGAATCAAAAAGGGCTCTTCAGTGCAAGCCTCCAGCAGTTTAAAAGACATTACTGGTGAGGCAATAAACCTTGCCAGTGGTAAAATAAAGGAATTCTCCTTTGAGAAGCTCAAAAACTCTTCCAGTCATGTGGCCTACAGAAAGGGAAGGAAAGTTCGATCAGAATCATTCAGCAGACGATCATTTGATTTTGACTTGATTTATGGGCACTTCAACAATGATGAGAACTGCCCTCCGTGTGGCTTTTTGCAGAGTCCCACACCTGTGGAGAAATGGCAGGAGAACAATGATGCTGCAGAAGTTGCCATGAATCCCATGGTTCCCTTCTCTCCTCATTCCTTCTCTGAAGAAAATTTCATTACTCAGATTTTGGAAAAACACAAGCTAGATGGTTCTTCTGGTGGAGATATTAAGGTGTGCTTAGACATCTTGCTCAAGTGCTCAGAGGATCTGAAAAAGTGCACAGACATAATAAAACATTGCATCAAAAAGAAGTCTGCAGACAGTGTTAGTGGAGGGAACAGCAATGATCCCCTGGCCAATTCAGAAATGATATATATGAATCTGATGACAAGATTTTCTACATACCTGAAAAAGCTACCCTTTGAGCTCAAGCCACCAGGACACAAGGAAGCTAGTGACTTGGCAGAACTAGTTAACTGTTTTCATGGCTTGCAGCAAACTCCCTTTCCCCCAGTATTTGGAGATGAGCAGCCACCTAGGTATGAAGATATTATTCAGCTGCCATCTTCAAGTGCAGTTCCTCTCAGACTACCAGGTGATCAGTGCGAGGTGACAAGCACCTCTCAGTCCATCCAAACAAATACTGCGAGCTTTACCTCAAACTCCCTTCACAGCGTCCCACAGGAGAACAGTGTGAGAGCTGTGAAAGATGCTTGTGCTCTACCTCAGTTACCAGCCACAAGCCCTTCTGACTGCATGTCTTCTGCTGAGGCTCTGTATATTGAGGAGGAGTCTGATGGGGAAAGAACGTTAGGGAAAATAAAGAAGGCAGAGCAGAAAGGGGGCTGGGAGAGATTAGAGCGCAGCTACCAGCTAGTTGGTTGTTCAGATCTAACTACCGATGCTAAAGCAGAATGTGCCAGAGTGGGAGATGTAGAGCTCTCCCATGCTTCTGAGAAAATTACTCCTTTAAAACTAGCTTCAGATTCTGTATTGCATGGTTCCCAAGCTGGTGTCTCCAAAGGAGAACAGATGTGCAGTAAGATAGACAAGGATGAGATAGATAAACTGCTGCTGGACTTGGAGTCCTTCTCACAGAAAATGGAGAGTACTTTGAGGGAACCCTGTCTAAAGGAGAATGAACCTGCCCATTTGCAGGTGTTTGACTGGCAAGGTAGGCAGGTACTACCTCTGGCTCTTGAACCCAAAAGTAAACCCGTTGACCCCACTTCCCCTTTGTCAAAAATCATGGAAACCAATGGTCATAAAATGGAAGAGGATGACAAAGCCCTCTTGTTGCGTATCCTGGAAAGCATTGAGGACTTTGCCCAGGAACTGGTGGAATTCCAGACAGGCAAGGGAAGTTTGTCCAAGGAGAGGGAAGTAATGCAGATTCTTCAGGAAACTTTAACAACTCCTTCACAGTCCCTCCTTGCAGGGCAAAAAAGCTGTGCTGGGGCTGCTTCCAGAGACTCTGTTCCAGCTTCAATTCAGCAGGCTCCAGAAGTTATTAAGGTAAGAGAACCAAACTTTTGATGGGGTGGTGAATAAAACAAACATGGGAAAATGTGCAGGAAAAAAAAATTACATATGCTAAGTGATTCTTCATGCTTTGGATGCTGCAGCGGGGAATAAGATGCTCAACCTGGCAGAAATGTAGCATTTATTTAAATACAAACAAAAAAAAAGGAAACTAAAACACCTAAGCAAACAAAATATGCCCTGATGTGCTGTTTCACCTTTGAGCTTGTTCCTTTCCTGCTGGTGCTCCTGTAGGCAGTTTGTTTGTGGTTTAAATGGGTCCTATATAATAGAGGGTGGGAACTTTTCAGCTAACTACTTAATTCCTGGGAGCAGGTATTGGACTACCTCTCACCAGTTCAGTGAGAGCTGAATGCTCCCCCTCTCCCTTTCCCATCTCCAAGCAGACTCCAACAGCCTTTGTTGTCCTCCTCATCACTAGTTCCTAAAGAGAGAGATCCTTCATGGCACAAAGGTCAGAATCTAGGAAGATTTAATTTTCTTCTCCCTGTCCCCAGTGCATAGTGTCATTGTGGAGTCTGCATTCCTCGTATCTCTCAAACGAGGAGTAGGTTTTCCCAGGAAAAAGGGTTTTGGTGGGAGTCTGCTTTAGAGAGAAGCCAAGACTGTCTGTCCAGCCCTCAGTGCTTTTCATTTGATAATAAGTTTCAAGACAACTTGGTGCCAAACTTCCAAGTGTGCAGGAACTATAGAGAGGGCTTCAATTTCCAAAATCCACCTTGCACATAGGCACTTAAAAAGTGCCCAGATTATAAGTGAGCTTTCACAGCTCCTTCCAGCTGGAGCATGATATGCATGTCTTCAAAACTGTCCATTTTCCTGAAAATACAGGTATTTGGTGCAATTCTGAAAGAGGGTGGGTGGGGTGTGTCTGACCCTAAATGACAGTGCTGAGATCTTTTTAGACTAAGCTTTCCAAGTGTTTCTGATGTTTCTCTGGGTATCTTTGCTTACAGAAAATGGTGAGCGTAACCTTGTCTGATATCTCCAGCAAGGGAAAGACTCTTTTTCCTCAAAGAGTATAGAATTAAGCAGCTCCAAAAGCTCTGAAGTGATCTCTTACAATAGCTATTCTTGCCTTGTATATTAATATACAAAATTTTCTAACTTGTGAACTTCAAACAAATGTGTTTGATAAAGCATGACACTGACTTTGTGGCAGTTTTTCTATAATACTTGAAAACTGGATCCATTTACACTGTCAAATAGCTTATCGTTCTGGTCCCTTACCAGCTTCTGTTTCCCTAATCACCCACCTAGCTTGTGTCTTAGTTTGCACCCAGCCTGCCTTCTATGGACATATAACATGTACCCACGCTACAAGAGCTTTTCTCTTCCATGCAGCAGCACAACCCTTGCTTCGTGTAGATGCCTAGAACCAAAGATCATGAGACAGAGTAACTGTCTTGGGGACCCAGAGGAGCTGGAGGGGGCCTGGGCTGGGCACTGCACAGTGTGGATGCAGCTGGGACCCTTCAGAGGGAGTTGGCCCTTAGCAGAGTGGACACAACTGCTGGTTCTACACTTACTCTGAGGTTTGCTGTCATTTATGGTGTAGATGTGGCCACACACTTGTCTCTGGACACAAGGCCCTCTCTAGGTATAGCATTTAGGGAATACATCCATGTTCCTGGATAACTTTGCATCTGGCTGGAGCTCCATGTGGATTCTGGTTCAGTATCGCACGTGTGCCTGAATGAATAATACGTAAAGTATTTGTTGTATTTTCTTAGGGCTCATAAAACTGTTATCAAATAGTTATGCACACACGCAAAAACCCCAGAGATCTGATACCAATGAAAACACAGTGCAGCTTTCATTTATGAAGATTGTGACAGTTTTAATATCCCTCAAATCGTAAGCAATGAAAAAGGAAAGGGAGAGCCACTTCAGACTAGGCTGTTCACTGGCTCAGTTGGCCTATCTGTGTTGAAATCTGTCCTAACTTATCTCAGCAACAGACTTTTCCGTTTATCATAAAACCAATTATGATTCTTCACAGAGAACAATAGAATTACTTGCCTCTTCATTTTCAAAACCAAGATATTCAGAAACTAGGACATGAATACTCAAGTCCATCAGTTTTACAGAGCACATAGTGAGTGCATCATGCTTCTTTCAGGCAGGCCAGGAAGCATTGCATACTTTCAGGCTGTCTGACATTTCCCATTCTGAGATCCGGTTTTCGATGCCTTATCTCTAAACTACTCCAACTACTTGTTTTAAAATTTCCTGTTCTGTGTGCCTGTCTTAAGCTGATTTTTTAATATGTTGTTTTTGAAAGAAATAGTTTAGTGAAAACAGTTCAGTTGTCTGATAGAGGCTAGCAAAACCCACAAATATGTATCTATATTTTTGTCTCTAGACAGGAGGGCAAGAAGGAGTGAAGCCTGGGTGGACTGTCAGGTGTGAGGGAAATGGGGGAAACTACAACCAGTGAGTAGTGAAGAAGGTGGAGATTTTCTGACCTGACCTGAGTGCTGAGTGTCAGGTTTGGGGTTTTTTTGGTTGGTTGGGTTTTTTCCTGGAAGGTAAAAGGTGCTACCTTTTGAGTAAAATGTCATCTTATGCAAAGTCCTTGGAAAAGTCAGTGGTGAGTGTTTTTGACCTTAACCTCTGTGCTCTTGGTCTACCACCTGTACAGGATGTATTTAAATTCAGTTAACACTTGCAGAATACTTGGTACTCTAGTGAAAGTACCCTAGAAAAGTCTGTAAGAAACTTACTCATTCTGTTTTCAGAATCAAATTTGAGTAGTGCAAGGCTCTGCTCCAAGTCCTGTTCATGCGTTTTACTTTAAGAGCTGTTGGATAAAGTTTGTGAATAATTTTTGGAGCAGAGACCAGGACCAGGGTTTGATAGAAAGAGAGGCCTCGTTTTTTTCTCCTTCCTAAGTTGGGTATCTCTTCTCAAAAGGATTACTCATGGTGTTGTGAGCTAGAAAGAGCAGTCCTGCTTCCCATTTCTCTCTCCCTCATGCCTCTACTTCCTATTGCATGGTTTTGAATCTTTCTTTATACTATGATGCTTGTATACTAGATAAATTTCTTAGTGATATTTGTTTTCTGTTAGATTAGTAAATGGAGTTTCTCACACTGAGGTCAAATGGGTGGTACAACTATCTCTGGACAGGGACTGTGAATCTAGGAACAGAGGGTTTACAGAGTTGAGGAATGATCTCGGACCACCTTGTCTAACCACACTGTATCTCAGATGGTAGAGCCCTGAGTCAAGTATCCAGAGGCCATTCCCTGCTGCCACGTGTTTCCTCTGGGCTGTCTCTGTCTAATCTGGCATCTGTCTAATCCTGCCTCACCTGAATGACTGATGGGGTGGGGATGGCTGGGACTCTCAGAAGTGTTCCTAATTTACTGTGATCTAAAACATTGTCCTGAGGCCACACACCTTGCTTTTATGTATCGAAATGCCTATGTTGCATGCTTAAACAGGTGGCCCAAAGATGGCTGAGTGGAATTAAGATTGTTTCGTAATCATATATAAAGTTAAGGTTGACCTAGCAACTTCGTAATTCTGCCCCTTCAAAATGCTACTTCATAATTCTGTGTGCTGCTTCGTTTTGCAAATTTAATGATACGCTTATGAAGGATCTTGTGTGGGGCAATTAACTGTAAAAAATGTCTTCTATAACATCATAGTGACTTTAACTTTGTCGTGAAATAATCACATTTTCTCAAAATGCATCCAAAATGTAATAGAAAACTTTTTTCTGGAAAATCAGCTTTCATCTACATATATTAAAAATTGTTTTGATCAGATATTGATAGTATCTGTCAATTAAGCTATACACACAATCTACACTCTTTTCAGACATCAATTGTTCATTATTTCTAAACCCAAATAGTAAAAAAGGGCATTTTTTTTTTTTCTGCTTGGTAATAGTTATTGGAATAAATGAAAATAGTAAGTGAATCTTAAAATATCTCAGAGTCAAAGATGACACAGGAAAAAAAATTAGATCAGATTAAAGAGTTAAGAGAACCGATACCAAACGCTCAGGGACATGTTCATGGTATGGGGGCACCTTTTGTAATCAGGGCAGATACAGTCTCTGCTTGTGTGAAGTTGATTTATCTTGAAGGAGACATCTGAAGGTAGGTGAAACAAAGCTTAGTGATAAGTGTTGAGTTTTTCAGCCTCATTGACTCTAAAGCCAAGAAAAAGTCACACTGTTGCTGGAGAGGTTTCATCTGTTTTCAAAACAGTTGAAGCTGGTGCCCTTCTCAGCTATACATAGTGCATTGAATTGTTACAGCCAGGCTTTGGGGTACAGCTAAGTCCTGTGATGATTAAATCATCCAAATCTTTTAGGACTAAGCCTCCAGCTTTAGGCACAGGTGAGATTCTTTGTGTTCTGATGGCTAACCGAGGCAACCTGACACCTCTTTAGATTTGATATCTCTCACCTTCAACGCTTTAAACTGGGTCGCTTATAGCAAAGAGGAATTTCTAAATTTGAGTGCAGTTTGTTCAGTTGATCTGTAGGCTGTTGGTAACAGATTTTTCTGCTGTGGATTTTGTACAATTGACTTTGAAATTGTTGATAGAAATTGACAGCAAGAGAATCTTATGATAGCACTGTACATCTATGTTTTTATTTATATCCATCTTGTGTGTTTTGAGGATAGGAAGTATCACCCTAGGAACCTGCTATGTTATAAAAAATTAGAATTCAGACACAGTAAGCCTTGTCTCCAGATTACTTGTATTTTTCCAGGTTATCAGTGCAAAAAACCCCAAACTTCTGGGATCTTTTGTGACTGGTTGATTTGTGAATGAAAAATGTGTGGGTTTGGTTTTTTTTTTTTTTAAGAAATAGCTAGTGATTGCTAGATCAGTATGTCTATTCCATGCATACATCTTTTAAAGCCCAGTGTAGCTTGTCTGGAGGCAGCTGTAGGTATGAGAGGTTCTTCGGACTACATTTCCTCTGCAGTCTGTAAACAAGGTGACAGTCTGTAAGCAGAATGAGAGTTCAATGGAAGATGAGGTAACTACACTTGCCACAGATGATTTAAAATAAATCACCTTCTGACATGCTGCTACATGAGATGTGTAGGACTCCCAGTACAGTGGAGCCTTGTGGGCTCTTTAGGTATTGCCTTAATCTTTAGAAAAAAATTGTCAGTGTCAGAAAAACAAAATTTATTCCAAAACTTTTGCATATAGATCTCTGTATCACTTAGTGGCGATTCCAGTTAAAACATTCCTGCCTACCTTTTTCTTTTTTGGAGCTCCTTTTCTCATTGCTGTCCTCATCCTACCACTCTGTTAGGCTTCATATTCATTTGCAAGGCATGTGGCAAAGTGGGCTGATGACATCGTAATGACCTTGTGATTCTTCGGACTTGTAGCTGTGAATATACACCTGGACTTCAGAGCTTTTTCAGTTCCCAGGTTGCATAGTTTAGACATAGCTAAAGTGACCTAAAAGAACCAAATTCTTGTTTAAATCTTTCATAAAGAATTGGATTCCACAGCCCAGGTTGTGGGACCATGGCCTGGTGATTGAGAAGCAACAGGAGAGGAGTAAATCTTGGGGGTTTTGATAAAGATTTATGAAGACATTAAAAAAAATTCCTTTTGTGAATGTCAGCTGGGGGTCTCTCTCCTTTAGCAAATAAGAGTATTTAACTGTACAAGAGCAAATGTTTGATGGTAAGGGTATCCTTTTGGATAGGCTTTCTGTGTCTATCTGTAGTCCAGTTATATTAAGTGGTGCTGTATGTGAAGTAACCTTGCACCTTCCAGCGGAAACCAGGAAGACAGGGATATCGGAGGCGCATGTGGTCCAATAAAAGCTTTCTGTTGGTGAGGCTCAGTGAGACTTTTTCATTTCAAATGCAATATCTTGATAAAAGCAACCCCTACTAGCTAGAAATTGGATGTTTTTCTGTGTTACTAAGCTTACAAAGTAAACGGGCAAAGTAGCTAGGACTTCTTAAACCAAGTAGGAAAGCGGGACATGGGACTAGGTGTTTGTTCATCTTGTGGAGCAAGAACTGGATTTAGGCCTTTGTTCAGCACCATTGTCATGATAGGAGAGGAAGAATATGCTTTTAACAAGCCTAAGCAAAGTCTGAGCAAGAGTTTCAAGTCTATTTGCTCAAGGTCACACAGAGGAAGAGTAGACTATTGTCCACTGAGAATTGCTTTGCCTTTGCCTTGTGAGAGTTATGGGAAAAGTGAATAAAGAGAGTGATGCATTTTGGTGTGTTCATGAAACAGTTTTCTTAAGAACTGCTTTAGAATGCCTAGCTTATTATCCAACATTATCCTTATGTGCTTGCTTGGTGTTAAAGAAACTAGATGATTTGCTTTTTCCAAGCAAGAAGGAAAAATTGATGGGTTTTGAAAATTACAGCCTTTGGTCTAGAGTGGGAACTAATGCTGATCTTCTGCTTCATCACTTCAGAGGCAGGGACCTCAAACCACTAGCATCATATGCGCACGGGCCTTGGCTGAGAGCGTGTGGTTTAACTCTGGCTGAGTCTGACCGCAAATTTGTACCTCAGGTTTCAGCACTGAAGCACATAAAGTAAGAACTATTGGGGAAGATGGTATATTTAGCCACTTCTGCAGTTCATCTAATTTTAGCACTCTTGGTAGTGGTGGTGGGTGCTTCCTTTCCCATATTACCCCTGGCCTATTACAAGCCAAGGACAGAGTGTCTGTCATGTAGCCAGCAGGGAAATAGATTCTGTTGTAGATCATGTTTCTCAATTAAAGTATTACAAGAAGGCAGAAGATCCTGGTGGTACTGAAAGATACTTTGAATATCAGTTTAAAAAGGGAGGTCTGGCTTCAGGAGTAAGATAAAATCTCTAGATGTTGTTCTTGTGAAGAGAGAGAAGACATAGTATGTTGAAGCCATTTGCCATTTCTAGCCTGTAAAAATCAAAACCAAGAAAGCAACGTACTGGTATTGACGTGATCTCCTACAGAGTCCCTGTGCCCCTTCTGGAAAGGGCAATATCTGCTTAGGAGCTGACCAGGATGATGATCAAGGAGAGTTCTCTGCGGAGGGACCCAGACTTAGGAGGGGAGCTAGCTTTCCTTGCGAAGGGCTGTGATTTTGTTCTTCCATCTCGATTCAAGAGGAGGCTGAAGTCATTCCAGCAGGCCCAGGTTTGAACACTTGGTGTTTCTTTTTCTTTTTCTGTTGCTTTGTATTTTTTTTATTGGATCAGAGAATCAAACTGTGTCCCCTCTAGGCGTGTCTATTTGCAGAAAGTTATTTGCAGCTAGATACCAGCAGGTTTAAAAATAAACCTGCCAGGCTTAGATTGCAGAGTTAAAATGTCTTTGTAAACAAGGGGAAAAAATTAACAGCAAGGGCAGTGATTTACTAGGGGGAGGTAGTGTAAGACTATTAAATCTTTTCTGTGTTTTTTGTAAGAAAACCCCTCTCTGTGTATGTGATTGGTCTGAATGTTTCTTGTTGCATGTGGAACAACGACAACATTCTGCTGTATTTAGTGGCTTGTGCTCTCTACTGTACAAACTTGTGCACAGACCAGCCTACCTGGCTTTGGCATTTGTGATTTTACCATCACAAGGTGCTTCTCCGTGCTGTTCCTTCCTGTCTCTGGGCTGTGGCTGAAGGAGATAATAGAATCATTTAGGTTGGAAAAGACCCTTAAGATCAGGGAGATGTAGCCAAAGAAATGGTAATTGTACCACAGCTATATTTCTTGGTAAATCCCAGCTGCTGTGCTCACTTTCTGTGACAACTGGCAAAGGATTGGAGTAATTTATGCTAGGACACCAAATGGGCATGTAGCAACCCCAGATTTACAGGGGTCGCAATATGCCAAAATCAGCCCATCTTCAGATTCATCTATATTTAAATAATCAGTGAGCCACTGAGGAAGTTAAAAAGTTGAAATTATGAGTGGTGCAGCTGTTTCCTAAGAAACAGCTATTCAAATCGCTCCAGAATATATTGTAGCGCATTTTGTTTTCATGATTTCTGGTGACAGGTTAAAGTACATATATGACGTTAATCTCTGGAACATGTTTTTTCAGTCCCTAGAGGAGAATTGCATGAAGTAATGATGTGTAGTAATAGCTTGGCGGGGACCACGAGCAATTTAGAAGAGACTAACAAGAACCATGCAGCACAGCTAAGTTCACTCTCCAGAGTTAAGTCTGATCACCTAAGAACATAGTCAGGTTTGCAGGGAGAGATAAGATCTCCTAGTAGACCAACTGGAAAAATTGACAAGCCTTTGGTACATGAGCCCTCTGCCTGGTCTGAAGTAGGATCAGCGACCTTCACTGCTAAATGCATTGAGAATAACTGCTCTGGGGCTACAGATCCCAGGCAAGCGAACTAATGCAGTGGGCAGTTGCAGCTGAAAAAAGATAGTCTTACTTCCTCTTCTCTTTCTTCCAGTACTTGTTCCCTTTTGCTGCCTCCTCACCGTGTGTCACCCCAGTCTTGCACTGGGCTCCACGGGCCTTTCTGTTAGCTGGCTTAACTCATAACACGATACAATATCATCCAGCAACAAAGCGAAGTCTGTTTTCTGCCTTTCCAAGTGGGTTAAATCCGTTCACAGAGGGGTCTGGCAAGCTCTGGAGCTGGCACTTGGTACGCAGTGACAATGTACATTTGGGAGTGCAGGACAGAGATGGGAGTTTTCCCACTTGGCGGCAGCGAGATGTTAGTTTTTGAGCCTTGTGGGGCTATACTTTGTGGCTTGGGTGTGTCAGTGTGAGATGACCTGAGAGTAGAGGTAATTGGACTCACTAAGTACAGAAAAAGTGCTAGCAGGAGGAAAGGTAATGAGGCAGTGAGAGGGAGCAGAGAGATGAATGATAAGTAGTTAGTGGAACACGTAGATGTTGGCCAGAAAGGCAAGGGAGGAGAAGGTTTTTTGTAAAACCCGTATCTCTCAAGCATTGTGAATTTCAGTTCTCATGCTCATCTTTTGCAGGACTTTTTACGGAAGGATCAGAGACCCTCCCATAGCAGTGTTCTCAGGAAGGTCTCTAATCCAACATCTCATTTGTAGGAAGACTGTTCACAACACTAGGTCACGTCAGAGCTGTCTTTCTCTGAGTCTTGAAAACTCCCCAAGGATAAGGATTCCTCCCATGCCCTTCTGGTGACCTCTTCCAGGCTGCGCTACCCTCAGTTAAATTCATCCTCCTACTGTCCAGCCTAACCCACCCAGGCTGCAGTTTATGGCTGTTGCCCCTTTTACACCATGTACCACTCGGTTGGTTTGGCTCCACCATCTCTGTAACTGCGCTTCAAATAGCTGTAGGCTGTGATTAGCCCATCCCTTGGCTTCCCCTTTGCCTGGCTGAACAGGCCCAGCCCCTCAGTCTCTCCTGCCACATGCTTCTGATCCTGGCTATCTGATTTGCTTTCTGGAGATCTCTGTCTGGTCTCTCCCCATCCCTTTTGAAGTGAAGGCCCAAAACTGGTCACAGTAATCCAGATGCAGCCTCACTAGAGTCAGGTAGAGGAGATAACTTCCCATGTTCTTCTGGCCCTTCTCCTAATGCAGTCTGGTACACCATTTGCCGTGTAATTAGACAAGGCTGCAGGCTCATGTTCAGCCTGGTGCACACCATCTCCCCCACATCCTTTTCAGCAGGGCTGTTGCTCAGCCAGTGGATTCCCAGCCTGAACCGATGCTTGGGGTTGCTGTGTGCAGGTGGTGGACTTGGCACCTTTTCTCATGGAAGTAGTTGAACAGTTTGTCAAGGTGTCTCACACCTAAGGTTGTGCCTTTCATCATGCCAGCCTTCCCCCTAGGTAAGTGTCATCTGCAAATCAGGACAGATGAGAATTGCAATGGGGGTTCTGTGAGGAGTGGTGCTTTATGACCGCCATTGTCCTTCTGTCTGAGTTAATTTGGATGCACGCTGGTTCTTTTCTCCATGGAGTTTTCAGGGAAGCATTTGGAGCGTGGACTGAAATATATCAGTTGCAGGAAGGGCATGTGTAAGATATATAGGCACGTTTGTCAGTGGAGGCATGCGAAGTCTGTGTTTTCAAAACTCAACTGGATAAGGCCATGAGGAACTTGATCTAGCCTTAGAGTTAGCCCTGAGTCCCTTCCCACCTAAGTCCTTTCGTGATTCTGTGTTACTTAGATAAAGCTTGTTTTCATTTGTGTTTTGCAGCGATTAGACTTTGCTTCTGCTGGTGAGTTTACAATTTATAGTAGAAAAGATTCTCTCCAGAAATGCATTTTCTTGTAGCCTCTCCTCGTTGTGCTGTTGGGAGCCATGTGCAGATGAACCTTTGCTGTTCTTACTCCCCTTCAAAATGGGTAAAAAAGAGGCAGCAGAAAGACACAATGATGGGAAAGGGCTTCAGGGAAGGAAAGGAAGAGAAAGTCTTGCGTGAAAGATACAAATCAGCTCTGGAGAGCTGATGATCTTTGAGGATGGCTTGTGTCCAGTTACCATCAGACTTCAGTAAGACAGAAACTGTAAAAAATGGAAGGAGACATTAAGTCAGCACTGTGGACTGCGAGAAACCAGGCTGAGTCACTGTACCCTAGAAAAGAAGATTACAGAATCTCATTTGGAAAAAAACAAGAAACTGGTAAATTTATTAACTAGGCTCCTGATGGAGACTGGGGCCAGGACGAAGGAGTAGAAAGTATTTGAGCATTTGACGTGATACTGCTTCCTTCCGTGGAGTTTTCTGCTGGGACTGGCAAGTCCCTGAGAGACAGGCCTGGATGGCAGAGGTTTAGTCTCTATGCTTTGTTTGTATAGCTACAGTGAGACTGTAGTTCTGTCTGGTTTATTTATAATGCAGATGTCACTATTTTAGTCTGTCCATAAATAAATTGTATGACTGGCAAAAGGTGATGTAGTGGATAGACAGATTTTAGTTAAGATAAATTACACTACACTGTAGAGCAGTTTTTAAAAATGGGCTTAAATCTCACCTTCTTTAGCAAAAAAAAAAAAAAAAGAAAAAAAAAAAAAGGTTGGTCTCTTAGCTATTGGTAACAAAGCTAAAAGATTTATTATAGTATTTGTAGTTTCTTTTCTTAGTTGTCCTTTCTGAAAATGCATGTCCCTGTTGGAGAAATGTGTTCCACTAAGCAAACAGCATTTAAGGTTAACTTTTTGCAATAAGAAAATGTTTTCTCCAAGGAATTCCCTCAGAATTTCCCCTCATATAAATTTATTTTTTCATAAATAGTTGTAACTGACTCCCTGCTGTCTCCATAGTGGTTGATACCTGGTTATACCCATCCCAGAGTATTAACTCACAAGATTGTTCTAGGGAACAGGATCCTCAAGAGCCAGTTGCTGCTTGTTGTTTTCTCTTTGTGTTGTTGTAGACAGCTCATTTCTTACAGTAGAAGGAAGAAGACAAAGTTCAAAAATTGTATTTCTATTCCTGAAGAAGAATCTTCTGAAAAGAAGCCATCCATGAGCAATACTTCCACCTTGTTTGCCTTGGACTGAGAAGGAGTTAGTGATTCAGTCTTACTGGGAAGGACAGCTGCAAATCTATGTCTGAAGTGGGTCCCCACTTTGAAGCTTAGCAGCATTCCCCATATTTCTCCTGTAGATGCCTAACCTTCTGGCTTGTGGTTGTAGATCAGGAAATTAACGTAGATTCTGGGGTCCTGACTTGTGGCTGATGTGGTACCAAGTGTTGCTGCCTCTGGCAGTACCTGGAGGAAAATGAGTTGCTCTGCTTTTCAGAGGGTAGAGGCCAGGGCAAAGCAGATGAGTTGTGTTACAGGATGATCAGCTCGAGCCTTATGCCATATTGGGATGTATGTGGTATGCAGAAGAGGAGGAAAATGGCACAGAGCCGTTGTGGTGATCTACTTTGGGGATGCCTCTTTGCCTTCCAAGAAAAAGAAAAAATCCAATTTTATCATTCTCTTGTACTGTAAGGGAAGGAATATATTATTAAAGTGAAGAGTCAGTGTCCTTTGAGACAACAATATGTTGGTTTGCTTCATTTTGGTTTGTGGACCTTTTTGTTAAATTTGAGTCATTTCTTCTAGTTCCTCACAGTCCTGACAGCTATGAGTGTATGTGTGCATTGAAGAGATTAATGAGCAATAAACCTGCTTCCGAGAAGTGGATCTTCAAGACAAACTGATGTTAAGTCCTATTATAGAAGTCAAATGGCTGGAATTGGCACCTCATTGTCTGTTCCAGCTTTGCGTTGTTTGTATGAATATGGTGTTGTGAGAGACCAGCAGGGATTTTTCCCTCTGCTGGAATCCAGAAAGTGAAAACTACTGAGCAGAGTTGGGTCGTGGCTGGAAAAGTCATGAGCTAGGCAGGGCAGATACAGTGGGAGGCAGGTTGTAGAAGCAGAAGTGGTGATGTGTGCGAGGAGTCCTCCAAGCCAAATTACTAGCTTGACTTATGCACGATTCACTAACCCGCTATTTCCCAATCAGTTGGAGGCTTCTTGAGAAGGCCTGTCTCAGGGAGCTCTATTCCCCCATCTTGCTTAGCCTCACTTGCTGAAGCTGGCAGCCATGGGAGGGGGGTGGATCTTCATCTACCTCTAACATGCAGCAGTGGCTGCTCTGTGCTTGCTTCCCAGACATATTCAGCCTGTCTGGGTTTTGCTTTTGTTACTCTACTGAGTAAAGAGAAAAAGGAGGCCGGGAGAAGCGTTGTCTTCTATTAACCCAGTGAGCTGTCGCTCCTAAAGTGAGTAACCAACTTTCCCCCCAGCTTAGCCCCTGCCGCCATTTCAGGTCCCCTACCTGCAGTGTCATACTGTGGGACAGAGTAACGTGGGTTGAAGCTTACTCTGTCCCATAGCCCCCTTCAGCCCCAGTAACATTTTGAGCCTCAGACCCTTTGACCCTCTTTCCTGGCCTACTTTGAGCTCCAACATCATTCAGGATCAGACACAAAGATGTGCAGTATGTGGGAGAGCAGGAAAAGTCAAGGAAGGGAGGAAGAACAGATGGTGGTAATCGGGCTTGTTCTCCAAAGGTTGAGAGCTATGTTGAGGACCATACTGACTCTGAATACTAGTATTGATACACTCGGAAAACCTGAAGGCTGAAAGTGATTTTCAGTTGTTCCTGTGTTGCAAGATGTGGGAGAGGAGGACTTTGACCTGGAGCTTGGGTTCATTTGTGTGTTCTGTGCAGAGCAGTTACAGTACAAAAGTATGCTTGGGCTGGCATGTATGTGCAAGCACGTGTATTCCTGCTTCTGAAATGGGACAGCATTTGGAAGAAGGAGGAGGTCCTCCCCATTTAAAGAAGAGCAGTGAAGAGGAGGAAAGTCCTTCCTTCTCTCATTTTACAGGTCTCTGAAGAATGGGTTATAAAGTATTCTAAAATGCAGACAAAACAGGGCTGAAGGAAGCTTTTACAATTCTCACTTCTTCACCTTCTGGAGAGCAAGCCAATGGCAAGTTGGGGTATTCAGTATGTGTTAAGAAAAAAGCCCTAAGTTTCTGGAAAATAATAAGGCAAAGAGTTCAGTCAGTTCATCAGATACATTCTTCTGTATGTAGTGAACTCAGACTTGGCTACTTTATCCTAAACCCATTTTGTTTTGGAATATTGGAATAGTTAGAATAAGCAAACTGAAAGTTGCAGCTGTATTTACTTGACTATTGCCTTATTAGCCTCTTATCACATATGTTGTTATATTAATAACAACTCTTGCATTCGAACCATTGTGCAATAGGCAAGCCTCTATCGCCTTTTCACAAGGAAGTGTATGTTCATGGGGGAGTAGGGAATTTGTCATCCCTCAGCATTCCAACAACTGAATTCTGCTGCTTATACTGTAACTACTTTTCAAAGTTTAAAAAATATTCCCTCCCATGTCTGAAAAATTACCTATTTTAGGATCTCATTATGTACTTAAATACAAATGCTGACTTTTATGAAAAGTATTGATGTAGAGCTAGAACTAGAAGATTGCAGAGGTCTGTTAGAAAGGTGATCTAGTGGGGATCACCATATCAGCTATATGTTTATTACAGACAGGAGAGGAGTGATAGGGTGGTAGAGCTAATGAAAAAAGAGGTGGCAGGCACGGGAGAAAAGACCACCTTCAAACAGGCATGCAGAAGGCTTAGTTTAAATTCCCAGTTTTCTCCTTGTTTTTCAGCAAAAGATGTAGGTGCTGATTCAGTGAAACCTTTGGGTGCTTTGCCTGCAAAAGGACTCTTCCAACTGGAGTTGTAAACAGACCTTTTGCATTTTGCGCTAACCCAGCATGCTGTATCATGTGGGTACCCAATGACAAACTGCTGGCTGCTCATAATTCCTAGTGTAAAAATTGTTTTGCCAGTACGCAGTACCTCAGACAAAATCAGGTCTTGCACTGCTCAAGTTGGGCATAGAATAAAAGGCTTCCTGAAATTCAGAAGATAGTCTTGCAAATCTTTTCTTAGTTTATCTGTGAAGCGATACTTTGGCAAAACTAATTATGTTGTTCCCAAGGGATAGAAAATGTTGATGTTAGGAATGTAAGTTTGTTCATACATGAGGCAAGACGTTTGTGTGGGTGGGTGTTGTAGTTGTAAGGGGAAATACAGAAGACCAGATTTTGATGCTTTGCTGTCTGTGGGGCAGAATGACAACACAGTGACCAGCATGAGAAGAAATAGCATTGTCCTTGTTCTGTGGTATTGCTGAATTGCAGTGTGTTCTCTTGTGGTTCAATAGTATGTCATAATCCACAGCTACATACGTAAAATGCAAAGAAACTACATAAAAGCAGGATGGGACGTATCCTACATTTGCAATGTCTGATATTGCAGAATTTTTTTAATTGGCTACTTAAGACATGCATTTTTATCCCTGTTCTATAGTTGTTATATATGTTATTGTTGGTGTTTTTAATTTTTTTCCGGCTCATTGGGAGTGCAAACTATTTTCTCTTGCTCATTATGCCGTGCTGTTAAAAGAGCATTTGTTGTTATTCGATATATTTTCAGGTTCAAAGTAAACAAGAGAAGAAACCTGGAACTTCATCCCCAGTCCCTTTGAACTCCGTGGTTAGCCCTTGCACTCTTCTGCCTGTGAATAAAGCCACCAGCAGTACCCCTTTGTCGATAAACATTCCACGTTTCTACTTCCCTAAAGGACTTCCGAATGTCTGCACTAATCATGAAGAAATCATTGCCAGGATTGAAGAAGCCTTTACAGAGTTTGAAGATGAGAAAGCAAACATCTGTGAAATGGGGAAAATTGCTAAGGTAACTATTCTCTAGGTTTTTTAATTTTTTGGAGAGAAAGACTGAATCTAAAAATAATAAGGTATCTCACAGCTGTTCTCACTTATAGTGAAAAAAGAACTAATATCCTCTTGCTCTGAATGTTTTTATTTAGATTTAAGAAAATAGTAAACAAAAATGAGTTCGGTTTGCTATTCGTCACATCTGATGTGTGTGCTCTTTCTTGCTTTGATTTGCAAATGGTTCTTTCAGATTTCTTACCAGATACAAATTGCATTTTTGTTTTTCTGTTCGTCCATAGTTATGCTCAGAAGATAGCAGAAGCTTAGTCTGCCTCTCTGGCTTCAGGTAGTGCCAGCTACCTTCTTTGTGGTTAGCTGTCCCACTAATCTGGACGTGATCTATGTATACTGTTGCAGTGTTGCTTGGAATGCAGTTTCCAACCTACGCCTCCTTGGACACAGAACAGGGAAATGCTTAGTCAACCCTCAGCCACTGAGATGCATATGTTCAATATCCATAATGCAGGTGTCAGCAGACTTGGAGTTGTTACAGTCTGCTAATGAGTTCCTGGCTTCAGGGAACTAAACACAGCACTTGTGTGGGAGCACGATGCAGATGGGTGGTTCTATTTTCCTCTCCTTCAACCATGGTTTTCAGTAATGCTGATCTAAAACTAGCAGTTGTCAGACACATCTCATATGTTCAGTTTGCCCTGAATGCATCTTTGGCACTGTAGATTGAGCAATGATGTTCTGTCCAAGAGGAGCACTTGTTTTCCAAGAAGGAAGATTTTTCTGAAAGGAGAGACTAGGTTGGTTTTTTGTTTGTTTGCTTTTAGAGGAATTGAGTGGTGTTACTTGTAAACTGTCTCTGAAAACATAAACAGAAAAACTTCTTTGCTTGGCCAAAAAAAGGTTTGAAACTGATTTTATGACAAGACAGACAACTGTGTGTGGCCTGTCATGTTCAAACTGGGAAAAGCAGAAGGGTGGTGTAGAAGAGACCTCTGCCTTTCTGTCTGGTCTCTGCATCTGTTTCTACATGGATTTGCTCCGTGCCATTTAGCTGTTGTAAGGCTTGCTTCTGTTCCATAGGATTATTGATAATGGTACCAGTTTTGCGGCTCTGAAATAAATGTGAGAGAACTAGCTACACAAAGAAAGCAGCAAAAAGTAAATGTCATTCTTTCCTCAGAGTAGCTAAACACCTGTAGAAATACAGTTGCCTGACGCAGGGATGGCTAAATCCAAAAGCAGTTCTTATGCTGATTGGGGTTCCCAAAGAAACATGCAGGCCCAGACAAAAAGTTCAGAATGGCCTTGCAGGATAGTCTTGCTTAATAGAAGAGGTAAAAGAGGCTTTGTGGGGAAAGCAGAAGTGATACCTTCAAAATATTCCTCCTTCCATTTGGTATGATATCGTTCTTACCTGTGCCTGGCCTGAATCAGCTGCACTCCCTCCAAGGCCTGTGTTTTGCCCAAGTTCTGATACCTTGGCTGGAGTCATGAAGGTGGCTGGAAAGATCTCTGCGGTAAAGGGGAGGTTTCTTGAAGGTGTCAGCAGCTGAATGTTTAAAGCCATTTTCAAGCCTGCTTTTCTGAGGCATTAGTGTGTACATGAGTGTTTCTGAGGCATGAGTGTATAAAATGCTTGAGCTTTCATTGACTACCATTCTGAAAGCTAGCAGCCTCTGCAGAGGCTAGTTAAAAAGTTGTGTTCAGGGAGTCCTTTTGCTGGAATCGTCCCCTTTCCATTTGTGCTTTTCATTTTTTGCTATCCTGCCATGATCTAGCAGTGTTGGGGAAAATGGACTGTTCTGGGTGGAAGGCACTGCACTGAAAACTACAGGATGGGAATTGTTTTACCTTCAGGCATTTAATCATTAATTGTCTATAATTAGAACTGAAATTCCCTTGCTGTCAATGAGAAGTCGTCAGTCCATGTAGAGAATGGGTCATACTTTTCTAAGGTAGGTCAGTGAGGCAGCTGGTTTGAGTGACCTTCTAGAAGGAGGTGCTTGTCTCTCTCCACTTCACTTTGCTGGGAATCTTGCTGAACAGCTCAGTCAAAGACAGAGCTTAAGAGCTTGATAGTCTCTGATCCTTTTCCTAGCCTGACAGGACGTATTTCTCAGCTATTTAAAAAGGCATATGACAAAGTAGAAAGTTATTGTTGGATTCTGAACCTTGGCATACAGTAAATAGCTTTTTGACTAACCTGTGTGTCATTACCACTTTATTTCCCTTATGTAAAAGTCTTGATGGTGAATTCTATGTGTAAACAAGCAGGCTCTTCTTGTGACTGCTTTTGTATTCCTCTTCGTTGTGGTGTTTCATTACAGATATGTGGCTGCCCACTCTACTGGAAAGCACCTATGTTCAATGCATCAGGAGGAGAAAGGACAGCATGTGTGTCTGTACACTCATTTGTATCTATGTGGAGAAAGTGAGTATAGCAAATGTAAAATTCTCTTTCTGGAAAAAGAGAACAGTCTGCCATAGAAGCCTCTCTTCTCACCCTCCCTGCCCCCCCCGCCCCGACTTTTCAAATCATTGTCCCTTATTTAGAAGAAAATGAATGGCTTAAAAATCTCCATCAGCTTAAGTTTTCTTCCCTAAAGCTATGTGAACACTTGTTTCCATGCTGTATCAACAAACTTGGAAGCAATTGTATAGACGATTCTATGTTTTGGTCTGGTTGGCATATAAAATATATTAACACACTCACTAGAAATATGTCAGCCTTTCATGAGATAGCTGATAGATGTGTCAGTGGATTTTGGATATATTTATCTGAGGCCTTATTGCTGCCACACTAGTGCGCTAAGTGAGTGCCATTTGGGAATGGGGAGAGGAGGCATGTGATAATGTTATAGGACAGGAAGAAGGAATGTAAAATAAAGAAGCATCATACAAGTGGATACTCTGGGAGCTTTAATAGTTATTACCTTCCCTAAGCATGCTCTATAATACATCTGTGGGATTTGACAGTTACTTCTACGTATCATTGTCAAGGCTTCTTTTTGAAATTGAGAGCTCTGGATATGTCGTGCTTGGAGTCACAGGTGTGAGATGGAACAGACTTGCTCTCTTGTCTAATCTTTTCCCCTCCAGGGTGATTCAGGCGTTAGGCTACTTTGAGAAACACCTGAACAATGTCTCCATCTCATATCCAGAGAGAGTTCTAATTTTTGGCTTAATGGTTGCTCTTCAGATTCTTAAAGTACCCTTTAACCCTGAGTTCCCAAAGTATTTCCTGCAATGATATTGTCCAAGCAGCTTCTAGTTACCCTGGCAAAATTGCAAAAATGTTAGGGGTGACTGTGATCAGTAAGTTTTTCTTGACACAGACAACATTTTTTCTTTCCTTAGGTTCCTCCAATTACTCCTAATTAATCCCTCATGTATGATACCACGTATTTTCACTCCTCTGACTTTCACATCCTTCAGATATTTGCAGACTGTGGTCATGCCTGTTTTCTGTATTCTTTTAACCACACCATTTCCAAGCCAAATTTTGTATGGTTTTCTCACTTTAATTGCTCTTTTAGAAAGATTTTTTTTTCTCTCTTCCCCTCTGACAGTTGCAAATTTTTTTCTAGAAACATGATAGACGGAAATAAATGTAGCGCTCCTGGTAAAGTTAGACTACAGCTATCTGAACACAGCCGTAATTTTAAAATAGTTCTCTTTAATTGCTGAAGCCTATTTTCAAGCATCTTAGTAGCTGACCTGACTTTTCAAAAGGCTACATGCTCACTGCTCTCATTTGAAGTCAATAGGAATTGCTGGGTATAGAATACTTCTGAAAATCAGATCTTTTAGTTTGTTGCTAAAACATGGCTTTAGGATTCATCTTTATGTGCCTGATTATTTTTTTAAAAAGCTAAAACATTCATACCTCTTCTCTACAGCTGATTTAGAATGTATCTGTTAATTGACAGTTAGCATGATATGAATGTGCAGCTAACAGGGTTGCTTGTCAGCCACTAAATCTTTCTTCGCCCCTTGCCAGAAGACTTTTTTAAAAAACTTTTTTTTTGTAAAGTCTGCTTTTGGTAAAGAGTGATGAGGCCAGAAGTAGTGGCAAGCCAGTTACAGGGTGATCTCTGCAGGAAAACTACAGGTGTTTCAGTACTATGTTTTAATATAAGTTCATACACTTTCAGGAGAGGAGGGGGGTGAATATTTACTCATAGTAAATAATTAACAGTGCATTTGCATTTTCATAGTTATTAAAGAATCCAGGGTAATTTTCTGAGCAATTTATTGTTTCCCTTACACTATTTGAACAACTTAGTGTTTGGTATATCTGAATGTTCTCTTCTGTTACAGGTATCCAGAAGTGATTTGGTAAATGTCATGGAGTTTCCGTTTTCATGAGTATTTCTGTTTGGAGTGAATTAAGTAATTGTGATACCTTTGACCAGCATAGTATTTCGTATTAGAAGAAAGCAGAGACAAGAATCGGTGTCATAATTGCAAACTGTTAACCTAAGGAATGAGTTGACATGCTTCTCTAAATACTGAGTCCTACTAATTCTTTCATTAGGCTATTCTCCATGACTTCAGTGCACAGCAGCCACCTGTGCCATAATTAACAAGGGATGCTCTTTTTTCCCTTCTGGGGAGTGATTTTTCTGGTTGAAAATTTAGTTGCTGTAGTTTAATATCCTCAAATATCGAAATACAGTAAAGGATTAACTTGGAGAGCATGTCTGTTATGGCATCCCATTAGGTTGATCCTATTGACTTCAAATGAGATCAGTGAGCAATGCAGCATTTTGAAAAGTCAGGTTACTTACTAAGATGCTGTGGAATCAAAGTAAGAACAGTCGTCAGTAAGAAACCTTGTTTAGCACAGCAATATTAACATGGAAAAAGCTCCACTGGGTGGTAGTACTGTGGTGCTGCTGAAAGGTATTGAAGAAAATGGGTGCTAGTAGCCTGAGGTCAATTTTGCACAATTCACGGTGTAGATGTATTGCATAACATGTGATAAGGCACTTCATAATCCATCTGTAGTTTGTGATTGTCCTGTGAGGTACAAAGTGGTTGGAGTAACTCTTCATCTCTCTTGTAGAATCCTATGTAACTGCCATGATGATGCATCCAGATTTACATACCTTTTAGCGAAGCCTAGCTGTGACTACCTAGAACAGGAGGACTTCATCCCACTGCTTCAGGTACCTGCAACAGTTCAGCAGTGAATGGATGGGGAGAGCGTGCTATGTTTATTTTGTAACTTCTTTATTTTCATGTCTTTAAATGTTTCCCAAGGGCATGCAGACCTTTGGTTTGAACAGCACCTGGGTGGGGTTTATTTTGGAGTGAAATAGAAATAAGCATTTTGAGTGGACTATTTAGCATAAGTGCCAACCAGCTACATATCTTGCTAAAGTCACTGAGGATTGTCAAAACTCTACTTAGTCTCTTGTCAGGATTCGTATTTATAAGTGCCTGGTAACCAGGCTGAAATTTGCCCCGTCTCTCTAGGTGGTTATTGGGAAAAATACATGGTGCTGTTGATACTCAAGCACAACATAAAAGATTATTAGAAAAGTTGTAAAAGTTGCTTGACAAGACAATTATAATTGAATGTGTCTAGCAAGACTACCAGATACAATATCATGTGGAAATCTCTGCAAAAAATTTTGCAGTTCCAATTGTTCTGTATATGCCTCTAAACCTGCTAGTGCACAAGTCTCACTGCTGATTTATTTTTTTCCCAATATTCAGGCTAAATCTGTGCATCCTGATTTCATTTCTTTCTTTTCCTTTTAGTCACATGTGATATTTTTAACAAAGCAAAGTATCATTCTTTAATTATTTGTGGCTGTTTAGGCAGATTCTGGATAGGTTTAGGGTTTCTTTATAGTCTCTCTATAAATAGGGTCTATCTGCTCTTCTGATCATCTGTTGATACTTTTTCTGAGCTTTTCCACATATCCCTAGATTTTTCACACTGTGTTGCCCTCTATGCAAAACCTCTGTGGAGATGCTGCTTTGGGGAAAGATTTTGTGTCTGCACTGGATGTTTCTGTGTCTCAAACAAAACTGGGACTGCGATGGGTAAATTTTCTCATGTTCCTTTTCATCTTTTCTCCACTGGGCACACTGCCTTTGCTGATTGATTGCAGCTGTGCTTTTTAGCTATTGGTGCAATCAAAGGCATGTACAATCTTGTTTGTCAGTCAACCAGAGACTAGCAATATTACACCATATTACACCATCATATTAGACGTCAAATTAGACTGGCCTAAATTTGGTCATATCACACCCCTAAGGGCATTCTATCCCCTTGCCATGTCATGGTATAAACAAAGCAAAACTTTGAACACTTTTTTTTAAAGGGTAGAGGAGTCAGACATGTAGAAATTACACAGACATTGATTCATACAGGATCTGAGCAGTTTCTCCACGTTTTTGGTCACACGTTTCTTGGCAGATCTGGCATCATGAGCCAGTGTTTGGCTTGCAAAAAGCTGATCTTGAGAAAGAGGCATCTCCACAGGTAGTTCAAGTAATTTTTGGAAAAGCACTGATCATATCTGTGTGCATTCTGAGGCTCACAAGAGCTTTCATTGTTGTGGAGGACACAAAAGGCAACTTTCTCAACCTTTCAAGGAATGTTTTTTTTTCTGACACCCAGCTCTAATAAATGTAATATCTTCAATGAAAGGAGGAAAAAAAAGATCTTGGAGAGGAGATAGTTGCATGGTTAGCTAACTAATTCTTTGTCTCATCCAATGAAAATGAGTTTTCATCTACTCACTAACTCTCTTCCTTTGTTTTTCTGTCCTTAAGTAAATCAAAATGGCCCAACAGGTGCGTATTGCCCAGAAAATGTATTCTACTTATACTTCTAGAAGGTTCACTTTATAGATAAAAAGATGTCATTTCAGTTTTATTGTTAATGCTGCAGATACGTTTCCAAAGTAAGCAAAAGTATTGGTTTGTAAACCCAGTAACTTCTAAACATTAAAAGGAGAAGAAAATCTATTTCATTTTATTTGGTCTTATCTTGCAGGATGTGGTGGAAACGCATCCTGGCCTGACGTTCCTGAAGGATGCTCCTGAGTTCCATTCCCGGTATATTACGACGGTAGGCTGGCTCCTTTGATCTCCTGTGATACTGCTGTACCAACCCTCTTTGTGATTTGTCACTGTTCCCATCAGCAAATCCTTCAGTTATTTCAAAAAATACGTGTTTTTAATACTACTGGCAATGAGTTATTTTAAGAACTACTTCCAAAGGAAAAATGAATCTGCCTATGTGTACAAGAGGCTATTCAAAAGGTTAGTAATGATTCTTTCTGGTCTTAAGCAAATCTATAAACACAACTTTTTTGGCATTCAATCCTGATGAAGGAAAATGAGAGGTTCTTGTTTGGTCTTTGAGAGCTGCTAAGTTACCCCTAATTCTGCTGGGCTACTGAGACATGGAAGGCTGTATGTTTGAAGATTTCTGTCACTTAGACATGGAGAATCTGTGATTGTTCCATGGTACAAAGCATCCATTGCACACAGGGGCTACCGTCCAACTCCCCTGCTTCTCGCTCTTGCCAGAAAGCCTATCTAGTCTTTCTGAGTCTCTGAGCTTTTGTGACTACTATTTTTTGTGGGGTTTTGTTCTGTAGCTTTGTTCCAGCTTTGCAGTCAGCAGTTAGACTGGTGCTTTACCTGAATAAGTTTGTACTTTTTTTTAAGCATTTAGTGTTTCATGTTGGGTACGAAACTGTTAGGATATTTTATCTCTGCAGCAGTAACAAGTTCAGACAGACCTGATGATGGGAGTTGTATCACAACAGGGCCCAAGGGCCTGTTTGGCCCAAGTTTCTCCTGTTTGCTTGCCAGGGTCTGCATGGGGGCCAGCTGCATCACATACTGGCAGCTGGGAGATTACTGGCAGACACAGGCTTGTTCCTTTCCTGTAAGGAACGGATGGCAGAAAGACATTGTTGCTCTGGGCAAACCCTGAACTGTCACACTAACATTTTATGAAAATGTGTAACAAGAACCAATTTTAAATGTTTAGATGCACTTGAACATCAAAGTGAACATCAGTGTATTGTCAATACATTTAGTCCCCATGGACCAAGACAAGCTACATTAAGCATAGTAACTGGCCAGAATAAATATAACAATGGCCAGGGAATTATGGAGGCACATGAACAGGTGAGTGTGGAAGGTGCCTGTGGCACATGTACCCTGGTATTTGGTGTTTAAAGTACATGGAGGAGTGAGAGCTGAAATATTTGAGGTCACACTAGCATTAGTTTCTGACTGCAATATCAACCAGTTGTTCTTTGCTGGTGAGCAGGTCAAGATACAGTGTGTTGTTGTCCTGGTGCTGGCTGTTGGGTAGTGACAAAGGCAGTTCTGTGCATCTGCCTTTCCAGGTTCCTCTTCTCAAGTCACATGCTGTTCCTGTATTTTTCAGGGACTAAAGGTGGGAATAAAAGCAAGAAACGAATGTCTTTGTAGAGTAATCCCCCAAATGATCACCCTTGGTGTCCAGAAGCAGCAAGTGCTGCACTCTCTGGACCTCATCGGGGTGCAATGCATGTTCTGGTCTGAGAGAGCAGCTGTGTGAAGCTGAGGTTCCACTTCGAGATAACTGAAGTGCAGGCTGCTGCTGAAAAGGGCAACACCTTTTCCTCCCTCTCTCCTTTTCTACAACTTCCCTTGTGCCTGGGCAAGGTCCTGTGTGACCAACATAAAGCAGTTACAGAACCGGACCCTTCCCGAGTACATGAAGCTCCTCAGTGCTCCTCTGTGCTTTCCTACTTCAGTCTAAACCTTTAGGCACCCTTACAATGCTCTGACAGAGGTGGCTTCCTAGGATTGCTCCCAGGCAGCCAGGAAGCAGTGGTGCTTGTGGTTGGAATGGAGTGTAGTGGCAAATTTTACAAAGCTGTGATGTCCTTCACAGGCTCCTCACACTGGCAGGACAATGCTGTTCTGGGTGTCTGTGCTGTCAGACAGATTCCTTCTGAGCTCAGCGTGTTTGGCCTTGGCCAGGTCACTGAGCTGGAGCAGAGTCGAGACCTCAGGAGACAGCCAGTCTGTTGGGTCAGGTTGCTCCCATCTGGAGTGGCAGTACTTGGCCCACTGCAGTAGCGGTTCTCCTCTCTGATACCAGGAGTTCCTATTTCTTACATCTCCTTTCACGGACGGTTTCGCACTTCTCTCTCTTTAATGTTACAAAATTCAGTATTTCCACCAGGAGGTAATGAAGGAAACAGCTTTGTCCTTGGATTTTGAGACTACTTGGATCCTTTTGATCCCTTCAAGGTAGAGTGCCTTATACCTAATTACAGTGATAGAATGCTGTATTTGCTGCAAGTGCAAGAATTACATTTTATTTTTGTGTTACAGATGAGGGCTGTAAGGAGACACTGGCTTTTGTGTTCATTGCTGGATACAGCATCACTTGGTTGAAATCACTGGGGAGTAAGCTAACAGTCTAGTATGGGTAAGATGTGTATGCATGTTTCAAATTTTTTTTTTTTGCCTACCTCTGCACCTATTAGAGGTGCCTTTTGGATGCAATAGGCTGTAATTTAATCTGTATCAGTATCTGTTAGCTGTTGTATTGCCAGTATACTAAACTACTTTTGTTTCTTTCAACAGAGAACGACTCCTGAAGCTGGTGAAGACTATGAAGAATATCACATAGCATTTATTGTAAAAGGTTTAAAATGTGACTTCTCGCAGAATGTTCAAACAAGGCTCAGAGTTTGCACTGCATGCTGTTGTCGAAAAGCTGGCTCAACTAAAAACAACTTGGCAAAACATTATTGCTTGTTGAAAAATGCTTCGGCTTATGCAGTATTACCAATGCGAATGTGTAAGGGGAGGATGGACTACCGGGTTTAATAAAGCTTTGTGTTTTTTTCCAGAAATGGTATTGCTTTTGTTCTTCTATGGGAAGATTGGGGAAAGGTCTAGAACTGACCCATCAATGGTTTGGGTCCTGGAGGGAGATTACATGAGAATAATGGACAAAATAGGAAGGGGCTCCCCCTTCCAAAGGCTTATGTACTGGATTCAGAATAAATAATCTTCCATGCTGGGGAAAACGAAGCCAGTTATGGCTTTCAGTAAGGCATAACTGACAAGTGTGGCTTGAATGCTGCAAATCATCTCAGGCTGTGTAATTATGTTCTAGGATGTTTCACAAATGCTTTTTTTGATAGCTTGGTTTTCACAACCTGGAAAAGAGAGAGAGAAGTTTGACATTTTGTACTGATATATACGCTATGTGCTATCCATTCAAACTGGACCATTATTTGAATAATAAATCCTGCACTGAGTGACTGGACATGGTAAAAGAGATTAAAAGAGATCCCATTTTACTTCTGAATGCCTTATTTTTACAGCTAGGTGAGGAGAGAGCAGATGGAACATTTTTATCAATATGGTCTGATAGAGGAACAGTTTCTTACATGTCACAAACGGGGATATTTTGTTGTCTTTTATTACCCTGCAGGCAGAGGAAAAGAAAAAGATTGCTGGATAGAGGTCCTTTTTCTTGGGAATGTTATTTTTGAGTCCTTGGAATGGTATGAAAACCCTGTATCTTTAAGAATTGCTACAGAGTTGTTAGGTGTGATAATGGTTATGTATGAGGTGAGACCACTTCAGCCTCTGAGCTGTAGTGCAATCTGGAAGCAAAGGCCAAACAAAGTCCAAAAATAGAGTCCAGAATGGCAGCGGCTGCCAGAGGCATTAAAGAAACAAACATACAGCTTTTTCATTGGGCTTAAGACCAGAAAAGATCATTGTGATTACCTAGTCTGACCTCTTGCGTTACACAGGCCATAGAACATTGCTCAGTGATTGCTATGGTTAGGATAGATTTTTTTTGTTTCTTTGTTTTTAATTGAATTGATACCCAAATTTAGAAGGACGTCCATCTTTGAAGTCTGGAGTGATAAAGAGCCTGCAGTGTTTCTTTGGGAGTTGTCCCAGTGGCTAATCAATGGCGGTGTAAAAGTGCTTTCTTATCTGTCTGAATTAGGCTGATTTCAGCTTCTAGTTATGTATTCCATGAGAGACAAAAAGTCCTCATACTGTCCCACATCTCCCCATGTAGACTTTTAAGGACCAGGATAGCTACCAACAGGTGTCATGTTCAGCCAAGTTGAATATATTAGTTCTCTCCCTTCAGGATACATTTTGAGTATTCAAATCATTCTTATTGCTCTCAAAATTATTTGTGCTCATCAGCATTTACTGTCTCACTGATCTGTGTATCCCAAAGCAGACTGTTAACAACAATCGCATACTTGGTTCCAGATCCGTTCTGGACTAAGAACGTGCGCTTGTGTGACTGCGTCAAAGCATGGCCCTTAAATGGTGATTGCCCACTCAAAACTAGTTCTAGCTAAAAAACAAGCCCATCCCATTTAATTTGTTAACTGGATTAATCCCTATAATGTCCGTATTGTTGTGTAAAGTTAATTTTTGTGTTGGAATAGCATGCACTATTAAGGTTTACCAAAATTCTAGGATAACATGTCAACATGATGTCAGAGACATCAAAGGTTTGTTTGTATTAGGTTTGGTCGACAAGAATTGTATTCCATAGATTTCAGTGCTAATAGTTAAATTAATTATATTTCTAATTTCTCTTGTTGCAGATGTTTGTTTGTTGTTGTTTCTCCTGTTAAGTTCATTCTTGCATGTGCTTGATCACACATTTGCCTTTTCCCCACTTTGTGATGATATTTGACAAGCTAACAAGGAGTGGACTAGGGAGGGTTCAGCTTGCTTTTTTTAGGTACTTGGGAGTGTATTCAGTCTCATATTGTGAACTCTTTCTCTTGGGTTCTCAGAAGTCTGTGCATTCCCCCTCTGCTTTTTGCTCACTTTCACCAGAGGCAGATCAGTAAAGGAGACAAATGAGGTTAACACCTACCTAAGATAAGTGCAGACAGATAATCTCTATTGCTTACTTTCAGTGGAGCTACCAAGAGGATGAGGTGCTGTTAACAGGCACAATAGGTCAGACATCAATTGTGACTTTCATTTACATATCCTGTTTCCTCTTCAAAAGTCCTGATTATTTTTTTTTTCTGGTGCAGAACACTGTTTCAGTTGAGAACTATGCAAGTTACAGTGCCTAAAACCTGAAAAACTCAATTTCAGAATGATTTGTCAGCACTTTGAACATATTCCCTGATATAAATAATGCATCTGCATGCCCAAAGATGTGAATTAAGAGCAGTGGAAGTACCTGCAGAGTGGAAATGGATAATACTGTTTCAGAAACAAATGTTACTTTCAGACTGCATAGTGAATTAAGGATAGTAATACCTACAAAAAAGATCACAAAACAGTTTTCAAAAAGAATTCCCCTTAGGATGAGTGAATAAGCAAAATAAAGTTTACTGCATTTAAATTCCTAAACTGGTATATTTCAGGAGTTGATTTCAAGAGCACTGTTCATGTGTTGCAGGTTATACAGAGAATATTCTACACAGTGAATCGATCCTGGTCTGGGAAGATCACTCTAACAGAGCTGAGGAAAAGCAACTTCTTGCAAGTATGTTGGTTTCTGCCTGAACAAGATATAGAATGCATCATACCGTTGTTCCTGTAGCTGTATACTATATAGCAAGGGAGCTGTGCCTGGGTTGTAGTGAGGTAGGCCAAATGCTCAGTGCCAGGAGAGTGCCGGAGCTAGTGGAGGAGTTGTGTCTGAGTGGAGATGAGAGAAGACCAGGGACTGGAGTAGCCAAGAGTGCACTGATAGGAGGTCAAGGGGTGACTGTACCTGCTCTGAAGCTGCATCAGGCAGATTGGCTCTTGGGTCCTGATCTAGCCAAAGAAGAAGGGAAGCAAGACACAGCAGTGTACCTACGTGAAGTGGCTCATTGAGCAGCCAAGAATAGCTGCTGGATTGCCTACAATACGCAGTGGGTAGGACAGCCAATTTCCTGACTCCCAACCGGCAGTCGGCCCACTGACAGTTGGTCAGGCCCGTTGTGCTGTGCAATTGTAAGACCGTGCATCTCAGGCACTGATTCCCACTTCTGCAGTAGACTTCAGAAAGGTTAACAAATGAAGCTTAGTTCTTCTTACAATCCCTGTGATGTATCCTTATGTTGGGCAGAGGTTTCAGGATGTGAATCTCTCTTCTCTGTACATTTTGCCCAAAAGAGCACCAGGTTAAAACTGTCTAAGGCTCTTCAGCTCCAGCCCAACCTAAAAAGTCAGCAAGTCTTTAGGCTGAAAGGTTAAGGACTCAGCTAAAGCAGTGAGACTTCCCTACTGCATTCTGTTCCCCCTTCTAGATGTAGCGTGCTGTCTTCCTCAAAAGCCTCAAGCATGAATTAACACTCCTCCTTTCAGACATCTTCTGCCCCACTGATCACATCAGCTAATGAAAAAAAAAATCAGTGCTCCCTTAGATTGTCTCATCCCAGTTCCTCCCTAGCCTCTGTTATAAACATCCTCCCAACGTATCCTGCATCTTTATTCACTCATTTTCTCCCTTTATACACTCTTCCCCTTTTTCTCCTTGCGTATCTACTCTGCCTTTCATCTGCTGCAGCAGGGAAGTTCAGCTCTGGGACTGTAATTTCGTTTGGGCAGCTCTTGGCTGCATGTGTAAATGGCATGTTTTGGTATGAGCTATAAAAGAAAAAATAAGTTATTGAAAAACCTACGCAAGTGATTATTATCTACAAAGAAATGGATAAACCCACAAAGAATCTGAAGAGGCTAGCGAGTGAGTGATCAGAGGTTTTTAGACTTGAGTGTCAGCAAGTCAGAATAGTGCAGGTCTGGCAGTGCTGTCCTGTTGTCCCTGCCTGAAACTTTATTGAACCTGGTGGAGAGCAGGATGTGAGAGTTTTGTTGAGACTCAGTTGGGTTCCTTGGATGCAGAGATGACTGAAAGTTGACGTTGAACTATCAGTGCCTACATATAGCACAGCATCTGTTTTTATGGTTATGGATAGAAGGGCCACTAAGCCTGCCTGCTTAGAGACACAACTCCCTGGGATAGCTCAGGCTGTGTTTCACCTCCTCCCTTCTGAGAAGCTGTGAGGGCAGGGGAGGACAGACCTATAGCTCACTTGAGTCTGTTAGCCTTTTCACATTCCTGCAGCCATAATTTATTAGACTGAAAAGGCTGCCTGGTGTCCTGTGGCCTCAACAGTAGGAGAAAGGCAAGCAGGGAGGTGGCACTGGTAAACACGCAATACTCTCCTGTAGGTGGGAAGGCAGAATGGAGGGAAGGACAGAGGCAGGTGTGAAGTGGGAATGAAACAAGGGCATTGTCACTAAATGTTATCTAACAAGACACATTAACAGATGTCATGGTGGGAGATCTGTCTAAGCCTCCCAGTTAAACCAGACTAATTCCTGTCAGCAACAGCCCAGGAAAATCAGTGTGATGGGTTTGATCTGCTTGGGATCCATGCCTCCTTCTCCAGTCCAGGCATGAGTCTGGAGCAAGACTTGATTTTGCCCTTTGGGAGCCAGGCAAGGATGTGTGATGTGTAAAGATATATCTCAGTTCCTGTGGAGAACTGTGGACTTGCTGTTGTAAATGGCTCTAAGAGTCTCTGGTGCAGGTCAGAAATGTTTCATAAATAAAGGATCCCAGCTGAGACAGCAGTTGTATTCTTGTTTCTCTGCCTCATTCTTCACTATAGCTGAAAATTAGCAGAAATTGTTCACAGGAGTGGCAGAAATATTGTGCATACATATGCTAACCAGGATAGCCAAGCCAGATGCTCTCTAAGTGCCTGTTAAGGAATGCAGCAACAAAGTCTCCTACAGGAGAGAGAGGCTGCATTTTGGATTAGCTCTCAGAGCTGCGTTCACCCAGCTTCCCCAGAGGCTGGAGGACTTCAGCTGCTGAACTGCCTCTTTGTCTAGGTTTAACTTCCCACTTTATTTGTACTCTTTCAGACTCTTGCTCTCTTGGAAGAAGAGGATGACATAAATCAGATCACAGATTATTTCTCCTACGAGCACTTCTATGTTATATACTGTAAATTCTGGGAGCTGGACACTGACCATGATCTTTACATCAGCCAGAAGGATCTGGCTAGGTACAGTGATCAAGGTATGCTGCCTGCAGGCTGTGGTGGGACGAAGGGGATTGCTGAAAATAGAATGTTCCCACTGAAGAGTAAAGCCTGGCTTTAATTTGGTTAATTTGATGCCTCAAAAAAATTTAAATGGAGCCATCCATCTTTTATACAAATGCTGATTTACAGAGCCAGTTGTAGGGGCTTAGACACAGAGAAATGCAGTACACACTATTTTCTGCATAAGTATCTAGAGAGGGGGCTTCTGTTCACGTGTGGGTCACTGCCAGGAGGACAAGCTAAAATAATGTCTTGAAACTTGCTTATTATTTACTAAGGGTTTTGCAGGAACTTGGAAGTAGGGACAAGAAGGACAAGCCCATGTGAACTTCAAAGATTGCTGAAGTGCAATCTCATTATGCGTGAGAGAAATTCTAGAGTCCAGTGAAGCCTGGTGAATTTCAGTTTGCAAATGCATTCTGGAGAATATCTCTTGAGTTCAGTGTGGAACTCCTTTGCACAAGTTGAGCAGATGCTATGAGTTTTCAAAGGTTGAAGGGCCATGGATAAGTTAATGGAATACAAATTGATAAAGGGCTAAAAAATCCAAAGGCACTTGTTCTGTATGCTTTGTGCTAGATGGAAGCACTCAGGTTGGCTGTTTTTAGGATTATCCATGTTCTGAGAGCATGATATGCCTATGTGCTTACCTTTTAGGACTCATGATGTAATGTTTTAGTCACGAGCTTGAGCTGTTGACTAGCACGTTTAATCCTGAAGGCAAAGCCTTCTTGGATTCTTCCATGTGGTTGCTGCACTTTTTGGGAAAGTAGATCTGGGACAAAGAATCAGATTTGGGGAAATGGGATGTTTGGACGCAATGCATGACTAGAAGTGGCAAGAAAGGTGAAGCGTGTGGTAAGGTGTTGTAGTGCGTAGGGCTACAGGGATCTGGAGGTGTGAGAAGTTGCCAGGCATTGCTGGAGCTCTGGGGATGGGGACAACATTTTGTAGGAGCCAAGATCCTAGTGGGCTGAAGTAAGAAAGAAGGAAAGGGGTGTGAGAATAACAATGCTGTAGGTATGTGTGTGTGTCAGAGTGGTGTAGTGGCCCACGTGTTCCGAATGCAGGCATTTATGGAAAGGCCACGGGGGTTCTGGGTGAGTGTGGCAGTCACAGGGGTCAGGAGCGTTGATAATGGGGCTGGATGGGGTGAGGATGGAGGAGTGCCTGACTTGGCATAGGTGATATGGGAGACTTGGTCCCTGCTGGGATGCTGGAGTGTGGGGATGGAGTATTTGTTGCCCAGGAGGCTTGAGAGCACTGGGTGCTGGAGAGCTAAAGACAGAAGGGGTGCTGTGGGTAGGGTGAAGGGTACCATCAGTGCAGTGGTACAGCAGCCTTGCCAGCACTGTTCCAGGGGGATTTGAGGGGTGGTGCAGGTTGGGTCTGCCTGGCTGCTGTGGCGGAAGTGTGCCAGGACTTCAGAAGTGATGGAGAACATGTAGAAGGAGCTCAGGTGAGGGTCTAAAGGAAGTGCATTAGCAGTCTGGGAGGGTGAGGTCAGGGTGCTAGTCTTGCTCAAGACTGGTACCTGCTGCTTGGCTGGTGTGTCTCTGCCATAACAATCCCATGCCACATATTTCCTGACTGGCAAAGCCCTCCCACTCACCTAAAATGGTGCTTGTTTTTCATTGTCCTTCCCTGCAGCAGGATTGCTGCAGCTTGTGCTCTGCTAAGAAGTGTTTTGTAGGGATTTGATGTGTGATTTTTGCTTGCTAACTGAAATTCTTTTGCAATACACACTAAAATAGTCTCCTTCTATCATCAGGATTTGCTTATGTGACAAATCCTACTGCAGCAAAGTAGGAGTAACACTGCCCATGTCCAAGAATCCAGATAACACACAGTTGCCATATTTGTGGGGAAATATGGTGTTTGGGAGGATACAAAGGCAGACACACTGGGAGAATCATCTTTGTTTTTTACAAAATGGTGCTAAACAGTGACCAGTAAAGTGGTTAGGCAATGTAGATAAAGCATTCTTTTAGCAATGGGAAATGGGTTTGTGTGGATTCAGCATAAACAACTGATTGTAGTTATTCCTGTGACCTGTAGTTTAATTTTCTCTGTGTTTTCTTTGTTTCCAGCTTTATCAAACAGGATAATTGAGCGAATATTCAGTGGCGCTGTGGTGAGGTGAGGAGAGGAATAGCATACTGATTGGGGATAGAAGTGAAGGGAATTTCTGTCAGACTGATTAGAAATGCAAGATACTCTCAAAAATCCCCACTGATCAGAATGGTTTCAAACATGGTGCTCCAGTTGGAGCTGCCTGAAAATGGAGTGAGACTTCTGGGTATTTTAAGAAAACAAATTAAGAAGTCCCACAGGATGACCACCTATAGACCTCATTGTAGAATAAGCTGGGCATAGACGGAGGGAACATGCAAGCACTACGTGCTTGTGCCCCACAGTGGCACAGGGATAGCTGGAGAGCACTGCTTTAAAGTCTCTGAAAAGTAAAACAGCACAGCACTTGTTGTGGGAGGGGATGTGGTAGATGAGCCTCAGCTCTGCAGTGACAGCAAGGCAGCAAATGCTGTGCCTGTGGGGAAGTGCACAAGGACTGGTGCTGGGGAGTGCAGGGAGTACAGGCTAAATGGGTGACGATGCCCCATTTTCTCTCACTAATGATTTGGGGCTTTTGAAAAATATGTTTGATAACATTCTGAGTATTTAGGAGCCTGGTGGTTTGTGTTTTTCGTTTGTTTTTTTTTTTCCTTCTCCTCATTTGTCTTCCAGAGGCAACGAAGTTCAAAAGGAAGGCCGCATGAGTTATGCCGATTTTGTGTGGCTCCTGATTTCAGAGGAAGACAAAAGGAGTGCTACAAGGTCTGACTGATTTCTATGTCTTAGTAAAAGTGTTGAGATGAGCAGATAAGATTATAGAAATTTCTGTGACCTACTGCTTCCTACAAGTGATGGCAGCTTGCATTCCAGTGATTATTAGGAAGAAAGCAACTTACTGTCCACGTTTGGTCAAATGATTTGCCTTTCTTGAGGAGAAATTGTGTAGAAGCAGAGTTTTTTTGTAATATTAAATGTCGGTAGTCATCAATGCCTTTGGTTACCTCATGCCACGGAGCACTGGCTCTGGGGGTAAACCCATGAGATGTTTGCAGCAGATAGGCATGTTCCCTTCGTGCATGTAGCAAGTGCGTAAGAAGAGTTTGTAGGGAAACTTCATTGTGTCATTTTGTAAACCTGCCCATGTGGTTGGTTTGTACAGCCAGTGGGAGACTATTGTGCAGAGCTGAACTAGATCTGCATGCGATTATTAGGACAAGGAACCTTATCATTAAAAATGAGAAGACGACTTCATAAATCCAGGGTTGGACTATCCAGAGGCGAAGGCATGATGTAGAGTGTAACTGCCTGATAGCATTGCCTTCTGTATAAAGGAGTGGAGGAAATAAGAGCGTACCATGCCTGCCTGATCACTCACCAGCATCACTCAGGGATGGCCAGTGTCCTGGGTTCAGAGTTGGTTGTATTTGGCTACCTTTGGCTGCTGAATCAGACAGGGACACTCTAACCTACCTGAGACAGTTGAGCTACAGCGCAGTGGATGCTTGCTACAGCTACCAGGTGAAACAGGTCGTGAGCATGGCTGTGCTCACAAGCCACCTAGGAAACTAACAGGAGGCACTCTTGAGTGCTAGCCTGTGCCTTTTCCCAAGGGTATTTTCATCCCTGCTTTTATGCCAGTCTTTGGGCAGAAGAGCATTAGAGGGTTGGGGAAAGGGGATGTGCATTGCTGCAGTCTCTGCTGTATGTATTTCCTAGTGCTGTGCTTTCACTAGTCCTGTCTCTTTTTCCTAGCATTGAGTACTGGTTTCGGTGCATGGACCTGGATGGGGATGGAGTGCTCTCCATGTATGAACTGGAGTACTTTTATGAGGAGCAGTGTGAGCGGATGGAAGTGATGGGCATAGAACCACTGCCGTTTCATGACTTACTGTGTCAGATGCTTGATCTCGTTAAGCCAGAAAGGGAAGGTAAGACCTATTTAATGGGAGGTTCCATCCTCTTTGATCTATGGTGGATCGAAAAAGTAATGTCACGTGAAACCAATCTATAGGTGGGTGAAGAATCACAGGGCTGAAATTACTGCACAGGGTAAAAGTCTGAACAGTGGCTATTGTGTCATGTTATGCATCAGGAGGTTTGAAATACTAAAACAAGAGACCTTGTGAATTAACTTGCTGGAACTGGAGCAACAGGTCTTGTATATTCCAGCTGTGGGATGTGTTGACAGTCTAGATTATGAAACTGGACTATCCCCATTCACATTCTTTCATATTTCACATGAATGTGAAAGACCTCCATATGTATGTGAGATTTAAGCCTAATAAACATACCCATTTATTGAATAATGTTAAAATCCTTGACTGACTTGGGAAGAAATCTTGTAATAAGAATTTTTTTGTAGCATACTGGTGTTTTAATTAAAACTTTGATAAGACTGACAAGGAACAGGTCCAGTCTTTCACTAAGAACTCAGCACAATATTGTGGGCGTTTTTTTCTGCAGGAAGAGTAACCCTGCGAGACCTGAAGAGGTGCAGAATGGCTCATGTATTCTACAACACCTTCTTTAATTTAGAGAAATATCTGGACAATGAACAGAGGGATCCCTTTGCAGTGCAAAAGGTATAAATCACCTTTATTTCTAAATACAGACCTTCTCAAACCCATCTTTGGAATGCAACTGGATGAAAGGAAAATCCAACTGAATATAAGAAAACCTTTTTCACGGTCAAAAAAAACGGTGGTCAAACACTGGAACAGGTTGCCCAGAGAGGTTATGCAGCTTCTATTCTTGGAGGTTTTCAAGATGTGACTAGACAAAGCTTTGAGCCCCATGATCTGACCTCATAGCAAACCCTGATTTGAGCAGAGGCTGGGACTACAGACCTCCTGGGTCTCTTCCAACACAAATTATACTGCTATTCTATGATTTGGTTGCTGTCACTGATCCTACTACACCAGCAGTGGCAGTGCAGTGTGTGATTCTAGAGAGAATGACCAGAGCCTGCTGAGTTGCACTGATTCAGCAGGCTTAAAGAGGGGGGCTCAGCTGCACTAGAAGGGAACCTGGTTCGCTCAGCTTAGAAAGGAGCTGTGATATTCAAAACTTGAGATCCCGTTTGTCTCTTCCTGTCTCCTACACAGCTGCAGTCATAAATAAGTAGGCTACATGTGAAGATTTGTTAAACATCCAGGTTGGAGTCTGATCCTTAAAACAGCACTAGCAATTTTGCCATAGCCTAAACAGAAGCAAAGAGACAGGCCTTCTTTACAACATGCGACAAGGCAGATGAGATGCCAGCTCCGTGATCAGGCCACACAGGCGGTAGACTTAGATGGAAGGTTTGGATATTGCATATTGTGCCTGGTTATCAGCCTGGCTGCACTGTCATTCACCATCCTCTCTTCCCAAGCAGGAGGAGATTGTAGCTTTTGTATTTTGCAGTCGTTGCTCACCACTAACTGTGGGATGTTCAGAGACTTGAGTTTTGTCAGCTGTTGGTGTAAAGTCCCTCACCTCTGGCTCCCCTTGCACATCCAGTGAAACCAGATGTGTCTACAGATTAAAGACTATCTCCCAGAAGCCTCTTATCTGGTCAAGTACAGTAAAGTGGTGGGCTTGCCAAAACCAACTCTGGTTCCTTCCCAGCTGTTCTCACATAACTTGTAAGAGGAACTTTTGTGGTTCCATGATTCAAGGCTTAAATATATCCCAATCCAGAACCACCCTACTTTGTTCTTTTGTTTAAACTGGATCATCAATTTATGTGCAGATTTTAAAATAGTTTAAGATAATTGTGAATCTTTCAGTTCAGAAAATTTTTGATTAGCTGTTTCTGTACAGTTGCTTACTATTCCTAGAATTACTGTTTCACATGTTTAGACCTATTGTAAACAACTGTAGAGAGGTATGGACATAGTGTGCTTGACTGTCTGATCTCTTTAGGACATTGAAAATGATGGCCCTGAACCCTCTGACTGGGACAGATATGCTGCTGAAGAGTATGAGATTCTTGTGGCTGAGGAGTCTGGGAACGAACAGTTACAAGAAGGGTAAGCATAGGCATTGCATTGCCCTGGGGACACACTATTTGGCTCCAGCTGAGGTTTAGTAGGAGCATGTGGATGCCACTTTTAACAGAGGTAGTGGATTAGTGGACTTATCATTTGGACTCAATACTGGAGCATGGGAGGCCTGAAACAGTTGCTCCAAAAGGCAGTATTGGTGTATTTGTCACAATGGGCTTCTTTGTGGGGAGCCGTTTGAATCGGCTACACATGCTGCAGTAATGAAGATAGCTGGGAAAAAGGACAAAGCTTTTTTCTTTTGGCAGCTGTACAAAAAAGAGATCAAATGACTTTTGCTAGTCTTGGCCACGTATTGACCATGTCACACTATCATAGATTAGAAGGTGTAGCTCTGTTACATTTATTATATCTAGTGAAGACTTTCTTTAGTCAAATAATTTTACTTTCTGCCAAACTTTATGCCTATTTGTCTGTACTCTTCATAAGCTGTGTTTCAACGTTTTCATTATTTACTAAGTTTGTTGAGACTTTCTCTTTAAAACACAGTTGGTTTCTGCAATACCTACACTCATTTTTGCACCCTTCTGTAGAGTTATGGACAGGTACTCCAGCTATCCTTAGAGTCAATGAATTTAGGCAGAGCAGTTGCTCCAGAACCTCTCTGTGTGCAAGGGCTTCCGGCAGAGGCTCCTAATGCAGATTGAGTATAATTATCTTTTAGACTTGTGTCTGTGTTAGTATCTTCTTGAGAATATTTCTCTCTGGAAGTCTCCAGGTTAATATAACAAACATCCAAAGAATGCTTATCCCATGTTAACCTTGCATGATTCAGGATTTCATCCATTCTTGAACAGTATTTGTAGAGCCATTAAAGTAAGACTGCTGAGAAGATTGCGTAATTTTCAAACTTCCCACACTGGAAATTGCTTGGGATAACAGTAGCACCTACTAATTAGCCACAGAGATTTGCAAAGCTATTGAGAGCTATGTTTCCCTCTCTCCCTGTGATGTGCATCCAAACAGCTATGGGCTGTTCCCTCGTCTCCTTTGAGCTGCCTTGCCTTTTTGTGGTCTTCACAATGGAAGATGAGGTAACACAGGATGGAAGATAAAATTGCTGTATTCCCTGCAGCTGCTTTGCAACACCTGTGTCCTCAGCACAGAAAAGAAATAGGAGTCTGCCATAAAAGCTTTGCAGGACCGTGAATCTCCAAACTCACCAAAACCAGAGGAAAAGTGGCAGGTGATGTCAGATTTCTGAAGTCTGTCTGAAACAGCTCTGTGTCTTCCTGTAAAGAGCATGTCAGCAACCTTGCTGCTTGCTTTTAAGAGCCCCTGAAAAGCTCTGTAGTCATGGCAGCAGGATTAGATCTCATTTGTGGAGCATAGCAACAGACCACGCAGGAAAAAAGGAAGGGAAAAAGAAAAACAAAGAGCTGGATGCCCAGACAAATTTGCCAGAAACAGGCATTAAGTTTTTGCACATACATTATTTCTGCTGTCCTTTGAGGATGATGGAAACAGGGAGCGGGGACAAAACCAAGACAATTTATGAGCTCTATGAGAGACGGGAAGATTTTTGGCTAAGCTAGCTGGCAGAATCTAAAATCTGGTATTTGTCTTATTAATACATTTGAAAATAGCCATCATTCAGCAATCACAGATGAATTAGTAAGTGTGTACCACATTTGTGACTTAGCTCTGTCTGTAGCTTCTCTGGATGGAAGGTTTCTAAAACCAGTCAGTGGCTGTCTGCGGGCTTGCCCATGAGAGAGCACTGCTCCTGGAAGAGGAATCTCCTCAAGACATAGTGGATATGCAGAGTGATTTCAAGGATGCTGTGACTGTTGAGAGCTACAATCACCAAAAATAAGATAAGAGAAAGGTGTTGTCTTGCTCAAGACAACAATGAAGCATCATGTTTCTCTGGAAGCTTAAGCTGATCTGAACACTTCTCAGCCATGCTCTGCTTTATACATCTGTGTATGATATTCAATAAGAGTTTGTTCCCTGGTGAATGTATACACACGTTTGAAGGTAGAAGCAATAGTTGAATCTGACCAACACAAGCCCTTAATGCAGGTATAAGCTATGGCTTGCCTGGCAGAAGTGGGCACTGCTTTTTTCACTGTTCCAGAAACCAGTTTCAGCCAGCTGATGTACATGGAAGCCACAATTGCCTTCATGGAAAGAGATCTTTCTCCATAGGAAAGGAAATAAGGAGAAAGAGGCCATCTTTTATCAGCTGCTGCTCACCTGAGCAACGAGGAGTGAGGGCACAAGGCAGAGCAATCCTGCTCAGAGGTGGATAGGTGGGACAAAAACAGAGGATCAGATGATGTTGGTTTAGGCAGCTTAGACCATTCTTCTTGTCTCCCTGAAGTCGGCTGATGGCTCAGTTGCTCACTTTCATGAACCCAGCAGCACAAGGAAGGGAAAGCGGGAAGAAGTACATCGCTGAACTACATAGTGACAAAACATGTGTGTTTGCCAGAAGGAAGGACAAAGAATTTCCTGGAGTAACTTGCCTTCTCTGAACAAGCTAGAGTTGCCATAGTTGAGTCTTGAGGAATGGGTGTTTAATTTACATGAGCCCATATGTGTATTTATGTGACTGTGAAGTTTTGAAACTGGCCTAGAAGGAGAGGAGGTGATTATCTTTAGTGCTAATCTCATGGAAAAGCTGTCCCTTGGATACTTCCTAGCCATAAAGGTGGAAAGCATTTTTTCGAAGATGGGAAAGGCAGGCACTGTTGAGCCTTAAGGAGCAAAAGAGTGAAGTGGAAAAGTAATTCACATGGGAAAGGACAATGGGAAGCCCCTTTTGAAGAAGACATGAGAAGGTTTCAAAAGGTACTGGAAAAAAATTATAATGGAGCTCCAAGTGCTGGTGAATATGCAGGATAAACAATACTGGGAAAAGGTTACATTCCATGTATAGGAAAAAAAGGAAGCTAACAGAAATTGGTAAAATTGAAGGAAAAGGGGACACAAAAGGAACATTCTGAAGAACAGCATTCAAATGGAAATAAAAAGTTTTCCTCAGCTGCATCATCTTAAACCAAGGAGACGTTAGAGAAACCGAGGCATGTACAAACATGCACTGTCCCTTCCCAGGTGGGGGGAGGCAGGGCCACGCAGACTCCCAACAGGTAGTGCTTAAGCAAAAAGTATGCATATTGCATACTTTCTGGTATCCTTACATGCATGATCAGAACAATTATTGGTGTAGGATTCAGACCATTGTTTCCCTTCTCCCACTTATGCAAGGATCCAGAAGGTGGCAGAAATACTAAGCAGGTGCTTTCCTTTATGGAGGAGAAGATGAAAATGTTGTCCAGGAAGATCTCGATGCTGTTTGTCTCCTCCTCACATAGGGGTCACCAGACTATAGTACAGAATCCTCCCCACAGCAGGACGTACATAGTGACAGGCTCCCAAGGATTTGCTGTGCCTGCATATGGGTTAGTGAAGGGACAAACAGCACAAGAAGTGGTAGACAATTCTTTCTTGGCACCATCCGTGCTGGGGTATCAAAGGAGTTAACCTTTTTGCAGCACAGTTTATCACTGAACAAACTAGAGCTATTCCTGTGCTTGCCATTGGAACACCTACTGCAACATTTCCTTCATAAGCAGCATTGCTTTCAGAACAAAAGGAAGAATTTTAATTTCTTGGGAGCCCTGAGAAACTAACCTGTAGTGTGCTGAGACTGGAGGGAAAACATCTTAAAAACATCATTTCTCAGGAATAGGAATGGGATGAGAGCACCAAAGTGATATCCTCTGCTGCAGAGCACAGAACCCAGCCAGCCTGAAGAGTGCAACTGGCTGTAGCTGAGAATTCACAGCCAAACCTCCCCAGGCCATAAATGCTGAGACCTGGATATTAAACTTCAAACCAAGTGAGAGAGGAACCTGACAGCATGGCCACAATTGTTCTTCTGTGGATGTCAAAACATATCCTAAGCCAGAAGACGCTTTGGAAACCAGGTGTTTCTGAGCAAGCCAAATATCCTCTAGGGCCTAGATGTGTGGCTGGAAGACTTTATTTCTACACTGAACTATTAAAGCTACTGTGAGCTACTGGCAATTGTTACTGAAACTGGACTCAAATTTTATAATGCTGAACACCAGTGAAAAGTTGTTTCAGAACTTTACAAATGAGGATGGATGTCAGCTGTCAGAATACTGATTACTACAGCACTGTTTTCAATGCCTTAGAAATACCCTCCTCGAGGTTAACATCTTGCATGCTACTGTATTTTAGCCAGCTGCTTTATTAGTGACTGAAATAACTTACCTGAAAATGCTCTCACCAAAATACGGCTTTTAAAGACATACATTTTATCTTTGCAGATCATTTGAAGAAGACTATGACACAGATGAAGTCTTATCTCCCCCTGAAACTGGAGACAAGTCAGACAAACTAGTTATCTCAGATCTCTCAGCATAGACAAATGGAAGACATTTAATTAATATCTTTCAAACTGGATAGCATTCAGTCCCAAGACACTTAGGGATTTTTCTTAAATCCGTCATTGGAGCAATGTGCTTTATTTTGTACACTGTAACTTGAGAACCCTTTTTCTCTTCCTGTGTAATTGCAATAAGGTAATTTCTATAAAAAGGCTTTTTACAATGTGTTACCGTGCACACTCATTAAAAATGGTGATTGCACCTTGTTTTGTTTATATATAAATTCTGTTATGTGCCCAGATGTGCAATAAATGCCAGCATCTAATGATTAACTGTAACAACTGCATGCAACATCTACAGTGGTCGTTTCTCAGTCAGTGCAAGCCTGTGCCATTCTGTCCCCTTGACTTTATACAGGAGTGACAAAAGAGCTGCCAAATTAACTTAATTTAAATGTATGTCTAGAAATCTTTTAAAACGTAAGTCAATGAAATTCTCTTTTTTTCTTAGTGTCCTGGAAACCAAGGCAACATGCCTGCATGTGGGGAGAGTGAAGTCCCCTTTTGCGCTTTAAACCACAAGCTCTTACAGTTGATACTGGACATATTTTACTTGTATGAATCTGTGGACAGTTTAAGCACCACATGATGTAATGCTTCTCTAAGAATTTGAGATACAGTTAACATTTCTACATATTCTCCTGTGCATAAGATCTTCCTCCAGCTAGTGTTTTGTCTCTGTAAAAGTAGTTTCTAGCATATTTACAAAAAAAGACATATATGCTGTTCAGCTGGTGTGTTGAAACTGCTGTGTCTTGTGTGCACCAGTTCTGTCCATTCCCTGTGTTCTTCCCCTCTATTGTATTGCTAACGTGTAGCCTTCTCCAAGAGACTAAGCTGAGATAATCAAGAAAAATCCCAACCCTAACCTAGTGTGCTGAATTTCTGTTACCAGAGGGATCCTTTAACTGGTAAAGGAATTAGTCTGTAATATTGCCAAAAATTTATTTTCCACCCATGAAGTAGGCCCTAGTCTCAGAGAGTGAACACTGTAACTAACGAATTCTTGCTTTAAGTGCAAAATTAAACTGACTTTCCCCATAGAATCACAATTGGTGTCTCTAGTAATAGCACATGCTCTGCTGCTAGAGCTGTTCCTCCTTGCCTAGTAGCTGTCTGTGATTCAACACAGAGGTGATTATAACATATTCTTACCTGTCTGCAATTTTAGCCTTCGTAGATACACAAATAGATCTGGTACTTACCTTCTCCAGCTTGGGACAGGTTTCAGCTGTCATATTTTATTTCAACTATTGTAATTGCACCCAAATATGTAATGCTTGGTTGGCATGGATACACTATAGTTCCTCTTACCTCACTGTAAGAATATCAGACCGTGCCTCCTCAGGACATCCCTGTGTGAATCCCTGCCAGAATACCTGAGAGACAACTGCCAATGCCAGGATCGGATCTCCAAGCGGACACCTCCTTGCCTGCGCTAAAGGCAGAACCCAGCCAGTTAATAGATAACTTGTATATACACACGCACGCTGTTAGCCGGGTGTATTTTGTACATATGGACATAGCACAATGGAACACTAATCCCTAGATGATACCTCTAAGTGCTACTGTTAATAACCAAATAAGTAATTGGCTGATCACTACAATGCAGCTTCAACTTTTCCAGGAGCCTTTGAAGCATAATGCCTGCCTCCCGATGCCCAGGTGGGATATACTGCTGCCTCCTTGAGGTTACTAACTCCTCAGGATGAAAATCTGAAAGAGAAGAAGTTTTCAGTTATACTGGCCTTGGAGATCTATTCTCTTTTTTCTTGAACAAAGCTGCTGTTTTATCCAGATGCATATACACACCCCAGCATCCTGGATTTGATATTTGGGAAACTTCTGGATGTCCAGGTTATTAGCAAAGGCATGGCAAGGTAACTTCCATTCCATAATAAAAGATGTAAGCAGGGAGCACTCTAACCAAACCAGGATAAGCCTCTTTGAATGCAACAAGCACACAAGAGCGGCTCTGTTCGACACCAGGGTGTTTGAATCGCATCTCCATCATCAGTATAACCCTGAGAGGAAAAGCTTTACTGGGGATGATTCCACAAAAGGCCCAAATGCAGAACTGAAACTAGGAAATGATTGCAGAAATGAACATAGGATGAAAGTCACACAACCACTAATTGTAACCAGCTCTGTCCACTTTTTACCTGAAAGAACCTAGACAAAGCAGTTCACCTCTTCACTATCTAGGTCCAGAGTGATCTTTTAGTTTGATAAAATTTTACATCTCTCCAAAGACAAAGATTCCTCAAAGGAACAAGAACCTGACCCCATTCTAGGCTGAAATGGAACCTTTGTGTTACTTCAGCATTGCTAGCTTTTAACTCCATAAGCAGCAGTACTGGAATGTCCAGTTTGCCAATTATGTAAAGTCCCATTCCAGAATAACTTAGCGATTGTCTTTTTAAGGATTTAACCTGGGATAGCCCTGGCACCTCCAAGAAAAGAAGCTTTCCTAGCGCTGTACAGAATAATATAATAATTCAGGTTGGAAGAGACCTCTGTAGGTCTCTATTCCGCCCCCTCACTCAAAGGCAGGCCAGCTTCAAAGTTAGAGCAACTTTCTCAGGACCTCATCCAGCTGAGTTTTGGAAGATCTCCATAGATGTTGATTCTACAACCTCTCTACATACTACATTTCCTCCTCCTCCTCCCTATGGGAGTTCAGAGCAACACCCTTTTCCAGGAAGGACGTATACTCCTGGGAACGCACAGTTTCTTTTTCACGCAAGGAGGGAGTTAGATGAAGGACTCAAGGACTCGCCAGTTGAGCAAGTGACACCCTGTTCTCAAGCACCAGATGCATGTTGGGATGCAGACGCAGCCCATGATGGACTGTGAAGAGCTGGTACTCCGGCAACCCTTGGTGCGTCGCTCTTTTGGTTTGACATTTCTGTTCTTGCTAGGTCATACCTTGAGCCTACTTCTGCTGTTCCTGCTCTCTCTATTCACCCACCACTTCAGGATCTTTTGTCTTTCTCCTCATACGCCTTTTGCAGAGAGGCTTTAACTCAACCCAGCAAATCAATTCAGACTTCCATCTCACACCACACCAGTCTGCCTGAACTGGTGCCTTTTTTTGAAGAAGTCAGTACCCTGAGCCTGGTAAAAATCACCAGTTACCTTTTCAAGGTTTGACTTCCCTAAATTGAGAAAGAAGCTTGTAGCTGCTCTGCTGAGCTCTCTGGCCCCCAAACCCAAGGCCCTCTCTTTTACAAACAGAGGTTCACTGCTGCTGTGACAAAGTAGAGTGATTCCAAACGCAATTCATGCTTTCTAGTAGGTCAACACAACAAGCTAATCAAAGAAAAAAAAAACAACAAACTTAGAGCAAATGTTTTGCCTTATATGTGAATATAAGGACAAGCTACAGAAGCCACTGCCAGTAGGATATCGGTGCAAAACTTGCAGTAATTCGTATTATTTACTCCAGGAGTAGAAATCCATTCTCTCTCACTAATACATTTGAAAAGAATCATAATTCAGCAGCCACAGATGAATTAGTAAAGAAGGTATTCTACACCCCAGTTGTGACTTAGCCCTGTCCACAGCTTCTCTGGATGGAAGGTTTCTAAATTTGCAGCATATAAGCAAGGTAAATTTGGGAACTCCTGTCCTACTTCTTGGCTTTTCTTTCTGGGACAGTAAAAATGTAGGAAGACAAGGATGTTTGTGACTACAGACAGCAGGACCTGCTCAGCTGCAACACACACCAGCTTCAGAGGTCAGCAAGCTCTCTAGAATGAAGCAACCCAGGAACCACAGCGCAGTAAACTTGTAGGAGTCCACTTGGCTCTGACTTTGCCTCCCATCTCCAGCTGTCAATGCCACTTTAGATGTTGCATACCTTTGAAGACAGAGCGTGCATTTTTCATTGTAAATCCAGCTCAGACTGAAGTCTATTATGAGCTGGGTTCCTTTGTCCTTACGAGTAGTCAGAAAAGTGAGTAACATTCAGTTTTGCATGATTTAAAAAAAAAAAAATTGCGTTTATTTGTTCTCTCTAGTCTGCTTTTGTCTAGCAAAATTAAGTCCTGTGTCCTTACAAAACCCTTGCTTTTTATTTTTATATTCACAAATACTCTCTCTCTGCAGTACTAAGATTGGAGATACGGTTCGATACAGCCACATGCAATTACTGCTGGAATGGTACTAGCTTGATTTTTTTTCCCCCGTTCTTCTAAAATTTCAGTAGTAATTGCTACGTTAGTTTTCGTCAGCAAAACCCAGGCACTGACATAGCTCCCCTTCTGCCGGTCTGCCACCAAGCGGCAGTGTTGCAAAACAGACATGGACAGCAAAAAAGAAATTCCAGTCTCAGGTTTACAGAAAACATTGCGGAAAACCTTCCTGCTCCCCTGAACGAGGGATTTAAGAAAGCTGACTTGAGATACTCTAACCAAGGTACTGTGCTTAGTTTTTCCAAAACAAAATATGCCTGAAAGGCCAAAAAGAGAGGTCACTGAAATGTCATTTTAATGGTATGTATTTTTGGAGTACAGTGTTTCTAAATCACAGCATCTTAGGTCTATGCAATCAAAACTGAACCTCAATAAAGAGCATGAGCTACTGTAAGAAAAACATGTAAACAGTGCTGACCCTTTTGTTCTAATCTTTTCTTTGTATCACTGGGTGATGGTCTTAGAAACTGAGTATTTAATAATAAAGGTTCTCATACTTTTACAAAGTAGTTTGGAGACATTTTGTGCTGGCATGGTTTTATCTTTGTATTTTCACTTTGTATTTTCTTCTTCTTTGGCAAATAAAGGACTTTTGAATTTAAAAAGTAAAACCTGTCTTGTAGTGGTGGGGTAGAGTGTCGTTGTTCACTTTTATCTCCAGCTGCTGTCCCAAAATCGCCTTCCCTGCTGCTGCTGCTAAGCTCACACCATCCAGTTACCTGTCAGCAAGCCTGCCAAAGCCAAAATCCCAGGCTTTCTTCTCAAAAATACTGGGGAAGAGAAGCAATCCTACCACTTACCTTCCTCACATCTTCATCCCCCAACACGGAGCGCTGTCCCTGTGCTGACTTACCAAAATGCCAAGCTCCCTCATTTTAACCTCTCTGAAAACAGACATCTCCTGGGTCTTCTGCAAGTGGAATGAAGGGAAAAAAAAAGGGGGGGGGGGGGGGAAGTAATGCCTCTTCTAATTTCATTATATGTGAATGCTCAAGCAGAATCACTGCATTATGTTATTGCTTCATCTGTGAGACTGGCAAGTCAGTGTTCCCGTGTGCCGAAATCTGTATATAGCACAGTCACTTTTTGGTGGGAACCTCTGTGTTTCTTTAAAATACCAGAGGCACTTCAATTTGAAAAATTAAATCCTTAAGATCAGCCAAACAAGATGTGCTTGCAACGCTATCAGTACTATTTTAAATAGCATTATATACCTTTCAGAGTGAATTTCAACAGCTGTGCCACATACCTGGAATGATTCTAACATACAAAGCTCCTCTTTTTTTGTTGTTTCACTTTTCAGAAGGTTAGTTAGCAATCAAAAGCTTATTTATAATTTGTATAAAAATTAAATACATAAAAATGTCTGGGAATGTGTGCTTCTTGCATACAGTAAAAAGATGCTTTTATTCTGGACCACGCCAGAATCTTTGCACGATTCACGTGCCACATCTGTATGATCTTTTTCTTGAAAGTCTATCAGAGTTTTCCGTGAACAAGCAGCTCCCTGCTGTGCCAGAAGTACCTGCCTTGGAAAGCAGGCTTTTCAGGTTTGATTTCAGACTGCTGGTACGTTGTAACTCTACAGGTTTTTTCTGACAACACAAAATTTTATGGTGCTTGCAGGGGGCAGCCTCTCAGATGTAATGATGACACAAATGGAAGCAGCTGCGCAAGAAGACATCTGTTACCTGCCGCCTCAGTTTGTGATAGTGTTTGAAAACTCGGGTGCCTGTACAAGAACATCTGCAGGGAGTTCAGTGGGAACAGAAGCGTCTGTTGCGACCCCGTTGTTCACAGGCACTGTACTGTAGGGTCAGACAAGCCAGGGAGTGAGACCATACCTGCATGAATGAACCGCTAGAAGAGCAGCAAGGTCAACGCAATCCAAGTGTTCATTTCCAGTTTTGTTTCCCTGTCCCTCCTCCCTCCGGGATTTAATCCCAACCAGTGACGTCACTGATGTATGATATGTGGAAAGAGCTTTTCCACTCAAAATGAAAGTTCAGATGTCTTCTCTTCCTTGAAAGAGCATCTTCCACAGATCTGGATGGTCAAAAGCACTAGACTAATTTTGTACCACTACACATGATCAAAAGTCTCCCCCTTCCAGAAGGAGCTCTGTTCTTTCCACCTTTGCGACATGTTTTCAGGCAGGGAGACGCCCACAGCAGAACATCTGATGAACTGCTGCTTCTTCTTTCCGATGCAGCTCTACAAATTACAGGATTTCAATAAAGTTTGGAAATTAATCACTGTCTTCAAAAGGACTGGGAAGAAAGCTGAAGTATCAGGCACTTCCTATACGAACAGAAATCCCCAAGCAGCTTCCCCTATGCCAACACTGAGAACAGTTCCCCAAATCCACAGCACCGCAGGAGGAACGCCTGCCAGCCCAGCCCAGGCCAAGCTGGAGCGAAAACGATCCTTGCGGCTGCTCTCCATCAGCTTCCCCACACGCGGCCAGCAGAGAGCAAGTCCTTGCTGTGGGCTGCGCTGGACTGAGTTTTCACTCAACTCTCTTTGACCACAACCAATACCGGAAGGTCCCACAACAGTGTGCTGCTCGCATCGCTATAAAATGGAAACTGATGCTTTTCAAACTAGAACCGCGGCAATTATTTTCAGCAACGCTATGATCCTTTCCATTGCTCAGCTTATTCGAGAAAAACTAGCCAGGAGGTTAAGAAAACCAAACCAAGCCAACCCTAATTTAAACAATTACAGAATTAGTCATCAACGGACTAAGTAGTAGTTAGACAATAAGCTCAACATATGCCACACTGATGCCCTTAGCAGTTGCAAAATAGAATTAGAAAACTAACATTTATTAAATCAATTTGAATTTTAATATACATTTCAAGAACGTGGCAGCATAAAAGGAAATGTTTTTAGAAACAACCTGAATCTACCATTTGCAATTTTACATTAATGATCAGGGCTTTCCTGTCGACGGTTCCAAAACACGCTTGACCTAAGCCTCCAACTTTTGGTACCATATTTAATGCAGCAGTGAGATAGTAAAGATTCCAAGTACTCCCACATTTCTGGAGCAAAGGTACTATGTATTTAATTTAATTAAAGTCCTAATAAATGTACCATCAACAATCTCAGCAAAACTTAACAGCTCTGCAAAAGCATTCAGAAACAACCCATGCTGTGCAGTTCACTCCTCTTAAATCAGACTCTGGTTTGGCTATTTTTCTTACACGTAGTGGACTAATAAACAGATTTACATTAGTAGGTCACGATCAAACCACCAAATCAGAAAATGGTAGGATCCTTTTGGGTCAACACAAAAATCACATACAAGTTTAACTAAATACATTTTAATAGGACATCGTTAAATCTCATGAGGGCTAAAAAACACAGATCTTAGGTACTTGGGTTGGCAAATAAAGACAAGAATACTAAGAAGCATTTTCCACCATTTACTCATTATCAAAAATATTTTTCAACTCTTCTTGCAAAACAAAAACAAAAAAGTACAGACTGGACACGTACATCACATTTTTCTTCCTATGGCTTTAACCCCCCACCCTACCCACCCCACAAAAAAGACGGGGGGAGAAACAAACCAAAACCAACAAAAAGATCTGACCACATTCACAGAAAATGACACCATGGTACACTACAAAACAAAAGGAGGTGTCATTTGTGTCCAAAGGTTTTTGCTTATTTCTTAGGTGAGGAACCATCATTGTACATGCTTTGTGCCAAATCAAAATACACCTAACGTTAGGTCAGAAAGCGCTGCGGGGTTCATTGGATGAATAAAAGGAAAGATGGAAGCAGTAAAGTAACTCAAAAAATTCACATACTATTTAACATGCGTTGAAACAGGAATTGCCTTTTAAATTAGAAGGTAATGTTTTGTGTTCTAGTCAGCCCATGTTTAGTTTGTGCTGTATCATTCAAAGAAGAGAAATTTCTGCTTTCACAAAGTAATCTGACTTTTTTAGGCTGTCAATGAAGCCCTAAATGCAAGACTAAATTCTTCCGCTTGTACTCTTATATTGGGGATTGCGCTGAAATAAACCATTTTTGCATAAAGCTGAATTCCTACAGAGGCGCTTTCATTTTAACAGTTTCTGAGATAAGCTCTTTGACAACTTTGCGTTATTTTTGCATTTTAGAGCCTTTCAGCCCAGGCTGAAAAGCACTGACCTTCGAAAGCTACTTTCAACATATTAGCGAAAAACGAGATAGATTCTGGGTGGAGTGAGTTACATAGCTTATTCTGTCTAACAAACATCCAAAATATTTGACCTTAGATAACAATCCGTCCTCTGCCCCAGCTGAAGGATGCCTGTCGGGGAAGAACTACCCTCAAGGGGATGGGTCCCAGGTCTGTTGTGGTACAAACTTAATAAAACAAGCAAACACACACAAACCCCCAATGGTGATAACTGCTGTGGAAGTCTCTCTGTATCCCAGGCACTGATCGGCAGCTGGGGGGCAGGAATCAGCCAAGGAGTCTCTCTGTAACCCACAAAATCCCCTCTCTTTTCTAGGAGCAACAGCAGTAAAATCAGCAGTAACTCCAAAAAAAAAACCGGGAGGGGGGGAGAATGGTGCTAATAAAACTTGAGCCTTCTTTGTGTACAAGTAATTTTCTCGCCCCAGCCAAAATAGTCAGTAACATGTCAACCGAGCAGAGTTGGCACGGAGGGCATAACTGATCAGGAACATAGGAATGTGACCTGTGGAATTGTCAAGAAAACAAAAAAAATGAATGATGTTGTTAACAGGGACGGTGTATCCGAGTCACCAGTTCGTCGTTCATATCTAACCAACTGATCTTCCTGACCCTTGTCTGGAGACTGAACTGCTTTCTGGGCTATCAGCTTTCTCAATATATTACTAATCTTTTTATTTTTAAACTGTTCCATAGAGTAGATAACCAATTCTCACAATCAGAAATTATCTACCCTTTTCGGACTGTATTCTCCAGCTCAATGCTGCATTTCCTAGAGGAATATTAGGTGATTCTTCTAGTAATGGTGACTGTAACTAATCGATAATTACTTTCCTACATCATAACCTAGCACAGTTTAGATGGACTAACTAGATACCACTTTTCTACATTTAAGCAGAAGCTTTGACTGAGCACAAAGCATGACCAAGTACAATGAGGTTAATATATTCCTTGCCAAAGATCTTGTGATAAAATCATTTACATCAGCAATTGATCTCAAACTATGAGGTGCTGTAAGAACTAAAAACAGTTTTAGGGTAACTCCTCCATTATCTGCAACTATTTCCCAGACACTAATACACATAACATAGCAATGAAAAACACTTGATACAAGTGATCTAAACGCAGGAGCTCCAGCAAGTTAAACAGAACCATAGCTGCCTTAAAACTGTAGCAGTTCCCCTACTGATGGCAGGGAAAAGAAAGAAAGATTCAACAGTCATATCTCATGTCTATAGCTTCATCCAAACTTTTATCATCGTGTGTACTGGCAGCTAAAAACGTAGTTACTGGTGACCCTGTCACATTGATTACACTGGTGCTTGTGCTGGCATTGCGCACCGCAATGCTTGTCACATTAATGCCCAAAGTAAGCCTAGTCTGCTCCAAGGCCTTTTCTGGCACTGCAAATGCCTCCAGCTTCTTCTCCCCATTAGCCATGTATGAGTTTTGGCAGCCACGGCATATGCAGTCAAGGCAGGCTTTGCGGTTAGAATAGCAAGGGCAGCGTTGGCCACGGCATGTAAGAACACTTGGATTTTGGGTGGCACGACCACATTTACACCCTTTCTTTTCTTGTGGCTTTTTATACACAGTTTTTGTTGGGCTTCCTGGCATAACATTACTGCTAGGAACTTTCTCCTTTGCTTTGTCTTTTGTTTTCAGCACCCCTGGTTTGGCTTTTGGGTGAGATTTCTTAGGGGCATGTTCTAAATTCTTTTTCATGCTTTTGTTAGACAGGAGCACAGTTTTACTTATTTTGGGAGTAGTGCCTCCGTTAGGTACAGTTGCAATAGGCTGCAAAGACATTTTATTTTCCTGTTTCACTGTTACAGGAGCTGATGCTCCCAATGTTGGGCCACAGATGATGCTGGAAATGGGTAGAGGTTGAACCTTTTCACTGTCGCTTTCTGATCGAGATCGCTTTCTGTTTAACTTAACTACCTTAGGCGTCGCCGCTGTACAGGAGATTCCGTGAGGAGAAGCATCTGTGGACATGAAAATGTTATGGCTAAGAGGTGGGGGAGAAAGCTGCAGGAAAGGGCCGTTAGTCATGTTTGCTTCCAAGCTGGGCTGCAAATTAGAATCACAGACTTCAGTATTCGAAACGGTCTCTAAGCTCCGGAGAACTTCCTCAACACTAAGGAGAAGCGAGCCACCTGGTTTTATATCTTCACTGAAACTGCAGATGTCAATGCCTGTTGTACACAAGTCACTAGTAGAAACTGTATCACACACAGGCTGCAGGCTGCTAGAGATATCTTCAGTCTTTATGTACTCTCCAGTACTACAGACATCAATTGTGTTTGCGTGTTCAGGAGAAGGAATATTCACTCCAAGTTTATCTACCGAAAGCCCATTACAATTAGGCAACCCGTTGATAACAGAACCTCTAATATCAATGTTGTGTGTGCTTTCAGGTATTGACGTAAAACTAGCTGGAGGATCAGTTGTGAGTTCTGAGGTTGAAGGTACTGGGGAATGTGTCAAACACAAAGCCAAGGCTGTATCGGAAGATTTTTCTGTCTCTTCATGGAGTGGTGATCCATCTTTGAGCAAAGCCAAAAGGTCTGCAGAACAATCAACTGCTTGGATAATATCTCGTGCCAGTGGCGTTTGCGTTATGTATTCGCAGAGTTTCTTATAGCAGTTCACTAAGATGCTTAGCTGCTTATTCTCCTCAAACTGTTCGTAGTCCTTGCACCAGCTACATGACGGTTTCATCATCATCTTCTTGCCTTTACAAGTTTTGCAGACATAATGCTGACATGTGGAGTTGGTAGGAGCAATAGGGTCTTGTAACAAATTTCCTAAGGAAAAAAGAAAGAGAAGGATTACAATGGACTCAAGGCAGGTTTCCAGGATAGTATGGGATGAATTTTTTGTACTATCAAAAAAATTGCCTGAAAAAGTTCAGTAAGTCACAAGAAAACATACCCCCAGACAACAGTCTGTAAAAATTTTCACAGAAGAAAACCATCACACCATGATTTGTTGTGCTGCTGCAGCCTTTAGAAACACTCTCAACTAAAACCCTACCGACCCCCTTGTCCCCTTGGGCAGTTTCCTCCACCGAAACTTACAAAATACACAAGATTTCTATGAATTTACCAAAAGTGCAAGAATAAACTCCCATGGAGAGCTACTGCAGAGATTTTAATGAAATTAGTGAAAACAAATGGCAACGGAGCAAACGGAAACCCTAAAAGGAATGTAAAAATGATGAAATGTCAACCCCAAAAGGAAAGAAGACACAGCAGACTTTGTTTTACTTTTCATTTAGCTGGGACTAAAAATAGAGCCTAGCTTTGTGACAGTCAATGCCATGAATAAAACACGTTTTTAACTTTGCAAGCAACAAAAACAGTTAAACAGAGCCCATGAATTCTTATAAACGTTAAATAAAACACCTAGTAATATATTTGAATAAAAATGAAGGGAGGGGGGCGACACTATATTGCGCTCTAATAGATTACTCTTGTGTCAAACCAGAAGGTGCAACAAGGTGACTATTAACATATCCTGGGGAGTGGTGGCTCCCGGTTCTCCAATTCAGACACATATCAGTGAAATAATACTTAAAATAGTGGTACTGTCATAACCACAATATGTAAATACTTTGAAGTGTCAACAACAGCTCATGTGCTGGGCAGGAGAGAAGAAAGCACAAGAAAAGATTTTCTCTGAGATCTTACTGTTAAGAATAAAAAACTAATAAAAATCAGTTGCTAAAGGAATCAACACACCTGACAGCCCAGAAAGTTTCAGACACCCAGTACTGACCATCTGGAAGGTTATGTCTCCAGATCTCTGAAACAGTAAAAAACTGGAAGAACGTTTTTGGTTTTATTTAAGAACAAACCAAATAACACATAAGAATAAAATATGGAAGAACTGAGGTAACTGAAATTCTGCGTAGAAATAATCCAACTAGTAACTAGATCCAGAAAATGACAGTATTGCTTTGCTATTTCTAGGGAGTTCCAGGCCAGAAAGATATTCTAACACTTAAATTAAATTTCAGAGTATCTATAGTCATCTACAGCAACAGGTTTCCCCTCCTTTCCAAGCAGCAGATTTTCAGCTTTGATGAGACCTTTCTCCCCATGAGGAGCCTTTGTTGGATGAGTTACAACCATCAGGGAATTCTCACCTAGATTTTCCAAAGTGAAAACGTGCTATTAACGAACAAATGAATGAAATTAAACAATTTGGGAAGAGAAAGCAAAGTGCATATATTAAAACAGACTGAGATTAAAAAAAAAACAAACCTTACAAAATATAAAGATATTTTCTCTCATCACTCACTTGCCAAGGAAATTTTAATCACATGGACCTTTCGTTACTGATTCTCGTGATAGTGCTTTGATATAATACATATATTATATCTAATTATAATATAATTAACTGGACCTAGTCTAGTGGACTGAGTTACCAACTAAGGAATAAAACCCAACCTTTCTACCGTGTACTACCTTAGTCAAGAATCCAAGCCCTCAGGTAGAAGAACAAGACATGCTATACTAACCCTTGGCTGTAGTTGCACTTAAATTACAAAACTTGTCCCTCACTCTGTAGCTTTTGTCAAAATGTTGCACCCCCTTTCCTAACCTAACCCTCCATACTTTTCACTATTCAAACAACTTTTGGAAATTCAACTTTTTGCGTGTGTTTAAATAGGAAATTTAAAAGCACAGTAATTCTGCAACAGTCTTGAATTCTATGAGTGAGCAGACTATCCCATTTTCCCTTGGAAATCTGAATCCCTTGGTAGCTCTTTGGGAAAGGGCTGCTCCAGCCCTCCATCTGAGCTGTCTTCCAGTAAAAGTAGCTTGATGTAAACTGGGTTTTGAGCAACAAGTAACAAGAGTCAGTGCTGAAGTAATCATTATGTAGTATTTTTTTAATAAATTGAGAGAAAATATAATTGTTTAGAAAGTTGGCAGGTGGCACACATCTACACAATGTCAAATAATGAGAACTGTCATTACAGCACGACTGGAAGACGGGCCATAGGGAAACGCGCAGTATTTGAACACGGCTAATTGAAAGCCATTCAGGACGAACATTGAATAGAAGAAGCTGTAGAACAGAGAAAGGTTCAAAGCACAATTACGGCAGTACTCGATGGGAAATGCATTTCATGACCAAAGACTAGGTATTTAACTTTTCTTTGCTAATCTAACGAGGAAGGACTGACTGAGGAAGGGTGACTCCACGAGACTCCACCATGAGAAGACAATAGCAAAACACTCTTCAAGTTAAGCGGTGAAGATTTAAAGCCAACAGTTGGAACATGAAGTCACACAATCCAACCTGCAGTGCAAATTTTTTTTAAAAGTTCTCTTTACATGACAGTATATAAAAAGCAATGCAGGCAGAGATGTCCATCATGGTCCTAAGACTGGATTTGATTTTGTGAGAAAAGTCTCTAACTCCCATGGGGAAAAACAAAAAGAAAACTTTAAATCACATCAGCTAGTCTCAAAAGTCATGTCCTTCAGCACAAACAGTTCACAAACAACTGCCCGTCCCTTCTGGATCTTGAGTCTTTCCAACAGGGCAGGCAGAAAGCCATGCCGGGACCAACGCAGGAGGCAAACACACCTACCATTCATTTAATGCTTTGAGACTTCAGAAGCCATTGTGAAACCACATGCATCCACAGCACTTCCCGGACCAAAAGCCCACCAGCATTAATACGCAATGAAACAAAACTGTTGGGTGTGCTTCTCAGTCCATCTTTAGCCTCTTTTTGCTTCTTTTGATGATTAAGTATGAGTTATGATGATCAATACTTTACAGATTATGAAGCACTAAAATACTTCAGAGATGGAACCAAATAAACAATATACCACAATTTAACTTTTAATTAGATTAAAAAAAAAAGTCATCACCAACTGTGCATTTTATTTCTCCCAAAATAATTTTGGCTGAAACTGTTGAATGGGTATGAATGCTAAAAGAAGATACTGAAAAATTTAAATTTCCAGAAGCTTTGATGAAAAAACCCAGACACTTTACATGCTCTCACTGAAGGAAAGAACAGAGCAAGTTCTGCTCTCAGTAAATGCCAGGCAACCTACACGGGAGAGACATTAGGAATGCCTGAGCTGTGGGAATATTTTCAGCTTGAGCTCATATCTCATTGAATATTCATTCTTCAGTCAAAGTTTCTCTCTCATATGGATTCTGTGGCACCTATCACTCTCTTCAGCTTTAGTATTGTTAAGCTAAAAAAAGTCAACCAGAAGATGCAAATTCACAGAAAATTAAGTTTCATTACTTTTAATACTCAGGGAATGGTATTAAGTCAGCAACACTGTCCCAGAAAGACAGCACCCAAGCTGCTACCCAGGATCTGGAGGTACTAAGTTCTAGGACGTTCCAAACTGCTGGGTTGTACAGGCTCCCAATGCATAACACTCATTTGATGCTGCAAATTACCAGATCTTCCCAGATTAAGATTATGAACTCCACCATGAAAACAAAGCCAGGAAGGATTCCAAGATGTTACCTAGACCATCCTCAAACTCCTAAGAAGAACCATGCTGAGTTAGACCAAAGATCCATCTACCCCAGTAGGCTGTCTCACTAGTGTCCAAAAGCAGGTGCCTAGGGCATACAGAACAAGGCAAGTGAACTCTTAATACTTGCCCAGCTTTTAACCATTATTAGCTGAGATACTTCTCATGGGAGATGGGGCCTGAGAACCCTCAGATTCTCTCCTTAGGCTTGCCTCATCTCCTCTTTAACTATTTCAAATGGAATCAGTCACAACAGGCTTTGACAAGAAGTTCCCTGGTCAACTGCGCGTTGTGCTAAGAAGGACCTTTTTGTTCTGAACATTACTCTCACTCGTTTCACTTGACAATCTCTGGTTCTTGTGTTGGATGAGGCAACAGTCAATCCCTATCCTCTCTCCCGCACTACTCATGGTTTTGCATCTACCACGTAACCCTCCAAGTTGTGTCTTTTCCAGACTGTACAGAAGTTGCTCCTTATGTTGGATCACCCTTCCCCTAACTCTTCCACAGTTGTTTTCTGAGATGGGGGGACCACAACTGCAACAATGTAAGATGCGGGTGAACCACAGCTTTATACAGTGCCATAATAAAGTTCTCCATTCTCTATTGCAGTCCTGATTTTTAGCATTTGCTTCGCTTTTTTGATTGATACTCAGTACTGAGCTGATATTCTCATGGAATTTTCTATTGCAAAGCCAAGATCTCACTTTTGGCTGGTAGCCATCAGTGCTACCCCTTTCTATAAATTTACAAATTTATATAGACCTGCAAGATATAAAATGGTGGGCTCTGAGAAGTTAATACTTTCCCCATGTTTATCATTTAATATTTATCTAAACTAAATTTAATTTTTCATTTTATTGTGCAGTCATTCACCCACATAAGATCCTTCCACAACTACTCAATGCAGGCCTTCATTTTTACTACCCTAAATAGCTTGGTATTACTAAACTTTGCCTTGTCTTTTCTCCTCCTCTTTTGCAAGGGGTATATTAATACACCAAAAGCAAAATCATGTTCTTATAAAGCCTCCAATAAGAGGCTTTCCCTGAACAACAACAGTTCGTAACTATCCTACTTTCAGAAAGGTTTACTAAACATCTACATTAATACGCACACTTAACAATTAATAAGATGCATATACAGAGGAAAGACCTTTAATATATTATTTACAAAATATCACAGCTGTCCTGGAAAGGCTGCTACCAGAAGGGAGGTCATTTAAACCACAAGGAATACTTCCTATTGTGTTCCTTAATGACTATTACTTCACAGCTGCAAGGAAGAGGGGAAGCATCTGCAAATTGTATCTCAGAGACCAAAGGGAGGAGAAGAATTGGGAATCAAAGCAATTGTTAGGTGTGTATGTATCCAGCAAATGTGCTTCAAATGGATGAAATTCACTGAGAAGAAAGGCTTGAATCCAAACAGGTCACCTCCTTCCATTCTCATCTATCCTCAGGAAAGGCAGAAATATAATGCCCCAGAAAAGGGAATAAACACAAGTAACTAATTTAGCACCCTTGGAAAAGCCTACTGAAACATAATATATTGCCTTTTTTAACAACTCAAAGTCTTATGAATGATGTAACTATTAAATCTTAATTTGATGACATAAACTAGAAAAAACTGTGTCAAATTTTGTTACAAGTAGAAATAAATGTATCGCTGGGGTTAATCTCTAACACTTGTCTGCCAAAACAGAGTCTTTAAGCCTTGGTTGCATTCCTGTCACCAGAAATCACCCTCGTTTTACAGCGCGAAGCAAACAAGTGGAAAGCTCAACAGCCCAGCCCTCTACTCCTTTCACTTTCTACCGGACTGAAGTGGCGTATCTGCTACGCAACACGAAAGTAGGACTGGCATCCATGAAGCAGGGAAGATGACAGTAAGAAGGAAGGTAGGGAGGAAGCTCACCTGCACCAGTGAATCTGTTAACATCAAACATTGCAATGACTATGATTTAATTTTTAAACCAAGATTACAAACAGCTTCTGGGAATTCTGGATTAGTCAGACAGAAATTCTACAGCTCTATGAATCTAGCAAGTTTTAAAAAATGGGAAGCTATAATCAGTCCAATGAAGCACACATATACTTCTGTGTTACGCTTAAAATTAATATATGGCAAGTGCCTCCAAGTAATAACCAGAAGCTGGAGATTTAACAGTTGGACTGCTACACTTTCAGCATTTTCATTTCTGGATTAAACATGATCTGATTGTTTCTACTAAAATAATGAGCAACAGGCAGTATGCTCTAACAAATTGCTACATTCAAGCTTCAGAGTTAACCACCTCCTGAAGGATGGGAACTAGTTCTCACCAACTGGCAATACCACTTCATAGGCTTTTTGAAGTTCCTCCATCTACCGGCAGCTCAAGCACTTCAGCTGAAGCAGCGTCTGAAAGGAAAAGGCTTGCTCCCCCCACCGCCTTCCGTGCACTGCTCCCTTCTTCCACCCCACACAGCACCTTTTCATCTAAGAAATTATCATCTAGATCCGACAAGAATAAGTAGCTCAATGAGGTTTCAAAGCAAAAACATGCAAAAGAAAAATACGATCATAAAAGCAGTAGCATTTTGAGGGTTTGATAAAAAAAACTAAAAGCACTATTTGCAAAACTATTTGACGATAGACAGGCAGGCATATGATAAGTAGTGAAAAGGTCTGTTAACCATCTGCAGAAAAATAAAACAAATGTGTAAGATCTGTTTTACATGGGAGAAAGATCTGGATACTTACTAGAAAAGAAGATTACTAAATACACTCAAAACCAGAGAAATTTCAGGAGAGGTTAGTGCAAGGGACAACTACTAAGGACAAGACAACAGTGAAAGGTTTCCTTCCACAGATCCAGGCCCTCACATAAACCCCTTCCAAACCATACACTCAAGATGGTGGGCTTGAACCATGGTCTGGTTGATACTTTTCACAAATATTGTACCGAAGTCAAGAGGCAAATTCACTGTGAGGGTGGTGAGGCACTGGAACAGGTTGCCCAGAGGAGCTGTGGCTGCCCCATCCCTGGAGGTGTTCAAGGCCAGGCTGGATGGGGCTTTGAGCAACCTGGTCTAGTGGAAGGTGTCCCTGCCCATGGCAGAGGGGTCAGAACCACACGATCTTTAAGGTCCCTTCCAACCCAAACCATTCTGTGATTCACCAGAGGGAGGTTTGTCGTACCCCGCCCTGACAAACTGTCCCAGTTAGAAAAATGTTTGGCAACTTTTCTCATCACACAGAAACCTACTGGATCACCTGGCAGAGGTGCCGACTATCACCCAGATATCCCACACCCACTTCCCAGTATTGAGAAAACAAATCAGCATTTGTAGCCACCACACTCAGTTGAGAGGCATGGAGGCACAAGACATGTTTGCAATATTACTAGCACAAAACTTTGAACCTCTGTCTATAAAACACAGATTGTAAGTAAGAGGAGTTCACAATGACACACTAGAAACATACTTATCCTTTAATGTTTTTTGTGAGACAAGGTTTTGTAGACAGAAATAGTTTTATTCAGCCAAAAACTAGAAATAGGAAAAATTGCCCAAGACTTTGAGCACACAACCCTTTTTCAGATCTGAAACAGTAAGAGTTTACCTGTGAACTAAATGATAGTATTTCTTCCTGAAAATACCATCTTGCTCTTAGATCACTACAACAACAGTGCCGCTAGAATTTGTCCAAAGACGTTCACAAGCATTGACAGATTCCTCGTCAGGTGAAATGGAAACATGGGGGACACACAAAAAAGCATAAAAAAAAAAACCAACCCACAACCTTATTTCAAAATTTTATCAGAGAAAACATTCTGCTGGCCGCTGAATATTTCTGAGCATCCTCTATCAACAAACAACTATGAATAATTAGCTACAGAAATTATTACCCTCATATAGGGATGGTTGTGACTAAAGAATTAATGATTGTATAACTCTTTGGAAAAATAAAAACTGCACTATTTTTGTCTGAACACCACGAGAACCCAAATTAACCATGATAAGAATACAGTTAGACTATTTTTCTGCATATTTAGAGAAATACAGTCAACCTCTTTAGCTAAAGTTCAAGAAAAAAACCTCAGAAATATGACAACAAATTGCATTTTAACTGTAGAAGGGACTGCTTTGTTCTCCGACTCCACCCCCTGCATAATAAACAACAGAACATATTTTACCAAGTCCTATGTCAAAGTTATATTTCTGTTTGAAAGTCTTTGTGTTTACAAAATCACTGACTGGAAAAATTCTAAATGTATTTTTAACAAACTTAGGTGGCAAAGTTCAAACTTTGTAATTAACAGGCTTTAAAAAGATAAGTTCATATTTTTCACCATCCAATGTAAAATTTTCATGTAATGATGTTTTCCAAAAGTCAAGGTTGCTGTATTTTAGGAGGTTTTAAATGGCAAAGTCAACATTTGTCCTATGGGTATAAGATTAATTTAACATGTTTCTATACAGCATAAACACTCATAAGAGTTAAAACTTACTTTGAACGTTATAGATCAAGTTGATCACATTCTCCGAGCAAACAAAAAAAGTAATGAAAACTATTTTTTTCCCACCAAACAAAAATGCTCACATCATCAAGATTAACCACGCAATCTTAAAATAAACTGTGTTCTTCAAGACCACTGGAGAAGGAGCAAGCCCTGTGCTGTGACTGCAAGGCTCAGGAGACAGAGAATAACAAATTACATCATTGAAGGACTTCAAAGTGAATTCCTCCGTAAGAGCAGGAAAATCATTACTATCTGGAAAGCACAGTGCTCAAGAAAGGTTGTGCTGTGCATTATTACTCAAGTCATATACTAGATGCAAAGAATCTTTTCTGGCCTTGCAAAGAACTCCGATGTAATATCCAGCAACTGCTTACTCCTTATGTAGTCAGACTAATCTGTAAATCATAACATAGTAAGAAAACAAAACCAAAGAAATCTGTGTTTGAACGCGCTACGTCCATAGACCCAGACAACTAAGTTGTCCCAATAAGGATGCCTCTTGGCAACACATTAACTTTTCTTTAAACACTCTGAAATGCCATTGGTTTAATCAATATCCTCAGGCGACCATCAAAACCCGTCCATCATCTCCCATTGCCTCAATGAGGAACACACAGTCAAATCACATCAGAAGACAATATTGCAACCTTCACTTTGCAACCTTCTTTTGAAGCCCACTATCAGCCTGCTGTTGAGGTGGAAACCAGTTACTTCTCTCCCTACTCCTCTTCTCAATTTTGTTCTCAGACAGGGGAGTATTTTTAAGTTTACAAACCAATGTAAATTTAACTGGTAGAACTTTATGTTATGAAAATGTATGCAGTATAGCGCAGACAACCTTGAAAAAGCAGTTCTCCCAGGAGTCATACACAGGATTTAAAAACAGGAAAAGGAAACAGTAAATTTAAGTAAGGAGATTTTAAGAGGAAGAGAAATCACCCAACATGGTCTTGGCTAAAAACTGGTGTATTCAGAGATGTCTGAGTGGACATTTTATAGGCAACTGCCCATGCTGGTTATCTCCAAGACAAGAGGAAAAAGAATACCTGCAGCAGGAGGTATTTGATAGGTACTTAGTCCCCTAGTCCATGCTCCCTGATGGTTGTTTCAGAGATTCTGGTTATTTTGCACATGCTTCAGAAATTCAGAAGTATCTTGGCAACTGTTCATGTAATTTTTAAGGGGAAAATAACATACTTTTAAAAACTACCAATATGTGATAGCTGGACAGTATTTTTCATCATTGAAAATGGAGGAAAGAAGAAAATGTCAATTAAAAAAATACCTAAAAAAAAAGCACCAACCCAGATCACTTTTCAAACATAAAAGACAACTCTGATCTGGCAGCATGGATCATGAATCAGCCTTCACTCTCCTTAATCTAAGGAGAATGGACAGGGAATGAGAGTTCTAGGCTAAACTTTTCCATCACAAAACTTAAATAGGCTTCTTCACTTTAAAACTCTGATATCCAGGCTTAACTCACTTAGTCATGGCTCACATCCCAAACAGAAAATCCAGTATCATGCATATAATTAAGTTTTATTAGTAGTGGGAATTTGTTTCTTCTGCCTTCTTCCATCTCTGTGACCGGAAATTGAATTTTCTAGAAAGTTTCAATCTATTTAGGTGTCACCCAACTATCTTCTCTTCTCCAAAGGACATCACGTAACTGCTGCATGCCTCAGATTGTCTCAATACTATCACTGAAAGAAGAGACTGCTTACTCTAGAGCCATAATTTGCTTGCATTCCACTTGCTTGTGGAGCTTCTTCCCTTAGATACTTGTAGAAATTTTCATATGAAAGTTTAATGGAACTGTACAGGTCTAATTCACAATTTCCTAATGACAAAGCATAGCCTAAAGTAGTAAGCTCTCGTTGGGATCCATGACGATGCCAGTAACAGCTACAGACAAGGGGTCCGGAGGAGGTCACACCACGCACTAGCATAGCAGGGGAAGCAGTCAGAACTGCAGAAGCAATGAAGAATTAGCTCAGCGAGGGGCAAGGAAGAAGAGGAGGACCCTTCACAGGTCCAACAACATGGACAAGAGGGCACAAAGATGGAAAATTTTACAAAACTCAATATACCACCAACTATGGAGAAATTTCAAACCTAGCTAGCAGAATGAGTTCCGTAAGACTCAACTTATATTAACAGTATAAAACTTTCAAAAAATGGGCTAATACTTTTACACAAGAGCAGGATGGAAATAACATCCCTATACTAATCTTTAAATAGGAAAACAAAAAGTCTACAATTTTTATTTTACTTTTTTGGTAATCCATGCCATTCCCCATGCTTGGGAGTTGCTTCCATAATGGTACTTTACCATTTAGCCTTCAACCCTCTAATTAAAATTATCAAGAGCTATCTCAAAACACTTGACAGGCACTGTACCGGTACCGGTCAGTACTGTCACGTTGTTTCTTTGTTCCTTCCCACCCCTTAATCGCCCTTAAGCCACATGTTGTCTTACATCCCCTTACTTAGATTACAGGATGTTTAAGGCAAGAACTATATTTTTATCCTGTATTTCTACAGCACAAGCTACAGCTGGGTTCCTGGCCAAACGTAAAGCGTTGTCCTAAAGCCATGCAACCTTTCAAGAACTTTCACATTCTAAATCAGCAATAACTATCTTTCAAACACTTTTAAAATATCTTTCAGAGGTTCCAGGATGAAATTTTCCACAAGCAAAAAGCTAAACTGACCTGACTGGCAATCTCTCTTACAAGCATTTTAACTGAATTTCAAAAAAGCCTGTTAATGAAAAGCCAACTGAACCTTTGAATGACTTGCAGTAACCTACATGGTATTTGAAACAGGGAAACGCACTTCTAGGATTTTTATCCCAATAAGCAGTACTTTTAAAACATAGAAGTTTGTTGCATAAATCCTACTAAACTATTTTTAAATTAAATGTGGTATTAACACGCAATTTAATAATAATCACTTTAGTCCCGAGACTTGCACTTGGACTTCACATCCTCAAAACACACAAGGCATATACCTTCTGTCTAATGCACACTTGGGAGTAGTTATTTTTAAGTTTTAAAAGCTCTAGGAAATATCGTCTTATACATCCCTGTAAAAGGACGATGCGTTACCTACAACACCGTCTAGGAAACTATCACATGATCACACTTAAATCCTAGAAACATACACCGCCATACCATCAACATAATTTAACCTTTATAAGCCATTAGGTAAAACAGAGACCTCAAATCCACCTAAAACAGATTTAGCTGACTAATTTACAATGGCATACTGTATTTACATTATGACTTTCTACTGATGGATCTTCATGTGTGCCAATTTCAATCCAAAATCAGAGCTTTAATCAGAATTTCATCATTTCCAAAAACTTCTGCCACCCCCTACTATGTGAGCTGGTGGTCTAATCATCAGAAGAAAATCAGTTGGCTTATGTTTGGTGCATTGAGAAAATAGTGAAAGCACAATAATATTAGTTGATTTATATAGCTGTCGCTAATTTCTTCCAAAAACAATTCTCTAAAATTAAAGGGACAATCTTGACTGCGGAATTAATACCTACAGCATGAAAAAGGCATTACAGAATGCATTCAGAGAGATTAAATACTGAGGAAAGGCTGATGACATAAGAAGCACTGATTTGGGGAGTAATTTCCCAAGGGAAGTCCTAAAAGTCCAACACTTGGGACTTTAACCAAGTGTAGGGGTTTTATGCATTACTGAGAATTCATGCAGCATTTCTCCAACAAAGCATGGGTTTTAAACATTTACAGTCAAGATCTCATTCTACTAAGATCTGTGCAAGGGAAGTACCAGACACTCAAAGTTCCATGTATATGAATGCATACACAGATATTTGGATCTCACAGTCTAAACAGACAAATAGGGTAGAAAGAAGTAAGCATCTGAAAAGCTTTTAGATATTTAAAAAAAAAAAAACCACCATACTGTGAAGTTTTGGGTGGTCATAGCACTCACTCTTGTGATCACGACATTTCACAAAGCAATCTTTACTTCAGTACTTAAACTTTACCTTTTAAAACATTAAAGTTAAAAAGGTTTTGACAGTTGGCTACGCTTTAAATGACCTTAAATATTCAGAAGGTATAACAGCTCTTAGCACTAACATGTACAAGAGAAAAAAGTATTTTACAAATATCATAGCAAGGTCAGAGGGCCAAAGAGAGAAAGAGGCACCAATATTCACCCATGACAGAAGTGGGAGAAAAGGAACACAAAAAGCAAACAAGAAAAAGAAGATTGATTTGCCTTTACCAGTCTGAGTTGAAGATTTATGACTACTGGTCAACACCAGAGTGGACAGTTTTGTATCAGGCAGGACCACTCTCCCACGACTAACTGCCTGCAGGTTCCAGAAAGACACTTTATTAACTCTGAAGGACAGAAACTGTATTTTACTGTACGGCTTCACAAAGAGCCTGGTATTTACTGAGGCCTCTGTATGCTACCACGCCACAAACAGGAGCCCAAGACACAGAGATAATACTGGGGAATCACTTGTAGACAAAATATTTGAAACAAACAGCGGCTACAGTTATCTGAAAGCTAGCCACAGTAGAAAAAAATATAAGCCAAAGGTTAATATAACCTTAAAATTCAAAGAAAATAAGGGATGAAGAAAATGGAACCATCAAGAAGCAGTTTGTAAGCAGGAATATCCATGAAAGCCCAAGTCAACAGAGAAAACAAACTAAAAAGCATGGTCTGCTCTACCAAACTGAGAGTGACAGAAAAGCCAAGCAAGAAAAGTTGAAGAGGGGGAAAACAGCTCAGGAATTTGGGCAGGGACAAATTAAAGATAGATGATTTCAATAGCACAGAGTGTAAAAATAAGACTGCAAAAGGCCAAGAAGGGAAGAAGTCAGGGCAAGGAGAACAAAGAATACATTTCAGAAGACCAGTCTTAAAATGGAGAGGCCAGATAGCACAGTAGTTAGAAACACGTAGTCCCTATGTAAATATCCTATTTTTAAAACAAAATCAGAAAAATATTAGCATATTTTTAGGCAAAAGCAGTCTGATGATTGACCAAGAGCAAGAAGGATTTATGGAAAAAAAAGCAGTTAGGGATTGGAATTAACAGGGCCTAAGGTAATAAGCAAGAGATAAAGAGCAGAGGTGCATCAATACTGACATCAGGGTTACATGAGGGAAAAAAAAAAAACTTAAACAAATTATTTCAGGAAATGACGATGCAGTGATCCTGGGAACAGGCTCCCTCTTTCCCAGTACAAACAGATCTCTATTTTCTAAGACTTTAAGTGGGAGGAGCCAAAGGCTACAGGATAGGAAGCATCCAGCACTAGTTTAGCAGCCTCAACAGTTGAAATCCTGATCCTGTAAATAAATAAAATACTTAGCTTTATAAACCCCAGTAATTCAGTTAAAACTTAGTGTGACCACACACATTAGTAAAGATAAACACATGCAAACATAGTGGATGTAAGCCCACTCTGTTAATACAAACACACACAGGGCCAGGACTTAAAACTACCAGAGGAAAAAAAAAAAAAGGAGAATTAACAAAATCAATCAACTGAAAGGTCTAACAGTTCAGACTCCCTCTCCCAACACTGACCAAGGCTTCAAAGGAAAGTTCAAGAAAGGTTGACAGCTCATTCCAGAGCTTCCTACCAGGAACGGACACGTGCCCCCACTTCATAAACAGAGCAGAATGCAATTCCTTCCCAATGTTCCCCAGACTGTAATACTGAAATTCCGGATGTCTGCCTTTGCCCACAAAATGCAGAATGCTCTGTTTTGGGGGGAGGGAGCGGGGAAATCCTAGCAGACTTTCAGCATATTTGCTTTTTATGGTGATTACTGTTATAGGACAATTACCTGCTACACACACAGAAAAATAATCCAATCAAGCATTGTTTCTGTGTGCTTCAAATCCCTGGCTTTCAATCTGAATTACTTCTTGTTCTTCACATTTTAAGGAAGGGGGAAAAAAAAAAGTAAAAAGTTCTTATTTCCCTGCCTCTACAGTCTGTACATTGTTTTGAGTATCTTTTACCGTGCTTGCTCTTAGTCATCACTTTTTCTAAAGCAATTAACTCCACTATACCAGGGTATCCCAATAACCACTAATAACTACCATACCCTTTATGAAATAAAGCAACCATAATAGTGTTGCGTTTTGGGCAAAGCACTCTCTCTCAACCAAAACAACAGAATATTTTCTTCACAGCTTGCCAGGCTATTAAAACGCAGACCCCTAACGCCTATCTTTTTGACCAGTATTGCCCGCAGACTTCCCCCTACTTCGGGTTGTTTTTTGCGGGGGGGGCGGGTCTAAGCCGAAGACTATTTTCACGCCAGCTTTCCCAACTTGCAAAACAGCCGCGCCGCTGCCCGCGCCCCCCGCCCGCCCGCCGCCCCCCGCGGGAGAAGCGCGGCTCGCCCACGTGGGGAGAGGCTCCGCGGCCGCGGGGGGCTCCGCGGGGAGAGGCTGGGGAAAAGTTTCCCGGGCCGCCTCCGTGGGCGAGCCCGGCGCTCGGGGCCGGGGGAAGAGCCCTGCCGCGGCGTTTCCTCCGGCGGCCGTGCCGGGGCGAAGCCGGCCCGCCTGCCCGCCCGCCCGCCGGGGCAGCGCGGCCCAGGGCCGCCCCGCAGCGCCGTGCGGCGAGCCCCGGGGGGGGGCTCATTGTGCAGGGAACAAAAGAAAGGATCCTCACCGCAAACGCAGCAGGAGAGGGACTGCCTGAAGTAGGGCAGGAGCTTGTTAATCTCTGTAAAGGACTGGGGATCCCCAGGGTCGTAGTTGAGCACCAGGCGGCTCGCTGAAACGTAGAGAGCAGTGGCATTCACCGGGTTCATCGCAGCCGCTCGCACGCCGCCGGCTCCGGGGTGAGAAGAAAGCGCGGCGCCGAGTCCGTGCCGGCCGAGGGGGCAGGTGGCCCCGGGGCGGGGGCAGGCCGGGTGTCACCTTGGTCCGGGGCCACCTGGAGCCGCGCGGCGGCGGCGGCAGCGCGGAGGCCGCGGCGGCCCGGCGGCCCTGTCAGAGGGGCCGCGCTGGCTCCTCCTCCGCCTCCAGCGGGGCCTCGCTCCCGAGCAGCGGCCTCGGCCCGCCCGCAGCCACACAGCGCAGGGAGGCGGCGGCGGCGGCGCTACTCCAGGCTGCGGGCCATGCCGGGCCGCCCTCCCCCGGGCCCTGCTCCTCTCTGAGCGGACGCTTCCTCGGCCGCTGCGGGCCGCGCCTCAGCGGCGGCCCGGCATGGCGGCGGCCGCAGGGAGGAACCGCGAAGCCAGCTCAGGGCGGCGGCGGGCCGGGCCGCGCTGCCCGATCCGGCGGCGGGGGAGGGAGGCGGATGCACCTGGGCCTCAGCGCGGCCGCATCACCGCGGCGCCGCCGCGGCCTCCTCCGCGGGGCCGGTGGCTGCTGGCTGGGCGGCCGCGGGGCGGGCGCCGTTCGCGGGGCAGGATCCGCCGCCCGATCCGCGCCGCAATGTCAATAGCAACCGTTAGATCCAACCGTCACTGCGGAGCCATCGCCGCTGCCGTCTAGCGCCCGGCACTGCGCATGCGCGCCCGGGCCGCTGCCCTCCCCGCAGCGGGGGCCCATCCCGCGGCGCGGGGCGGGAGGAGCGCGGCGCAGCGCCCTCTAGCGGGGCCCGGGCGCGCCGCCGCGGGGAGCGGGGCTGCCCTCCCGCCCTCGGCCTGGGCGCGGCGCCGGCCGCAACGCTCGCCTCGCCTCGCTTCAGCGCCGCCGCCACGCCGGCAGCGCCGCGCCTGCTCCGCGGAGGGCGGAACGCCGCCGCCGCCGCTCCCTCGCCGGGCGGGCGGAGTCGGTTGCCGGCAGGGCCTCTCCGCAGGGTCGGCTGCCCCGTGCCCTGGGCGCTGAGGCTTTTCCCGCGCTCGGGGCCTGCGCCTCACGGGCGGCCGCGCCTCTGGAGCGGCTGGGCACGGACACTGCTTCGAGCTCCTGTCATGGCGAGCGCCTCCGCTCACCGCCCAGGCTGAGGAGTCGGACCCCGCCTCTGCCTTAAGCCATCCTGGAACCTGCAGCCAGGCCTGTCAGATCCTTCGGGCTCCTGTCTGGGTTCGAGACTCCGGGGCACCAGCTGGGCCCCCTTCACCCGGCACGGAGCAAGTCCCGGGTGTCCGCCTTCAGAGCGGAGAGCTGCAGGGCCTGTGAGCTGCTTGGAAGGTGTGGCACAGGAGCTGCAGAGCATGCCCTTCTCAGGTGCGGTTTGGGTGCCCCAGTGCGCACGAGCTGCCCACGCATGGATGTGTAGATGAGAAGTTTGTCACAAGTGTTCTCGCTGCCCATACCTGCGCTCTGGAGGCCACAGTGTGTAACACAGCAGTGGGTCTACAGGCTTGGGGCAGGTATGACCAAGACATGGGTGCAGGAGGGATTTTTTACCTTCTCCAGGTTTTAAATCACTGGGGACATACGGCAGGAACTTCTGATATTTCCACTGTAAGCACCACTGAGGGAAATTGCCATTCCACACACCTCCAGGTCCTGTGTTGCAATGCTGCTGGTGCCATCAAGGCAGCCCTCTCCCTGCTTCTCTGTGGCCTTCTGGGGAACTGTCTGATGGAACCTCTCCTTTTTCCCACTTAGCCCTCTCTATGTTCACTTAGAGTTACCCATGTTTAACTAATCAAGGAGTTCCACCTGTATCTTCCTGTTCCTTCTCTTCATGAAACTCCCCAGCTTTCCAGCCCAACTCAAAATGAGTGTGCATATGCAACACAGGAACTTGGGTCTTGAGTCCAAATACACATTTAGCACTTCTAGTCCTCATCAAGCTGTACAGCTCACTCCCCACCTGATGCTGTTTTCACACACCCTATGTACAGCCCCTGCGTACTCACTCAGTGCATCTCCCACGTTAACATGCATACCTACAACACCCCCATCTCCCTTTTGATCTCCCAGCAAACACTCAGTATGCCATTGCTGGTCCATAACTCCTTGCACACGTTCAATCCCTAACCTGACTTCATTTCATGGCACAGCATCTTCATTCTCACTCTCAGCCTACATGTATATTGCCTGTAAAACACCCAATTCCTTCTCCAGCTTACTGCCACAAACGTGCTGAACCAAGCCAACAAACTGAAATAACATTCAAGCAATTTCCCACCAAGTACACATTCTCACGTACACCTCCCTGCACCACATCCTCTGCCAAACTCTAAAGAGTGTCCTGAACACTGTCATCTCAACCCCTCCCAACTCTATCTCACCTTCTCTGGCTGTTATGCAAGGAACTAACTTGACACCTGACATCCAGAGGGTTTTACCAGTCTTGTCTAATTTCTGGGATATACTCCTTTGGGGTATCGTGCATGAGCTCGATTCAGCTAGTGTTCCAGGACCAAACCTCAACATTCCCATCCACAGCATTAACCTGCACTATTCTTACATTCCCTGATAGAGCTAAATAAGTAGGTTTGGATTCCATTTAAGAACAACTGCAATCCTAGCAGGACAGATAATACAAACTCTCTAGAACTGCAAGTAAATCTTACTCTTGAAAATTATGGTAATTATTGAATAATTGAATATGAAATGGCAAGAGTAGCAAGACTGATGAGGTCATACCCTTTTGACCGGAGGAAGCCCATAGTGCTTTTTTTTCATTATTGCTGGCTGACTGTCTGAATTTTACTTTTCTTCTAGTCAGACCCTTGAGTTGAGAGTCCATGTTTCTAATAGTGCAGTCCAAGAAGCAGATATAATTTTTCCTAGCTCTGTTGATTGTTTCTTCTAGTCTATCAGCATCGCTATTCTGGAGAATGAGTCCCACTATCCAAACAGATTTGGTTAGGTCCTCAGCTGTTTGTGATCACTAGAACAAATAGAGTAGTAAGACTAAATATTAGGGTCTTGAGTGCACCAACAGGCTCTGCAGCCTTTTCCCCCTGCCCTCAGGGGTTTGGCTGCCTGCCTATGCATCAGGCCAGCTCTGATGTGGTGCAGCTGTGTGACCTTGGATCAGGCTGCTGAGAAATAGCCAAGCTGTGAGAAGTTTCATCTGGGCCGTCTCTGCTGTGCTGTAGGAGCTGCCTTTAAGCACAAGACCTTGCCCTTTCCTGAACTACACTGTGTCTGGCCTGCTGACTCCCTGCTTTGACCTTGGACCTGCCTTATTGCTGTGGATGTCTGGCAATCACTGGGCTCATCCTTGGTAGTGCTGCTAGACCTGCTCTGTTCTTCTTGTTCAGGTACTGTGGGACTGTGTTTCTTGTTGGTGACAAATGCTGCTCCTGGCTCACCTTCCTCTGTGCAGCAGCCACTTTTGCTGCTCTCTGACACTAAAAGCCTTGCAGCACAAGCATTCTCACTGCTCGTTTACCTCTCCAGCCAGTGGTGTGTTCTTAATAACGAACAAGCCCTGAAACACTCAATAAACTATTTCATATGCTAGTGCAAGTAACCTTCAGTAGCCATCCCCTCTCCTCTGCTGGGAGAGTGGCAGAAAGAAGGGCTTAATGTGTGATTCCTCTCACATTCCAACTGCTGTGGTTTTATTTCTACTTCCATGCTGTGTCTTTCACCTTCCTGAACCTACTTGCCTTGGGACACCCTTTTAAGAGACCTGTGTACAAAGCAAAGACTCTACTTCAAACTGGTGAAGAAGAACTAGTATTTCCAGAGATCTAGAAGGGGGTGGGGAGAGTACAAGAGAGGACAGATAAGACATTTTTTTAGAAAACTTAAGGCAAATAGTACTAAAAAAAAGACAACAACAACAAAAAAAACCCCCACCAAAACCAAGAAACAGGCAAAAAGTTTTTTATGTGTTTTCCTTGTGCCTGAAAATCAGTTCAACGTTTCAAACCTTGTGCTGTTTCAACATACCAAATTCCGTGGTGTTGGACAGCAAACAAGTGCCTTCTCTTCGCTCTGGAGATTACAGACTACTTTTAAGTTAACTCCACAATTGCAGACCTATCTCTGCCCTTCAGTAGAGTTGTCTGTCTGTCTGATTGACCCTCAGATGATTGTGGCCATGGATCAGTTCAGTCACTCACAGTCTGAGCTTGAGTGCTAATCTTTTGATTTACATCCCTTTATCTTTTCAGTGGAAAATGAATCTGAAATATGGTAGAATAGGGATGTTATTTCATTTTCCAGTTCCTATCAACATTCTGCCCATGGCCGCATTTGGGAAGAACTAGACGTTTCATTTAGATTAGGTTAGAATATGGCCTATGAACTCTGCCAAACACAAATAACTGCACTAATGTCCTAAGTCCTTGGGTGATGGTTTTAGGTTTTTGATTCTTTACTACAGTGCTTGAACAGAACAACCATGTAGATCTCGATGGATGGTTCTTTGTATTATATAGAACATGAGGTGATAAAGGAGCTCATTGTGTCAAGAAATCCTTCTGTTGTAGAAGTGGTGCATCCTAAAGCATATAATTCCTACAGTGCTGCATCTTTAAGGGAAAGGAAAAAAAGGAGAAAAAAAAAATACTGGTCACCACACATACTGCTTCTGAAAGCTTGGACACGAAGAAACTGGTGGGTTTTTGTTGTTGTTTTGCTGTGGCATTTGTTTGGTTTTTTTCCTCAGACAAATAGAAGAAAAATGCCAATGGCAAACTTACTTCTAATTGCTTGCTTGTTGGACTTGACATGTGTTTTCCTCTGTGTCATTACATTTTGAATATCATGAAAAGAGAGGCAGGGTAAGACTGGAGTGATTGTAACAGTTCTAACATAGTCAGGGGTGCTTGTGTTTTCGGGGCTGATGTTATTAATGAATTAACAAATAAATAATAAATAAACAAATCAAACACTAATAAATACAAGATCACAGTAACCACAGAAGAAAGGAAAAACAACAAACCTCCCCACAGCTTCTAGGAAAGACAAAGACTGAATTTTGCCACAAAGCAATCAGAAGGAACTGAAGATTGTTAGCATTACTCTACAAAGCCTGTGGGCCTTTCTGTTAAGTGATCCATGGCTACCTGCTCATCCTTGTTACCATCCCAACGAGACACAGCTGCAGGGACTTCGCCTGCAATACAAGCTGCATCAATTAACTGTCTGTGCCTTTTTTATTTTTAATTCTCCCTGCATTTTGTCTCATAGGATTGTCCTTTTAGTTTTGTAACCCTCAAATGTCCAAGGGGGGGGGTTCCAACTGTGACATGGCTTCAGGATCCTGGTTAAACAGCATACTGGCACCTCCCAGTCCATTGTTTTTGCCTCATTTTATACTCATGAATGAACTGTAGACTTTCCCATTATAACAATTTTTTACCTCTGTGTTCAAAAGTATTCTCGTATGTTATTCCAGAGTAGCCACGTTTTCTAAAAGGTATTCCAGTTGCTTACTAATCTCATATCAGGATCTCTCTCTGAGAATTGTTATCTTTGATCTGAGAAGTTCATGCCTACAATGCCATGTCGAGAGACATCTCTACATCCCTACTACATCTAGGGACATGGCTGCTCACGGCTTGGATAAGTGCACTCTGCGCTGGGTTAAAAACTGGCTGGACAGCTGAGCCCAGAGAGTGGTTGAATGGAGTCAAATCCAGTTGGTGGCCAGTCACAAGTGGTGTTCCCCAGGGCTCAGTATTGGGGCCAGTTCTGTTTAATATCTTTATCAATGATCTGGATTAAGGGATTGAGTGCACCCTCAGTAAGTTTGCAGATGACCCCAAGTTGGGTGGAAGTGTTGATCTGCTGGAGGGTAGGAAGGCCCTACAGAGGGACCTGGACAGGCTGGATCGATGGGCTGGGGCCAACTGTATGAGATTCAATAAGGCTAAGTGCTGGGTTCTGCACTTGGGTCACAACAACCCCATGCAATGCTACAGGCTGGGGGAGGAGTGGCTGGAGAGCTGCCTGGTGGAAAAGGACCTGGGGGTGTTGACTGACAGCCACCTGAACATGAGCCAGCAGTGTGCTCAGGTGGCCAAGAGGGCCAATGGCATCCTGGCTTGTGTCAGCAATAGTGTGGCCAGCAGGACCAGGGAGGTGATAGTGCCCCTGTACTCGGCACTGGTGAGGCCACACCTCGAGTGCTGTGTTCAGTTTTGGGCCCCTCACTACAAGAAGGACATGGAGGTGCTGGAGCGTGTCCAAAGAAGGGCAACAAAGTTGGTGAAGGGTCTGGAGCACAAGTCTTGTGAGGAGCGGCTGAGGGAGCTGGGGTTGTTTAGTCTGGAGAAGAGGAGGCTGAGGGGAGACCTTATTGCTCTCTACAACTACCTGAAAGGAGGCTGTAGCAAGGTGGGGGTTGGTCTCTTCTCCCTAGTAACAAGTGATAGGACAAGAGGAAATGGCCTCAAGCTGCGCCAGGGGAAGTTTAGGTTGGGATATTAGGAAAAACTTCTTCACCGAAAGGGTAGTCAGGCACTGGAACAGGCTGCCCAGGGAAGTGGTTGAGTCTCCATCCCTGGAGGTATTTAAAAGACAGGTAGATGTGGTGCTTGAGGACATGGTTTAGTGGTGGACTTGGCAGTGACAGGTTAACGGTTGGACTCGCTGATCCTAAGGGTCTTTTCCGACCTTAACGATTCTACGATTCTATCCTATTTTTACAGATTATAGGAGTGGCTGCAACAGCCCTTTCATTCAAGTGCACATTCACATATGAAGAAGCCAATTCCTGCTTTTTTATTTGGGTCTATTTTTGCAAGTAGCCTTTTGGGGAAAAATAAACATCTACGTTATCAAGCTTAAGACCTGGAGCAGTGCAGTACAATTTGTATCTTTACTGGTGCAGAGGAGTTCTCAGTTCTAAGCCAGAAAGTTTCTTACGTTCTTTGCAGCTGTGTGCGGTTTTTTGTTGGTTGGTTGTTTTGTTTTTTTTTAACTATCTGCTGCTTTTCAGAAATACCCAGCAAATAAACAAGAATCTATTCCTGTTTTGGATTCACAAGGACTTGAGAATGAATATTTCCCAACAAATATCTCAGTACAAAAACCACCCACTAAGTCACTATTGTTATCGGGTTTGCTTATTGTTCTCTACAAGCCAGTCACCCACAATTCACTTACTTCTTTTGGGTGATATGTTTAAAGGGAATTTTCATAGCCTGAATTTGTAGGACATATTCCCCAGCATTTACTATTCAGCACAGCTTTTTCCTTTAGTTCTCCCAGTGCTTCACCCATTTGAAACAGGCTAGTGGGTGTAGCTGCAATAGCTTTTCTCCAGCTGTGCAAGCATGCCTAGCCTAATAATTGTTCTATTTGAATCAGCATCAAGTACGGTCATGCATTTTGCATATCATATTAGATCTTTGGTAATCAAGTTCCTCCTGTTGTTATTAAATTGTGTAGGTATAAGCAGAAGTCATGGGGTTGATCTGTGCAACTCTTAAGTTCTGACAGATGAGATGGATTCCTCCTTTTTTCCAGAACTGAACCTGGGAGCTTTTACCAGATGCTAGACCTGTTCTATGTTGACCTACTTTATATTTACGAAACTACCCTTTTCAGTTATTTTTAACTCATAGTGGTATTTACATGAACTGTGTGAGTAGACTTTATATTGTGGCTAATGTAAAAAATCTGTTTACCTTACCTTTCAAAAGTGTCACAAAACAGGTTAGAAGCAGAAGGGTATTGACAGAGCTCACAGCAGTCCATCTCCTCACTGAAGCTGTTTCTTTTTTTATGGTGTTGCCAAACAAAGAAATTAAAGCTCTTCCAGCCTTCCCGCCCTGCTCACTGCCCCTGGATATAATACCATAAATCCAAAATCAACTGTTGCTTGTTTAGTCTGTGGGTTCTTGTTGTTTTCTATGCATGCTGGGAAAATCTCAGGTCCTCTCTCAATTCAGATATAGTACCACTTTACTCCTGTTCCAGCTCTTACATGTGCTAGCCAGCTCAGGATGATGACTCTTTCCAAATCACGTAGCAAGACCTCAAAATTAATTTGGACAGCTTATTAAATTGTAATGATTTGGGGGGGGGGGGGGGGGGGGAAGTAAATTCTGCATTTGCATAAGACCTGGCCATTGAATTTTGCTTCTAGGAGCATCGTTCCCTTCCTCTTTGGTCATCTTCCCAACCGCTGTGGGGCTGAGAAGTACTAGAGAAGCTCATGCAGGGAGCCCATCTTTCAAAAAATAGATTGTTTTTAGCTTGGCAATTTGTTTTATTATTATTGTTTAAGCAGGGATATTCTGACCTCTCTCCTTTGGGTCTTAGTTGTAAGTGGGATAGAAAAACTGCTGGAAAACACTAGTCGGTCTTGTTTCCTTGACTGCCTCATTCCCCATCCTGGCAAATAAGTATTACTGCGACTTCCTAAAGGTGACTTCTTAGATCCATCCATCTGTCCTCAGTGCAGCTTTTCTTTGACCAAAGCATTTCCGGCATTCTGTAATGAAAAATCTTCTGCCTGATGACAGATAGATTGTTAATCCTCTTGCTGCTTTTTCTTGTTTTGAAGCTGGAAGACTACAACTGCCTTTTTCAATAGATACTTTGTAGTTACTCCCCTGACAAACACTTTATCTTCACTCAGAGGTCTTCTGACAGGCTTTTTTGAGAAACCAGTACAGACTGATTATTTCACTAAATCAGACCAAGAATATAAAGTGCTTTTTTTTTTTTTTTTAAACGATGTAATACCAGTCTTTGATAGTTGACTAAAATATGCAATTCGGACAATATCTTACCGAGATAATCTCGTTGTACAGCATGTCTGATGTGATCACACCAGTCACTTCTGGCTTTAGTATCTACGAGTTTTGGCTTTATATCTTGTCTGAGGTCTGCTTATTTTTGTGTGTCCCCAGCTCACTCTGGTGTGAGTTGTGAGTCGGTTCAGCACCTGGGCTTCCAGGAGTTTTGTCAGAACAGGACTTTCACTTGAGTTCGGCTTGGAACAGCACAAAGCAAGTAGAGATGATCTGGGATTAGCCCTAAATATTCAAGCTGATTTTGAGCCAAACTGCTAATGTAGAAATACTGGTTCAGCTCTGCACATATTCCAGTGTAATTTGGGTTTAGTGAGAATGCTGCTGTACATACTTTTCTGGGAACAAGAATCTACCTCTTATACACCTAGGTTACTCCTCTGACTTAACAAATCAACCAACATTGATGACCTTGGGCTGTTTCTTACAGGAATACAAATTGATGATGGAATTGTTTTTTATTGACTACTTCTGTTTACCAAACATATACACAAATTACTATTTGACTGAACATGGAAAAATTGAATAGCAGGATACTGTTTTCTCACAGTTTAAAGTCCTCTTGTAGCTGGATTTGACCTTAAAATCCTTTTTCTTCTTTCACTGAATTGCATTGTGGGGGCTTCTTGAGAAACTGCCTGGTGAAGTTTTGCTTTCTGTTGCATCTCTGAGACAATATCTAACTTAACAATTCTAGTAATATAGGACTGTAAGAATGACTGTGTCAGAACTAAGTACAGTATCCCACTTCCAAAAGCAGGCAATGACAAATATGTAGGGAACACTAATAATATTGTAAGCATATAGTGTTATTAGTCTCCCCGCTTCCACCAATTTGTGTCTCGGGGATCTCCAAAGACAGCAGTGACACCTTTGTATTTTATAGTCTCGGGTAGATTTCTCCTCCATTGATTTGTCCAGGTGCTTTCCAAACCCTTTTGGCACACAGGGTGTTCTGTGGTAAGTAGTTCCTTAGTTCAGCTGTGTGGTATGGAGAAGTACCTCTTTGTAACAGATCATCCATCTGCCTGTTCCAGCTGAAGCCTGTAATGCTTGTGTTGGAATAGCTGGTGAACAGTCAGTCCCCAGCCACCCCTTTCATGCCACTCCTGATTTTGCAGGTGTCTGTCATTCTACCTCGGCTGTCCCTTTTCCAGGCTGAGGACTATTCATTTGCTTCTTTTATAGAAGTCACTTCATACACTCAATCAACTCTGTTCTTTTCTCTCTCTGTCTTTCTGGGTGTATATATAGGTATGTACATACATTAGAGAATATATAAAATCATATATGTATCTCATTTTCAAGAGTGGGGCACAAAGTGAGATGGAAGACCAGAACTGCACGCAGTATTAGAGATGTAAATTTACTGTAGAGGTATTCTGTGCCATAACGTGTCTTCTGTTTTGTTCTCTTTTGTAATCTTTGCTAATATTGTTTGCTTTTTGACCACTGTTGAAAATTGAGCTGATGTTTTTGCAGAGGTATTGTGAACTTGTTCCTTTTGGTAACAGACAGTTCAAGGGTCCAACATGTATGTATTCTTGGGATTGTTTGTACTAAGTCCCTTTTCAGACCTTTCACAATCGTGATGAACAGAATAGGTCCCAACTCGAGGAATAGAAGATGTTCCAGCTCAAGAGTCCTGTGGGGCTTGCTGGTAAAATTGTTTCACTGTGAAAATTCACTTTTTATTTCCTAAAAAAACCTGTTCATTCATGACAGGACCTTCCTTTTCATCCCATGACAACTTAGTTTCAAGAACTTCTAATAAGTGACATTCTCAAAGGCCTCTGGAAATCCCAGTAATTATATGAACTGAATCTCCCTTGCTTATGTTTGACTTCATTAAATAATGCTGCTGGATCTGCATGGCATGAATTTCTGTACAAAACCTGTGTCAACTCCTCCCTGGTATGCCCTATTTATTTATGTGCTCACTAATACTGGTTTTGGGTGTAGGTTTTTGGTGTAGTGTTTTGGTGTTTTTTTTTTTCTATTTTGCTTCATAATTCATATTGGATTTACAGGTTTATAGTTTTATTAAATCCCTTAATGCCTGCCTTAAAAATTGGCACTGCAATAGCCACCTACCATATGAGTTTTTAGCAAGAGACTTGGTATTTAAGCCAGTTCATCTCTGAATTATCTTATAACACTGAAGTGAAAACAGTTTGGTCTTGGAGACTTGTTAGTATTAGTGTTAATGATCTGTGCTATAACTTAATCTCCTATTCTTCAGGGAGAAACAGAACCTCCAATATATTCCTTCATCAAATAACAATCAATTTTTTTTGGCACAGAAATCTTTTCGAGTTCCTTTGCACTGAATTCAGATGTAAAACAAAACAAATTTTTTTTTCTGCAATAGTTGTATAGTCTCTGAGTAATCCCTTTAATCTTGATTTGTCTCATTGCCAGATTCTCTGGCATGCTTCCTTTTCCTCATGTATTTGACAAAAGAATTTACTAGTTTTCATACTTCTAGCAAGTTGTTCCTAAAAGTGTTTTTCAGCCTCTTCACTCTGTTTTTCGCATGTAACCTGCAATAGTTTACAATTTGGGTTTCCCTCTATTGGGCGGAACTTCAACTATTTGAAGAATGCCTTTTTGCTTCTAGTAACTCCCATTGCCATGCTGCTGAGGCATGCCAACTTTCTCTTTCAGGATGGGGTCTTTTTGAAACATCTCTGTTCCCAGAACGCAGATTTCTAACCTTTTTGCACATGACCTATGTTCTGAATAGTGGTCATTTTAATTTCTAAAGTTGCAGAATTGCTCTTCACCTTTTTTTTTTTTTTTAAATGAAGAAGCTATTGTAGCCAGCCTGAATGATACTTAACTAACCTGCAGCATACAAGTATTTCCCACTGAGGGACAGCGGAGGCTTTTGCTTCAAACATCCCCTGCTGTCTGTTTCTTACTTGGGCTATTTCGTGATCAGCGAGAACCTGCGCGCTTTGTGGTTTTTGGCTGAGCCTGACTGGGGAGTGTCAAGTGCCCGTTTAGCTGCGGCAGAGGAGCAGCTATCTCGCAGATAGGCAGGAATGCAGCTAACATCTTGCAGTTACTCTGGCTGGGGGCTGGAAACGTTACAGGCTGAAACAGCCTCATGTTAGGTGGGGTGTGGGCTGAGGTACTCGGTGCCTTCTCTGTCTTGGTCTTCACTGACGATCTCCCCAGGCCTCTGTGCCTGCAGGCAAGGTTCAAGGAGAGGGGCTACCAGTAGTGGACGACGATTGAATCAGCAGTTACTGAGAAAGTTTGACACATGCAGTCTGGGGGACCAGACAGGATGACCCAAGTGTGCTGAGAGAGCTGGCAGGTGTCATAGTGAGCCCACGACCATCTTTGAAAGGTCATGGGGATTAGGGGAGATCCCTGATGCCTCGGGAAAGGCTGGTGTTACATTCATCTACAAAAAGAATGGGAAGGATGGTCTGGGGGACTGTAAGGCAGTCAGCCTCAATTTGGTCTCTCAGGAAAACCGTGGACCAAGTCTTCTTGGATGCCTTTTTTGGGCACATGAAGGAAAAGGTGATTGGGAATAGCCAGCATAGATTAGCTAAGGGTAAATCGTGTGTGACCAACCTCAGTGCCTTCTAATGATGAGATGACTAGTTTTGTGGTCGAGGGAAGAGCAGTGGATGTCGTCTATCTTGACTCAGGCAAAGTTTTTGACATGATCTCTTACCGTACAGTTGTATGCGGGTTGGGACATCATGGTGAGGAGGGATAACATGATGGTGAGGGGCTGGAGCACTTGCCCCAGGAGAAGAGGCTGAGAGACCGGCCTTTATCTTTGTTAGCCTGGAGAAGAGACGACTTTGGGGACAGCCCTAACGGCTGCTTTCTGGTACTGAAGAGCCTGTCTGTCTCCTCACTAACCTCTCCTTATTGAAGTGCATAGTCTGAGGACAAGAGACTGTTGTCCTAAACTGAAACAGGGCAGATGATTGCTACTTAATAGAAGGGTTGGGAGGGGGATTAGTTTCCCCATGAGGCCAGTCAAGCACTGAAACAGGGACTGGGAAAGGTGTGCCAGTCTCTGTCCTTGCGGACTTCTACGATCCAACTGACAAAGCCCTAAGAAAACTGGTATGAATTCAGTGTTGACTCTGTTCTGAGTAGGAGGCTGGACTGGAGCCTGAGAGCCCTTCCAAAATTAATTATTATATGACAGCTAGTATATGCTATGTAATCCAAGAATTTCCATTCTTGGAGATTCTTCTTCAGACTTACCCTTGTGATATCTACAGGGCCGTGCTCGTGTCCTTCTTCGTGCTTAGAACACGGACACGTAAGGCAGTGCTCACCTGGCACTACTCCAGTTCTTTTCAACTGACGGGTTATCTCTTGGTGGTCAGCATCTGAGGTGGGCGACAGGGGTAACCAACGGTTTGGTATACAGATGGCTGTGTTTGCAAACCAGAGAACCGCCTGGGAACTGGTGACATCAAATCTCTGGATTGCAGATACGCTGCAGCTGGGTCACTTGGTCTGTGCAATGTGTATTCCCCAAAGACTGTAATCCACTCCGATTTTACAGGGTCTTTATTTTCTTCATCCTTATGAAAGTGTGCTATGATGAGAGCCAAACTGCCTGCTAATACGAGGCGGCAGAGAGTTGGTGCCTGTGTATCACAAGGATGGTGTTTTCACAACAAATACTTTCTAGCACTCAGAAGCAAGAGAGGGCAGCTGATCTTGAGTTGAACGCTTTTGCTTGCCGCCCTCCCTTCCGAAATGCAAGTTTTCCCAAGTCCCAGTGGCTTTTCCAAAGCCAAAGCAGTATCTCAACAAAACAGGACACGAGACTGGGAAGAGCCGATGCGTTTTCACCGTGGTCTGTCGGGGAGATTCCCTGCGCAAAGACAAAAGCGATTAACAACTGGGCTGAGGAACCTCGGCAGCGTCAGGCCTGCTTGCGCGCAGGGCCCGAGGACGGCAGCGCCCAGCCCGCCGCCGGCGGCTCCCCCTTCTCGGGCCCCCCGGCCAGGAGGGCAGCGTGCTCACCGGGCCCCCCGGGGGCCCGTCACCCGTGTGAGACCCGCCGCGGTCTCCTGGAAGCCGAGCGGCGGCGGGCAGGGAGGCCGGGGCTCAGCGCCGCCTCGCTCGGCGGCTGCGGGCCCGGGCCGCGCGCAGGCGCCGTTGCCGCCGTTGCCGGCTGGCGGGCGAGATGGCGGCGCTGCGCCTGCTGCGGCGGGCGGCAGGGAGGGCGCTGTGCCGGGCCGCCTCGGGGGGCCGCCCGCCCTCCGTGCCCGAGCGCATCGAGGAGAAGCGCCGCGCCGCGCTGCTCGGCGGCGGCCGGGCCCGCATCGACGCGCAGCACAAGCGGGTGAGCCCCCTCCCCGCTGTCCCCACGGCGGGGCACCGGCCCGGCCGGCCCGCCCGCCGCCCGGCTCCGTACCGGCGCGCCTCCGCTTCGCGACAGGCCCGGCGGGGGGCTGGTCCCAGCGGCGCCCGGACTGCGGCCCCGGCCCCGCCGCGGGCAGGGTAGGCAGGCGCGGCCGGCCTCCCGCCGTCGGAGGCGGAAACCCCGGGAGTGCTGGCAGCCCGGGGCGGCTTTGCGCTTCAGCTGCAGAGGCCCGTTTGCGGGGGAGCTTTACTGAAGCGGCGTTAGAGACTGCGTTACCTGTTGCGCCAGGCAGGAAAAAGAGTAACTGATTTACGTCAGCTTTGTCACCAGGTTGGCTATAATGCACGTGTACGAGGGGTAGCGTAGGCAACAGTTGCAACTTCTGCCTGTCGTGTGATGGTAAGTTTTAGGTTGCTTAACACTGCACTGGGCTTGGAGGCATGCCATCCAGCACAGCTTCGTCTGTTACAGTGCTGCTGCAAATCTAAGCTGGTCTTGGAAGAGGTGAGAGCAGAGAGCTAGGAGAGTGGAAATAAGGCGGAGGAAAAGGCAGATGGGAAGGATGACAACAGCTGGATTTTTCGTCTCTTGCCTCTATTGTTCAGAATTTAGGCAATGCTGAGGGGGGCGACAACATAGTTTCCCTATTTATTGTTTCGTGCTGGGATGTCTTTTAAGTTTAGAGCCTGAAGTTTAGTACCTAGCGGTACCACGATGGCTTGTACGCATCAAGGAGATAGTAATAGCCATTCACATGAAGACTAGATGAATGATCAGTTCGCCCGTCAGCAGTTTACCTCCCACAGTTATACACCATCTGAAAAGAGTTACAGGCTCACTGAGGTACGTTTAGGACACTGACATATCAATATGCAACCATTTCTGCATGTCTGGGGGCCCCAGGCAGCTTATGTTATGTTTTATATAAATTAAATCTATGGCTTACATTAGTCTTTCCTGCACTTGTTGATTTTTCGTGAACTTTTTGACCTGCTGATCAGAAGTTTTGTAGAGAAGCCGAGCTGTGTTTTAACATCATGTTGAGGTAGGGTCACGCTATCCCCTTATGAAGACAACAGAGGTGTCCTGATCTTTGTAGACAGATGCTTACCTGTGTTGGAAATAACAAATTTGCTTGGAAGGTTAAGATAAAAAGAACTTTGCAGTCATTTATTACTGCATGGCATTATCAGTACTGAGCAAGGGATATGCGTATCTGGCCAATTGGTTACATTCTTGGCGCTTACTCTGCTTTTGCCTATACCAGTGTCCAACAGAAAAAAGGAACAAAAGGATTTTTTCAGAAAATCCTTGTAGGCTGTCGTATTTCCTTTTTCCTCTGATTTGCTGCAGCCAAATATCGAGCGTGGTGAATTGAGCCTTGAACTGTTGGTAAGGACTGGTTTAGCTGTGGAAGGGTTCCATGTTTAAGAATAGAACAAAGGCCTTAATAGCAGCATTTAAATGTGTAGGCAAAAATAGCTGTGATGCTATTATATCTTGTTGAAAAGACTCTGAGATAGTTTCCTTGATCTTATGGTAGTGCTGTTCCAATAGTTGGCCTTATTTTCAAAGTCTGGCTTGCATTATGTTTGTTTTTAAGGAGGATAATCACTATATAGGCTATTTCCAGCTTTGGGGGCATGCAGTTGCTTAATGGGCCAAATGCAGCAGATCAAGTGAGGTTATGTTTGATTAAACTACATCTGCTGGTGGTCAGTAAACAGAGCCAGAACCACCTAATGGCTATATTAATTGTTGCTTCGTTTCAGGGAAAGCTGACAGCAAGAGAACGAATACTTCTGCTGTTGGACCCTGACAGTTTTGATGAATATGACATGTTTGTGGAACACAGATGTTCTGACTTTGGGATGGACTCTGACAAGAATAAGGTATTTTTATTTCATATAACAACTCTTGTTTCTTTGTCCTCGGCTGTTTAGCCAGCCAGCTGGTTGAAAATAGGCTCCTCTGTTCACATGTAACTTCTTTTATTTGTTTTGTTTTCTTTCTTTTTTGTTTTGCAAATTTCCTTTTATTGCTCTCGGTTTCCATTTAACAGCTTACATGATTTACTTTTACATTGTCTAAACTTGATACCTTTTTTATAAGGTCACCTGTTTTGTTCAAATACCTCCCCAGATATTGTCTTAGGTCTGTATTTCAAATAATAGAGGAGGCTGCAGAGCTTTGTTTTTACAACTTTGTCAATCAAGTCAGATATGAAGAACAAATAAGGGTAGATACTTCTGATAGGATGAAATAACTCAGATACATATTTATGCCTGGCAAACTATAGAGTCATAAAATCCCTTAGGGCCTTAAAATCTGGTATGTTTGGAAATTCAAGCGTTCATATTGGTCTGTTAGCAAGTTGCAATCTGCTTGCTTATGCAGTTTGCAGATATATGGCCATGTATCCTAAACCAACATGGTAAACGTAGTTCATCACATAGAGGAAAAAAATCTATGGCTCCCCAAAGTCTCTCACCATAACATTGATGCCTGATAAATTACTAAAGCATTTTGTTGTGATTTAGTACAGAGAGGACCAACGGACATGCTGGGATGTGTAGGTGGCTAGTGCAGATGCGCTTGTTCAATGTGAATATTCCTGTAGCAAAAGGCTGTATTTGCTGTGGAGTATTCTGGTTTGGGGTGTGGTGAGAAGCTGCTCCGTATGTGCCACTGCCCCATGCTGCGTACAGCGACTACAGCTTCTGTTTATACGGTTATTAAATCAGTTCATCAGTTTTCAGTCCTTCAAGTTGCAGGGCTGCATCCTATGGATGAGGAAGGGATCAGCAGGCTTCCACCATGAACCGGCAACGGTGAAGGATTTGTTTTCATTTTAGTAGCCAGGAGACTGGTGGGACTTGATGCTGGGAAGGATGTTGTGTTAGACCTTCTCCCCTTTCAATCAGTGTAGGAGCAAACATCTTTTCTTCTCTAAGTCATTTTTTACTCTGTTCCCCAGCAAACTCAAATAACTGCTGTGTTGCCTCTCATCATGCTGCTCAACGCTGCATCCCACAATGCTGATGACAAATTGCTGTTTCTGAAGATATGAGGAGCAGCAAAGTCCCGAGAGTGACAAGGGGGTTAATTTTTTCCTTGTCCTTCAGAATTCACCTTTCAGTGAGCTGCAGATTGTGTTTACAGAGCACAGTTTCACAACAGATGACCTAACTGTGGCCAGTGAGCTGGAATATTAGCTTAGCATTGAATTTCTCTGAGTTCCTGGAACTTTCTGAAGGTAGGGTAAGACTTGTACTCACATCCAGGCCACTCTGCAGGCTGCTTGGGCTTTTAGGAGTCATCTGTGTGAGACAGTGGCTGGAACTACAGGTGTGTTTCCTGCTGTTCTGTATGCCAAGAACCATGAGTTGGTAGCAGTGCTGTCTGTGCAGCCTGAGAAAAGTCCCTAGAGTGGTATGACCTTCCTGAGAACAGAGCACCTTGAGCATAAATGGCCCTTAGAGGGGGCCCTGCACGATATAGCGCTTTTTTTTTTTTTTTTTTTTTTTAAATACCAAACAGCAAAAAGCATTTAAGTGCCTGGAATTCCTTTATGACAGCCCAGTAAAGCTCCTTTTCTACTGTTGTCTTGAAAGACTTTTATATATTTCCTTTACTAAAAAGTGAGACAACATAGATAAGCAGATTTTAAGATTCACAGGCTCCATTTCCTCTTCCAGCTCTTTCTTCTTACCTATTTACAGGGTGAAAAATAGGACAGGTCAAGTTGAAGTATTTGAGGTGACTGTAATTATATTTTTTTGACCTCTCCAGGGTTGTTTTTTTTCCCTGTATCAACACCTCAAGAAAGGTTTGTGTGCTGTGTCCATTCTTTCAAAAACATCAGGTGGTCCTAATAAAAGGTACATCTTGTCTCTAAGGACATGATTTGCCTTAACTCCAGATGTGCTGAAATTTGAAGGGAAACTGCAAAATTCACTAATCTTTACACTAATACACAACAAATATGTGATATCACCTCTAATTCTGCTTTCCAGGGCTGGGGGGAAATCTTTGTGCAGCCCCCACTGCAATCGTGAAAGACCAGTCCTCTCAGAGAATCAAACTTTGCCTTGACTTAGTGCTCAGTATAAGTTTGTGGGTTTTTTAGTGGACATCATTGCTGCTTTGATTTTTTAAAAATTATTATTTTAAATGAATTTGTTTATTTTTTAATGCAGTATCCTGGAGACAGTGTGGTGACTGGCCGTGGACGGATTAATGGGAGACTGGCTTATGTTTTCAGTCAGGTATGGTTTTGCTTGTTTTTTTTTAAACTGCATGAACTTGTTCTTTGAAATAAATTCACAGTAGTTCAGTGTGGCCATGTAGTAATGTACCTGTGTACCTTCTACCAGTAAGCATAAGATGGGCATAACATCCTGTGGGAGGACACAGGGCACCTTCAGACAAGAAGCAGCAAAAAAGCATTTCTAAAAACTTTGTTGGGTGATACATGCAGTTGTGACAAGGGTGAGATGAAAAGAGTGAAGAGTGCAGAGACAGTGGGAATATTTTGAAAAAAGAAACTGTTATTACTTCAGTGTATTATCATTGGATACTGATATGCTGAGAGACTGGAGAAGTCCCCCAAAACCACATTTTTGATAACCAAGAAGTAAAGTAATGGAGAAGTCACTCAGCACTTAAACCAGTTGCAAGCTTTGACTCGGTCCCTGCAGTTGGATGTGTGTGGATGAGCGCCTGCAGGCGTGTGGAGACCTGCAAGTGTCAGTGGAGGGCTTTGTGAGCCCCGAGAACCGTCTTCTGGGTTTCATGCTGCAGAATGGGGGCTGTTTGCTGGAGATGTCAACTGGAATTGCAATGAGTGAAATTCATGGTAGAGGGCACTTGAGCAACCTTGAATTTTTTCTCAGGTTCGACCTCTCTGATTAGTTGAAGGGATTGTGATAGATAGCATATAAATAGATAGATAAAATATACTTTTTTATGTTAAAATATACTTTTTGTATTAAAACAAAAATATTTTAGAGGAAACACCATAGGTAGAGATTTATCTTGATTAGTCTTAATACAGTGAAAGAAAGGCTTTCTTTCAGATCATTGGTAACTGCTTCTCTGTTCTGGGCCACAAAGTAGCCTTTGTTCAATTTGCTATCATTGCTAAAATGATTGTTGCTGTGTGACCTTGGAGCAAGTGGTACACCCTGCCTTTTTTGTCTTGGATATGTAGTCTTTCCAAGGAAGGGCACGGTTATGTGGGCCTGAACATAAGATAGGAGCTGAACATAGACCTTAATTTTAGAAGAACACATATATTATATTAAAATAATTTAAATGTTTTTGTATTAAAATAATTTAAATGTGCACCTTCATGATACACCTCTTTTATATATATATATATAATTTTATATATATATATAATTTAAAGACCTTTTTCCCCTCCAAATCAAGCTGCTACCTGAGATGTTCCTTCCTTTTGGTTCAACTGCTGCTCATAGTCATGCTGTTCTCTGTCCACACGGTTTTTAGGACTTATTTGAGAGTAAGACTCAGTGGGAATGGATCAGTGAAGCTCATCAGAAGTTGGCTCTGGGCTCTAGTGGTGCCAGTAGGTGTCAATATCCCCTTTCTCTTCTGGATTAGTCCCAGAGCCTCGTGTTGCTTGTTCAAGATCTTACTGCTCAGGCCCAGGGGTAGCACCAATAGTCAGTTTTGGCTGACATAGTCCTTACAGCACCCATAAAAGAATAATGGACTCTTGGAGCATAACTCATGAATATAGAACAATGGTGTATTTTCAGTTTTTTATTTCTGCCTGTTTGCAGGCATATCTTACTGCTGCCCCTTGCAGTGGGACCCTCCTCACGTGAAATTTCTCCAGGCTACTCCAGTGTTGATAACGTGTGTGAAAGAGGAACATACGTTTGTAGAAAGAGAGAATGTGTGAAGGGTGTGTGGGGGGGCAAATGTGACATAGTAAGTTTGTGATTTTAACATAGAATCCACTGGCAAATGCATATAAAAGATCTTTTTACTTGTAAAGAAGGCTTGCATTGAACAGGATTGATCTGCAGGCTGCACTAAGGGAGTCAGGTTGTTTTGGAGCAGCATACCAAATACAGATCATTGTAGGATTATACTGTTTACTTGCAACATTTTACAACATTTTACTGAAATGATTCTTTCCCTAACCTGAAAATTTGTTTTCCCTCCAGGATTTTACTGTATTTGGAGGTAGTTTATCTGGAGCTCATGCCCAGAAGATCTGCAAGGTAATATTTCACAGGAAAAAATAAAACAAAAAATTGTCAGTGTCCTTTTTTTTCAGTCTGTTGTGTTAATGACTTCAGAGAAAATGATTTGTGACTGACTTTAGTGGACTCTGGTGTATGTCATGGCAACCTGAACATGCCTGCCCCTTCATGTCAGTTAAGATGTGAAAGCACAGGTGAGCAGAGAGGTACCCTTTGGAAGCTTTTCAAGTATAAGAGAGCTTTTCCAAGTAATACACACTTTGTTTAAATTAAATTGCCTTTTCTGCTGTGCTATAAAAGACAAGAGAGACTTGCAAAGTACGAATATAAATTAACTAGCCATTGTCTACTGGAGAAATGTGAAATGACTTGGGAGAAACTTTTTCCTACAAGCAGCACTATGTGGAAGTGTGTAATATTTATAAAAAGCAAATGTAACAAGTAAACATTCTGAAGATAAACAGTTTTACAACTTGGAGGTCACCTTGATACTCAGAACTTCTGTTATCAGGCACTTGTGGCTATTTATTCTCATTTGTCTGCTTGTCTCACTGGAAAAGCTGGTGTTTGGATCCCTGGGGTGGGGAGGACAAGAACTGTTCCATGCATGAGTGTTCAGTGGTGTGGGCTGGTGAAAACTTCCTGAATTTTCTCGGAATCAGAAGCAAGGTTTCTGGTGTGCAAGGCCTTTTCTCCTGATGGAAATAACTACTTTTTGGCATAGGCTTCTCAGCAGTGAGAAGGTATAAAACTAGAAAACACAAAGACTTTGGGCTGGATAATAACTACTTGGCTTTACCAAGTCTTGATATTGGGAAAGACTTGATATTACCCCTTTCACATGGGAGCTTTGCAGTGTCTCTTTGTGTTGGGGAGGGATGTAATGGTACTGGAATATTGAGATGCTTTCTACTATTTTTTGGGGTTTTTTTGTTTTTTGTTTGATCTCTTGTTTCTAAAGAAGCAGGGGGACTGCTGGTGGCCGAACTAGGAAAAATGTGAGTCCTTCCTAGTCGGTACTGTTCTTGGTTGGCATCAATGTCAGCGGTAGGCTCCAAAGGTTTGAAGGCTCAGGATGCATCAGTTGCTTTGGGGCTCAAAGTCTTTGAGGCTGTAGCCTGGGCAGTGGAGAGCTCAAAAAAAGACTGGCTGGGTAGCGTGGTGTCTCACTTCTCTTAGTTGTTCTTATTGGGCTGAATTCTGGGAAGCAGAAAGCTGTTCTAAGAGAGGTGATCTTGGCTCCTGCAAACCTTATTGGTGGCTTAAGGGATGTAAAATGTCATGGAACATGGAAATGAAGTTGCTCTCCCTTAGCTGGACTTCCCTGGAGATCTGCCCCTTTGGTGGTAATAATTTCCCATTTGGGATTTTGTCCTGGAGTTGCAGAGAGGTAGCAATATTTGGCCTCTTGCAGCAGAGCTCCAAGCTAGGTAGATCTGGGCTAGAGATTGCCTGTTAGTTTTGCAGAAGAGCCTTGTGGCCTTTCAGACCACATTGAATGACTGTAATGGTTCCCCTGAAGCGGTAGAGATTCAGTGTGGCTCCTTTGAGAATAGTATGTGCCACTTGTGGTGGGGAACACTTTAAAGCCTATGTGTGCATCTATGATGTCATGTTTCAAGACAATTGTTGAGTCCTTGAGATGAAGAAAAGTGTTCTTGAGAAGGAATCCTGAAATGTTCCCTACAAACACTGGTATGGCAAAAAAAATGGTCTCAAATATATGAACGCATTTTCAGCAGTCTGAATGTGCATATTGATGTGTGTTTTAGGAAGAACTTCAGTGTCTGGAAAAGTCTTGAAATAAATAATTATTCCATATATAAGACCCTGGAAAATAGCAAAATGTGTCAGTGAGATTGTTTCACTAACCTATCCTCCTAGGATGACAGGCCTTCTGGGAAGAAGCAATAAATGTCAACTCAACTCCTTTTTAATAAGGCATTTGGTAATGCCTCGTGTAACATTCACATAAGCAAACGAGGCCACTCATGGGTCACAGAGCCTTTGTTTGCAATCCACACAGATGGTTTTTAAATGTGGGATTGTATTTAAATTGTAAAGTCATTCTGCATGTTTGCCACAGGGATATTTCAAATTTTAAATGGATGTCCAGACACAAAGCATGAAGAACCCCTGTTTTACATTGAATGGCTGCAAGTAGAAGCAAAGCCACTTTAGAACTCTACAGAGAGAGTTATCGCTGATTCACGTTCAGGCTGGAATTTTGGTACTGCTGGGATACTATTGATTTGGATGGGACTGAGTATGCTTACTGTGTTTCTAGGCAATATAAAATTCAAGACTGATGCTGCAAGCGCTCTGAAAGACAGGACTGAAGTTTTAAAAATCTTAATTATTTAAAGGTTGTCTGAAATAAGATATAATTATGTAACAGTGATTGAAAGGGCTAATACCAGGCAAGGAAAAGTAATTTTGAAATTCAAAATGAGGATTGACTGACAATGTGTAGTTTTACAGAAAACTATTTAGGAGCTAAAGCAGATCTTAATGTTAAAGCAGATCTTAACGTAATATGCCAGTGCTGTAGTGTTCTGAAAATGGCAAATGTTTTACTGGGATCTAATAAGCAGGAATATTTTATGTGAGGAATGTAAGGAATTCAATCCTCCCACTTAAGCCTCTGCTGGAGTATTGCATATGATCTTGAGGCAAGTAACCAAAATGATCAGAGGGCTAGTAAGTAGGATGTAGAAAGAATGGCGTGACTGAATTGATGGTGCTTAGTCTAGAGACATGAAGGGAAATATGAAGACTGAAGGGAGATTTGAGGTACTTGAATGTTTATGAAGGCAGAGGCAAAGAAATAGTTAATTGCTCTCCCTGTCTACTATATATCAGGAAAGAAGTAATGTTTCTAAATTTCTGGAGGAAAGATTTAGCTTAGTCTTCTCAAAGAACTTCTAGGAAGGATAATCAAGCTTTAGAATATACTGCTTAGGGAGATTACAGAATCACCACTGCAATAGACTTTTACGATCAGATTAGACATATATGAGGGAGTGTTTAAGGTGCAGTTGAGACCTCTTATGAACAGAGAGAGATTGGACCTCTCTGGTCCAAACTCCTGTGGTTGTGTCACTTAGCACAGGGTTTGGATAATGCAGTGTGAGTATGGAGATGCACAGCTAGTAAGGCAGATAAATATTAAAGGTGGAACAACATCAGGAAGAACTTGCCTGTTTGCAGGTACAACTTAAAGAACAACACAGGCATGAATTAGACTCCTTAAGGTCTTCCCTTGCACTTCAATATAAGAAGGACCTAATGAAAATGAAGATGGATCTGTCAGACAGCAGTTGCAGGAAACCCTTACCAATGCAGAAGATCATGGGAGCAAACAAGAACACCACCTTCGGAAGAAAGTTGAATTATTAGAATATAAGCTTCAGCAGGAAAAATCTATCATAAGCGACTTGCACAGCACCCTGTCTGAGGAGCAGAAGAGAGCCTCTGAAACATGTAATCTCTTGAATCAAGAAAAAGTAGTCCTGAAATCAGAGCTTTATGAAAGTAAGCAAGAGAATGAAAGGCTGCAGAAATCCCTAGAAGAGCTTCAGAGGGAAATAAACCAGTTACGTTTTGAATTGGAAAAAAAATGAGAGGGATTAAATGTGTATCTTTTAGCCCCCAGTCTGAATGAGTCAAAACATGATAGCCCAGTAAGCAGTTAATGACTGTGATAGTTAATACAAATAAAGGAGAAGCTGAGCACTATGTAGGCAGTTCAAATTCTGTCATGTACAGATTTTTTTCTAAGGGATGTACATTTTGGGGTTGGTTGCTTTGGGATTTTAGCTTAACTAGGTCAATAATGAGGAGTTTGTATTCATCACCAGGTCATGGATCAAGCTGCCATGGTTGGGGCACCCGTGATTGGGCTGAATGACTCTGGAGGAGCCCGTATCCAGGAGGGAGTAGAGTCCCTGGCTGGCTATGCAGATATATTTTTGGTAAGTAGGCTGCTGGATGGCCAGGAAGCTTGGCATCCACAAAGATGGACAAAGTCTTTCTTTACTTAAGTTGGTGTTTGTAAGTAAACTTTTAGGTTATCATCATCCTGTTTGAGCCAGTGTTACCTGGTGGATAAAGCAGCATACATGAGGGCTTGTGAGACCTGAACTGTCCTCTTGGTTCTCTTCTTGGCTTTGGGCAAATTACTGTACCTCTTAGTCCCATTTACCCATCTGTTAAACAAGGGTAATGCTGAGCCTTGTAAAACACTGATCCAATGAAAAGCTCTGTAGGAGTTGCGCTATATAGCGAGCTTTGTCATAGGAATGAAAGAATAGGCAATTTACTTAAACAGTTGTTTTAGGGTTTTCTTTCAGTTAACTTTCTGATTCACACTGATGTATAGATTGCCAGTGTTGGGATATAATTTCTCTTGAGTGTTTATCTGTTTGTCTGAGACAGGTGGGCATGCTGTAGTTCAGAGGGTGTTTTGTTAGGTGACTGATGGTTGTGATCCACCACCAGCTGTCCCCATGTCTCCTCTGAAATACAGACGTGTTAAGAATTTCACACCGCAGATTTGTTTTCAATAGGGCTGATAAAAAGTGAAAGATTTCCACTGCAGAAAGAGGGACTTAAAGTAAATCAGATACTATGCACTTGAAGAAAACTTGAGAAACTCAGATCAGAAGCACCAAGTGCCTGTCCTGTGCAGATGGTAGGTCAGTGGGGAAAATAAGGTTTGAGGGGGGAAAAAAAAAAAAAAAAAAGAAAAGAAGATGCAGATCAGAGGTTTCTATTCGAAGAACAGTATGCAGTACAATGGAACCTGTTAACCTTACTGTTTGGGGACACCCAGTACGTATTGGACTGGTGAAAGTTTTATATTTCTATAATATTTTTGTGGCTAATGCAAGAACTTTTCATCTCGACACACTACTGATCTTTTTTTTTTTTTCCCCACTGAGACGACATTATTTTATATGCCTACGAAACACAGTTTTAAAGTAAGTGCACAGAACATAAACATGATTGTGCTTTCAGTGGGAATGCGAGCAGGTGGGATGACAGGTTAGATGCTAACAATCTTTTGGATTAATGCGATCTGGGATGATGCAGTTGAACAGTTACAGAAGTCAGTTGTAATCCAGTTGAGCAATGAGCAACGTAAACATTTTTTTGGACAACATGCCATCCATATTGTTGGACAGCAGTAATTCACCATTGTGTAAAACTCAAGCCAGTGCAGGAATCTGATTTTAAAAGAATCTCTGCCACAGCTGGTTAGTAAAGCTTACTTCTACCTCTGAGCGATAGCATACCTATATGTTCAAATTTCAGGTCATACACTTCTTACCACTCCAGGCTCAGTGAAGTTTTTGCCCCTGCAGCATCTGTTGAGGTTGCACATTCCATCTTCCATTGCAGTCGTTGCATGGTATATGAAATCAAATGTATGGGAACAGAAAGAAGCAAGACAGTAGCAACAAAATTATTTTGGTTCTATTTGCATCAAGACGTTCTGTCCAGATATTTGTCTCCCAGTAAATAAAGCAAGCTGTCCTCTCCTGTCTGTGATTGTGAATTCTTGCAGAATCTGTGGACAGACTTAAAGATGCACTTTTTTGGTAAAACTAGGTATCTGTCTGTTCTATTGCAGAGAAATGTTCTGTGTTCTGGGGTAGTTCCACAGATCTCCCTCATTATGGGTCCTTGTGCTGGTGGAGCTGTGTATTCACCTGCTTTAACCGATTTCACATTCATGGTGAAGGTAAGGGTGGAGTATATCCTGACCTGCTGCTGGTAACGTTGATCAGACACAAACTGACGCCACGTGAAGGTTTTTGGTTGGGTTTTTTTTTTTTTTTGAGATGGTCTTCTGCTTTGCATTAAGCTTATTTTTCATGAAAAGTCAAGAAAAACTTTCCCAAATAACTTCTGGATAGTTGCATTTTCTGTGGATTTTAAATATAATGCATTAAGGATTTTAAAGAACTTTGTCCCTATCTTCTACTGTTTTCTTGTTTTGGGGAAAGTCTCTAGAGACTGTGGCTTTTCCTTAGGTACTTTTGCAGTCTGGGTCTAGCATTTACTATGTGTTTTTGCTTTTTTTTCCCTCCCCCAGGATACATCCTATCTATTCATCACTGGCCCGGATGTAGTTAAGTCTGTTACCAATGAAGATGTCACCCAAGAGCAGCTGGGGGGTGCGAAGACGCACACTGCTGTATCCGGTGAGAGCCGGGTAGTTTACTTAACATATTCATCATTCTTCAAAGTAAATGACATAGTTGTTTTAGCTAAACAACTGATTGTCTAATACAGATTTTTGTACTCATGAGTCTAAGTGATAAACCTCTACTTAAGCACAGGGTCTTACTCTATATAGGGCTCTCTTGCCGGTTCTTTTTAGTAATGGAAAACAAAACAGGAACAGTGGCAGTGTGGGAGAGTTCTGGGATTTGGAAGAGGAAGTGGAAAATCCACAAAAGATTCTAGAAGTGGGAAGGTTGTCGGAGGGCAGGGCTTAGCAAAGCAGGCTTGGGGTGGTGTGGCGTTGTCTGTTTGTTGTCCAGAAATTTGCATGGGTTGAAAGATTCTTAACAATCTCTTGTTTGCTTGCTAACATGATTGATTGAACTTCTTAACTATAAACTGAGTGGCAATGTAAGATTAAGCTCTTTTTTCTTTTCCCCTCTGGGAAAACTTGGTGACTCATGAATCTTCTTGAGGCTCAAAATGACTGTGGGATCTCAAATTCTATCTGAACTGAACTGGTGATGAACCAAAACCACACACACAGACACTGCTCAGGTCCAGCGTTTATAGAAGAACTTGTAGTCCAAAGCTTGAGCGTAGCACCGTAACCTGGATTGAATTCCAGAAGGCTGGGATCCAGCTAGGTCTGTGACAGCTGATAAACCAGTTTACATTATTTTAAATGTGAGATCAACAATCTAGATCTCTTAAGGAGGAAGTCTGATACAGCCACACATTTTCTAGATATTTTTAGCTGGTCAAATTTGGTGGCTTAAAACTCCTGATTGTTAATAGCTTGGGTTTAAAAATTCTTGCTGTTACTTCTTTGTATCTTTATTGGTACATACGTGAAAATGAAACGTTGCAAAATAATTTCAATAACTGCTTAACTGTTTCTTTCCAGGAGTTGCGCACAGAGCCTTTGAGAACGATATAGATGCTTTGCTTAATCTCCGAGAGTTCTTTAATTATTTACCTCTTAGCAACCGTGATCCGGCTCCGGTCTGTGAATGCCATGATCCCAGGTAAGAGGAGACTGGCTGAGTTGTGTGGTCTCTGTCCACCAAATTTCATGGCTTCTCTGGCTCAAGCAGTGTAAAGAAATGAGTGTTTTGTGCCTGGGATCTTGGCTGATAATTCTGCATTGTGGTGTGTGAATATGGGAAGTGTTTCAACATGCATGTGTACATACGTGCGTGCTCACTGATAGATTTTTTTTTTTTTTATTTTCTGAAAGCAATGTTATGCAGGCTGTGTACAGAATAGGGGGAAAAGTAATCTCTACAGATGGGCTGTCACAGTCCCTTGAAACAAGCAAGTGAGGCAGAAGATAGCACAGCGAACAAAAGCGGGGAGAACTTGCCCTGCTTTGTCAGTTATATGTCTGTTGGGTAAGTTCTGCTCGTTAAGGTTAGAGGTGGGGAAGCAACAAGGAGGCAAAGGGGGCAGAAAGTTTTATGCTTAGGTACTTGTCTATCAGGCTCATTGTGTAGTTGGCAATGTAACAAAGGAAGGACTTGAGTCATTTCAAGAGGGGAAAAACGTCGACCGTCTGGATTTTTATCAGAGAATTTTTGCAAGAGAGAGAGGGACAGCCAGAGAGCACGCACGGGGCTGTGAGTAGACACCCTTGCTAGTTGTGTTAAAGACAGAATGTCAATGGAGTAAAAGCATTTTGACCTGAGATCCAGCTGCACCCCCATTTCAGCCCTTTCTGTAGGGAGCCCATAAGAGGTGGTTGCCCTCTCCGATATGGGAGCTGCTCCTGAATTTGTTCCTTTCAGTTTTACAGATGTGTGTGATCTATGTCTTGTGGTTCTTACATGCATGAAGATTTTAACATGTGAGTTGGGAAGGTTATCTTCTCTTCATGGTTCGCTGTTCTTTGCAATGTCTTTGAAACAGTTTTTTTGGGGAGGTTTTTTGGATCAATTTTACAAATCACTGCTCTGGTACCTGAAATACATTGTTCACTATTAGAGAAATAAATTTGCCAATTGCTTTTAGAGGATGGTCAGACAGATCAATTAGTTACTGGTCCTAATTTCTTTTAAGATGTTGGTCTTTAGGAGTTTATTAAACTGGGACTGTTCTGCTTTGATAGTGGCAAACCAAAGCAAAACTCTTGTAGTATTTGGTAAATTTGGAGGATTATCTCTGAGGTTATCATGTTCTTTCTAAGCATTCAACAAGTTGTACTGGGATAATTACCCTCTATAGACTTGAATGTGATATTTTAATTTCATTATAGAAACAACGGTCTGTTTTTTTAAATCAATGTATCTCATAATAGGCCGTTTATTTTCTTGTGAGAAGCTGTCAGTTACCTTGTAGCTGCTAATGTATGAGATTAGTTCTTTATTTTCTTAAGGGAGATGATCTTTTATGTAGCACCAGATACATCATTAGAGCATCACAGTATAGTAAATGTTCAATAATTTGTACTAAGAACTTCAATTTAACAGTCTTTGTACATGTGAAGGCAGACCTGTTTGTTAAATTTGCCTGTTTTTATAGCAGCATCTCCAATATTTCTTCCATTTGGGGTCTTAATGGTTACATTAGTAATATTTCATCTGGACATACCGACATCTTAATAGACTCCCTTTGCTTTGAATTGACGTGTTTGATCCTTACTGCTGCTCCAGTCAAAGCCCATTCCTCTAGAGTAATTTTATTTCTTATTGCATCATTTTCACACCACAAAAATATTCCCACGAATAATGCAAATTAAATGTAACATACTTTTGTCTTCATTGTGAAGTCCAGAGGCTGGTGGTTTTTTTTTTTGTTTTTTTTTTGTTTTTTTTGTGTGTTTTGTTTTTGTTTGTTTGTTTTGTTTGCTTTTTTTTTTCCCTCTAGGTGGGTAGGTTCTTTGTGGTGTTGAAAAACGTCAGTCTTGGTTGCTGAAACTTCTGTCAGTTAGTTTTTGATGTCAGTGGCCTGGGTTCTAGAGTTAGAAGGTTCCTTATAGTACCAAGTTGACTCTGCCTTTGAGGGGCGTCTAGCTCATTGCATTTGGTACATTGTATGATGTGATTTTACCTTTATGTGTCTTTGACTATAAAAAAAAATGTCATTCCTTCTAAAGCCTGAAGTATGCATACAAATTTTTGGGGGAGGTTATGATCAATTCTTGGTAACCGAGTACAGTTTCCCTTTTGTATTGAATGAAAACCAGTATCGATCTGGGTGAGAGCGTCTCAAGCTGTCGCAGGCTTCAGGTGACTGCTCTGATGATGATGAGCAGCAGCGGTTCCTTCCTGATAAGTGGGGTCCCGCTGTAAGAAACACAGTTCTCGGCCCCTTAAGTCCAGTGACTCTGCTAGCAAGCTCCAGATGTCCCTTATCTCTGGTGCTTTGAAGGAGATTTTGAAACTTGTGATATCCTGGGTAATGTCTTCATTTTGATGGTGGCTATTCATTTTAATGCCGTTATAATTTCCCTCAGCACTCTACAGCACTGAATTTATGGGAGCAATAATTTAATTTTTCCACTTTCCTTATCCTTTGGGATACCACAGGTAATGGACAGAACTCAGAGCACATTCATTTCTACTCTATGGACAAGAAAAAGTTTTACAGTCTTTTGTAGCTTGGGGTTTAGTATGTTAAAATTGTTTGCTTTCATCAGATTAAGGTCTCATATAATTTTATGGAAACATTTGCATGCAATACTATTAATCATGTGGAAAAAATACGTGAAGTGTTGCTGTCAGTTTTATTCTACTAATAGATGTATCTTACTCTCTCAGCAAGGAGTTGTGCCTCTCTAGTCCTGTGTGTGAGAGGGAGCACAGAGACAGCCCTGGGGCTTGCGGTATTCGTTTTTGCCTGATTTTGGCAAACTGCAGATCACTTCCTTCAGTTTGAAATGGGGTGTCTAGAGCCTTGTGTTGTCTCGTTTTACATGTACTAAATCACGGCATTGTTAAAATAGCAATTCAGTAAGAACTCCACAGAACACCATTTATAACAAATATAGATCAGTATTTTTATGGAGTAGCACAAATATAATACTCCCTGAAGTCTTCTCGGTGGTGACTCACAAAAATTGACACCCCCCCACTGGGACTGTGAATGAATCCAAAGACCCAGTGAATGCTAACATTTGTAGGTCCTTAACGAAGCTAATATGATCAAAGATGGAGGTCACCGATGGTGTCAGCTGCTAACAGGGAGGCAGCATTTTTGTTAAATGTGAAGCTCCATGTGAAGTGCATCACCGTTGAGTTAAGCGGAGTTAACAGTAAAGATTCTGTAAGCACAGGCAGTAAAAAGGAGAAGCTGAGGGCAGATGTGTTTTCCTCACCCTGAATCTCTGCTCATTTGGTGGCAGGGGAAATAAGTATGAAGAGGTTTCCTACGGTTAAGTGTTTTCAAAATCGCAAGTGCACAACGTGGGCAGGGAAAGGGTCAGAGTTGTAAATGTGCAGCTCCTAAACTTTCTGCACCCGGTAGATCCAGGTGTATGAGAGGGAACCTTGCTCTGCCGTTGGGAGAAACCATTTTGCCCGCCCAGCTGTAGGGACCAGAGCCGCTGGCTAAGCAGGCTCTTCTGCCGCTTGAGGCTGCTTCTATCAAATCCTTTTCCCAGCTGCTGACTTGTGCCCCAAGGCGGTGTCCAGCATGCCTCCCGTGCCCCCTGCAGACTGCCACTTGGAGCATCGCCTGCCTCTCGGCTCCCTGCTGGTGTTCAGCATGTGCAATATTAGGCTCCTCTAGTCAGAGAGGAGAAATAGTACCTCCAGGAGATGGTTTCATAAGCAGAGGTGCCTACAGAAGAGACGTCTCCTTCAGGAGAAGATCGGTCACGCTCTTGTCGTCCTGGTGCGCGAGGGCTCCGTGGCCCGAGGCACGGCTGGCCTCAGACGAAGAGGCCTGTTTCTGTTCCCCGTATTTGGGAAGCAGTTTCCGTGAAGTCTCAGAGAGGTGGCATTCCTTGCCCGAGTTTTTTGTCTTGGCATTCATCATTGTTGCTCACACTTACTTACTTTCTGCAGTGACCGCTTGGTTCCTGAGCTGGACACGGTTGTCCCAACTGAATCTACTAAAGCCTACGATATGCTGGATATCATACACTCCGTAAGTCTGCTAGTGTGAGCACTGGTTGAGATTGATATGGATATATTATGTTCTGTGTGTAAATAATTGAAAGAAACAAATAGAATGGCACTGAAGATACGGTTTTTTAGTCTTCACAAGTTACTGTTTTTACCTGTGTAGTAGCCATGAATGAAGGGACAACAAAAACTGCAGAAAAAAAAAAGATTTTAGCAGATGAAAGGAATCCTAAAATTTGTTTTCAGGACACATCTTCTTACGCTGCATGCATAACTGCACAGACGAAAGACGCTGTAATTCAGTTTTCTTTCTGGGCTCAAAACAAGCCCCCGCTTTGAGTTGTATCTCTTGCCCCCCTCCCTGCACCTTGTTACGACTGTCTTGAATTCTATCACATTTTTATAGAAGGTGATAAACTACGTAGAGTGCATTCAAAGACTTACCCTTCTCTCTTTATTCTAAGAGACAGTTATGTACATGGACAATACAGGAATATATTTTTTTTTAATTTCAAGTCAAGCACTCAGGAGCTTGGAAACTCCAATATTAAAGTTTCATTAAGTGAGGCAGATCTCCTGAGAGGCTGGCAGGGAAGGAAATAACTTACTGTTTTTTAAAAAAACTGAAAGCCAGTATTGCAATGTATAAATAATGGAGGTTTTATTAAAGCAGCATAGGCAATGCTGATAATTCTCCTCCCTAACTTTGAGTACTTCACTTCTCCAGTTGTAACAACTTACCACACGATAAACGCTTGGGCAGAGAACCTGCTTGTAAGAAGTTCTATCACGTGAGACTGTTACAGCCCCCTGCAGAGCACCCCCAGAGTCTGAAGTCTGAATATTAAAATTTCCAGCTGCTGCTTCGGCCACTGGGATGTTGAGCAGCAGATGGCCCAGGGTTCTGAGGCGGACGACGAAGCTCAGAATAACTCTGTTTCACAGGCAGCACGTACAAGCGGTGGTGGTGGTAGTTCAGCTGGCTTTGTAGGACCTTCACAAATTTCTGCCTTTTGCTATTTTATTTGACGGTCTCTCCCCCCGCTCATTCAGCTAATACGTTTCAGTTTGCAACGGGCTGCATTTAGACTCATTTTAGTGGAGAAAGCAAGCTCAGGATGTTTTTAATCTCTGGATTCCTCCATTCTGAATTTCAGTACTACCTGTTCCAAGTGAAAAGGTGGCATTTAAAAAAAAAAAAAAAGCTAAATGAATTAGGAGAAAAAAAAAATCCCTCCCACAGACTTTGAGGGGTATTAAGGAAGGAAATAAACCTACTTCAATAACACTTATATTTTTCACAACTTTTCATTTGCCTCAGTCTCAGAAATGACTGGCAACCTGCAGTCTGTACAGGCAAAGTTGTCATAAACAGTTGAAAACAAGGAATTGTAGTGGAAAACGCCAGGCAGCCATGTATAGGTGTCGCTACTGCTCCACGTATAATTATGATCTCTTTTGAACATGTGAATTTTGATGCTGCGTGATACACCAGCGGATGTCACTTTGCGGAGCACACGCTGGAACTTCGGCCCCGGAGAGAAGCGCAGCTACCAGGGACGCGTGGTTCCAGACAGACGTTTGATGTAGTGCGGGTCTTCCTCTAGCGCGGAGGAAAGTTCCTCCACCGCAGGCCCCTCTGGGGGAGACGCGCACAGCGCAGCGTGCCGCGTTGGTCTCTGTTAACAAAAAGTGCTCTGAATTTGCAAAGAAATAGAGTATATATTAAACCTGTCATGGAGAGTTTCTGAGCTCCATAAAGCACTATTTGCTTTTTATCACTGGAAATTGTTCTTTAAAAGTGTAGTCTGCCAGTAGTTAAGTTGTGAGAAAGTTCTGATTTGAAGTTTTAATTTGTTATAAGCTAGGAAAAAAAGGCTCTCTACAGAGGAAATGTCATAAAGGTGTTCTCTGATGGAATGCTTAAGTGGCAGTTTTGATAATAAATGCAGCACTAGTTACTGCCTGGAATGAAGGCTGCAAAGATGACTAAAAGGTTTCTTTTTTTTTTTTTAATTCTGCAAATTCTGAAATGTTTTAAAAGAGCTGATACTAACATAACTGGTTTGCGTTTGCCTGTGTATATAAATATACATATACGTCCTCCTATATATACATATGTCCATAAATATACATATGTCCTCATAAGGGCTCTGCCTAACTCTCACCTGTGCAGATTGTTGATGAAAGGGAATTCTTCGAGATCATGCCTTCCTATGCCAGAAACATTGTTGTTGGATTTGCCAGGATGAATGGACGAACTGTTGGGATAGTGGGCAACCAACCCAAAGTAGCATCAGGTTAGAGCTGGCTGTACAAGCCCGATGTGAAAGTTTTTAACAGTGTTTGTGCCTCCTGTCCATTTTGTCTGTCTTTTTTTTTTTTGTTAATGCTTTGTAAGGCTGTCTGGCTATGAGAGAAACGCTTTGTTTTGCATGGTCCTCCACTTTATTCTCACTATGTTTTTCTACCACTTTCTTCATCTTGAATCTCATTGTAATGCAGCTGTGATGTGTTAAAACTAACTGAAAACCAGTTCATTTCTTTAGAGGATCAACAAGGTGATCTTGCTCACAGGTAACTAAATGATTGCTGTATCTGGCGCAAGAGGAGTGCCAGGAGCACATAAGCAGGGTGGGCAGAAGACCTGTTTGGCTGCAGCCTGCAATTAACTGGGTTAAGCATAATATGGAAACTCCATACTTACTGCCACAGCATTAAAACACCTAAAACTCTTCTGTAGGGTGAGGTAACTTACGTTTTTTTGCTACAGCTAGAAAAATGCCAAGCTTTCAGACACGCAAGCGTGGGGCTCCTGACTTCAAATAATTTAGATATGAAGTACAACATGTAGAGATACAGCTAAGATCATCTTTACATTTCTAACTGTCGAGGGGTTTTGCTTTCTCTCCGAACTAGGTAATTACTGAAGTGACTTTCACTAATCACGACTTTCTGTTTTGCTCCTTGCTTTTAAGGTTTGTGTCTTGTTGTTTGGGAAAATCGGATGACCTACTATGATGTTTTATTCTTTTGATAATCTTTACAAGATATGACTATCAAGATACGAGACAGCAGGTTTTAATATTACCTTAGTCTTCGTTTGATATTCTCAATTTTAACAATAATTTTTAATGTTTCAGATAGATGCTCTTATACAAAATGCGTTTAGGTTTAATCTAATATTACCTACTATAATTCTAAATGGCACTGAAACACAGCATAAATACTTTGCAGCATGTTTACCAAAAATGCTGATCTTTCTCAAAGTATTAGTGGACTTTTTTTTTTATTATTTTAATTTTTTTTTTTTAAATGGAGAACTCTCTAGCTTTTCAGTATGACTGATCTGAAGAAACATCAGTAAAGAGAAAATTACAGAAAAATACTTTAAATTACAAGAATATAATTTAAACTGCTACTTTTTGGGATAGAAAGCCTCTATGCATAGTGCTCAGAAAAATTATATGAGTGCCTGTTGAATGTAGCTTGTACTCTAATCTTAGATCTAAATCAGCAAAACTTCATGGCAGATTATCTCCGTGTTATCTACAGATAAGCTTTTGTTTTCTTTTAAGAAGACAATACAGCTAAAATAGAATGTGATTTTTGATGTTGCCTTGAATTACTGCCATCAGCAGCTCACTGGAATGGTTAATACCTTACCCTGTTTTCTTAACTTTAGGGTGCTTAGACATAAATTCTTCTGTGAAAGGAGCCCGCTTTGTTCGTTTCTGTGATGCTTTCAACATACCTCTGATTACTTTTGTGGATGTTCCTGGATTTTTGCCAGGTATGCCTTGCCTTTATATTTCAGATAATCCCGGGGGGGTGGTGGTGGTGGTGGTGGTGGTGGTGGTGCTAAAAGCCCATTTTAAAAACTCTCTGAGAAGACCTTTACTGTACTAGACTTAAATAAGCCAGGTTTTAAAATGTCACTTTTTGGGACAGAAGCTCTGTCATCACAAAAGGATATTGAAATGTGCAAGAAATTGCAGAAAAATGAAATAAGTGCCTAACTATGCCACTGATATTGCTATCAGCATGCTCTGAGGTCACAAAGCTTTGCTGGGCTTCACTGAGGAGGGGGCCAGCTCATGCAATAAGTGAATGCTGAAGTGTTCGGCGGTCTGATGGAGACGCTGGGATGATGTTTGCCAGGGCCGAGCGTGGGTATGTCACGCTCTGGATGTCCTGCTGTCTGGAATCCCTGCGCAATTGCAAAGCTGTTGGTTGTGGCCTGTCCAAGAAAAAAAAATTCCCTGCATTCCCTGCAGATGCTGCCCTTGTCGTAAATGGTGTGGAAGTTACACTGTTTTCTTTATTATAACGAGACTCTGTGTCCCTTGAAATGCTCAGCTGTTTTATTTAGATGCTGTTTTATTTATATGCCTATATGCTGGATAGTGTGGTACCAGAAGGCCCTGCAGAGACTGTGGCTTCCTGAGCTGCAGTGGAAAGCTGTCCCACACGGTTTCTTAGCCCTCTGGACAGGATTACATGGGAGCACAGCACTGCTGATTCTCCTGTGGGCAGGGAGGCCACTGCTCAAAGCAGCGCTAGGAGGGGCAGTTCAGGGCGCCGTGAAGATGCGTTCCAGGAAAATCTGCTCAGCACTGGAGTTACTGAACTAACATAGGCCCGTGTTGCTATCCAAGCTTTGCTGCAGTGAGAGAAACTACCTCATCCACCAGCTTCATCTACTGTACTTTGTGCCCAAATGTGTAAAAGGAGGAAGCTATAGGGGGAAAAAATGTATGTCCCTGGTTGACATTGGTTCAGTTGTACACAAACCCCCTCCCTGTATCTTTGAAAGCTCAGATTCTTTCATGCTCCATGGCATTTTTTTCAGATAAAAATGCCCATGATTTAGAAGCTTTGGATAAATCAGTAAGGAAAGGTCTGAGATTAGACAGCATAGGCTGATAGGCAGTTAATGTTAAAATGACCTATTAGAAAACAGATTGAGAGAGGAATACCACTGTTATGCCGATAAACATGCTACGGCTTTCATACAGTTGGATATAAGGTTAAAACTGTTGTATAAACCAAGGTTTACCTCAAGGCCTCTACAGATACCAAAGCATCAAAATGGCACTAGTCAACATTCCGGTTCTTATTTTAATACAATGTATTTTGTATGTTGTAACAATAAGGCAATAGAGAAGGCGTTAACAGAACCTTCCTCTCCCCTCTCTCCTTTCTCTCCTGCTGTAGACATACCCTCCTTGCCTGAAGTGGACCAAGCAGCAGCTTAGTTCAATTCAGGGGCCACTACAGGAACCAAGATTTGGACAGTTGCTGAGAATTCAAGAACAAAGATATTTCCATATAGGCCATGAAAAGTAGCAACTTAATATTGCATAATAGAATGTTGGTTTAAAAGTAGATAAATGGAAGATAAATAAAAGTAGAGAAAGGTAAAGAGAGGAGATGTCCAAGAGGGCCAATGGCATCCTGGCTTGTATCAGCAACAGTGTGGCCAGCAGGACCAGGGAGGTGATAGTGCCCCTGTACTCGGCACTGGTGAGGCCACACCTCGAGTACTGTGTTCAGTTTTGGGCCCCTCACTACAAGAAGGACATGGAGGTGCTGGAGCGTGTCCAGAGAAGGGCAACAAAGTTGGTGAAGGGTCTGGAGCACAAGTCTTGTGAGGAGCGGCTGAGGGAGCTGGGGTTGTTTAGTCTGGAGAAGAGGAGGCTGAGGGGAGACCTTATTGCTCTCTACAACTACCTGAAAGGAGGCTGTAGCGAGGTGGGGGTTGGTCTCTTCTCCCTAGTAACAAGTGATAGGACGAGAGGAAACGGCTTCAAGCTGTGCCAGGGGAAGTTTAGGTTGGATATTAGGAAAAACTTCTTCACCGAAAGGGTGGTCAAGCACTGGAACAGGCTGCCCAGGGAAGTGGTTGAGTCTCCATCCCTGGAGGTATTTAGAAGACAGGTAGACGTGGTGCTCGAGGACATGGTTTAGTGGTGGACTTGGCAGTGACAGGTTAACGGTTGGACTCGATGATCTTAAGGGTCTTTTTCAACCTTAACGATTCTATGATTCTATGAGATCTGAGGTTTGATAGTGATCCTAAACTGCTGTATCTTAAGGAGTTTGGCAAGATAAGTACATTAGCATTAGAAATTTCAGATCAAGTAATAAATTCTCAGGGTGTTGATCACCTCATTTCCCTGTTCAGTAGAGAAGAAACAATCTGTCACATCGGCTTACAGAGGTGCACGAAACATCTCACAGTGTTAGTGACCCATACACTTTAAATAGCCCCCAATGTAATAGGTGTGCGCAGAGATGACATTTAAGGCATTCATATCCTGTAGCTGGATAAAAACACATATTTAGAACAACTTTGGGACTGAATCTATGGCCAGAAAAGAGTTTGTTAATTGGCCATGGATGACAGTGTAAGTAGTTCAAATAACAGTTGAATTGAGCTCACACTTGAAGCATTTTAAGTGACTGGCTACTCTAGGTGCTTATTAGAAACTAAGGCTGTGATTAGATATAAGGTCTGTGAGTGTTCCCAGCTTCTGGGTCTAGGTTGAGCATCCCAGCTGTGTTCAGACTGCTGCTTGGGATAAGAAGATGTGGCTGGTCTGATTGCTGCTGCTGGGAAGGTTCTGCAGGCTTGGCAAGTCCCACTGGCTGGAGGGAAATACAAGAACCAAAAGTGAAATTGCAGTTGAGAACAGACATTTGTAAGTGTAGGCATAAATTACTAGACACTCAAATTATACTTGAGAGGAAGCATTAAAGTCAAGCTACCAGACTACCAAATAAGTTATTAAAAAAAAAAGTCTCACAAAATAATTTTTACTTAAAATCTTACTTTTTTTTTTTTAAATCCATTAAAAAGATCCCAAAGTACTCTTAAGAGGTTATCTCAGGTGCTGAAAGCAAGAGACAGTAGGTGGATAAACTGCTAGAAAGTAATTGTAGAGTTATATCCAGTGGTCTGAAATTCAGAAGTCCTAGAAATAAAGTGCACGGGATTGCCATTTCCAAGTGCAAGTCAGCTAGGCTTGTGTGTGTTTGGGTCAGAACTCTGTTGAACATCCTATAAAATGGATGGCTTGCATTCGTATCTGCTGCATGTGACCATTCTCCAGAAGCACCTGCTGTGAGAATCCTTATAGAGGAATTCGGGCTCTGCCTTTCAGGACCCATCATCTTGGGCTTGCTTGAAGGAAGACTGGAATAGGTCTTTGGTCTGGTAGCCAAGATGCCTTTCAGTACGGTCTAGAAAAAAAGGGGGTTGGAAGAGTGGTTTTCTGGGGAAGTGAATCTAGGTTGTGTTTTTTCCCTGCTAGTCACATTTGGAGTCTTGAAAATGATGTAACTGTATTTTGTTCCTACGAAGATACCATCTGGTGAGTGTTATGGTTCTGTGACCTTATATACAAATATATGCCGCCTTTGGCGAGAGATTTTTTTTCAGAGTTGCTCAGCATCTTGTGGAGAACACTGCCTGGATATTACCTTCTCCTGGGTATTAACATGGCTCTGGTTGTTAAGTTTGCTGCTGGTAATGGATGATGACAATTGCCAAACTGCATATGGGGTTTTTGTGAGTTCCCTGGAATGAAAAAAACTTGTTTGTCATTTGTAGGTACAGCTCAGGAGTACAGTGGAATCATACGTCATGGTGCAAAACTACTGTTTGCCTTTGCAGAAGCAACTGTGCCTAAAATTACTATCATCACCAGAAAGGTAAGCTGGCACAATTCCATGGTGTTCTTTTAGAGTTCCTGTTTTCACTAGCAGCAATTTTAGTTATGCGAAGCTTCGTCCATCTGTCCCACTTCTGCTTTCTGTCGTTGTCACATCTCCATTTGTCCCATCTGGTAACACCTCTTCATGTCAGGTTACAAGAGGCCATTTCTTCTATTCTCAGACTATTACCTCAGTTCCTTCATTCCTTTTTTCTCTGCGCTCCTGAAATTGCATGTTTCTGCTCTTTGCTTTCTCCCTGGAATGCCTCCCGTCAAGTATTTGTCCCCTGTCTCCCAGCTTGTCTCACTGAGGACATGCCATCTGTCTGCACACAGCAAATCCTTGCGATCTACTTTCTCTATTCTTGCCGCTTCAGTCTCCTTTTCCAAAACCAGTGCTGACTGTATCTTTCTTCTGCTCTGTCTGCAGATTTAATGCTTGCATGGTTTCTCTTCTTCCATATACTTCTTCTGTAGTCTACTACATTTTCCTCCTTTCTCTTTTTCTATCAGGTACTTGACACCATGCTGCCATAAGCTCCGGGGACCTTCTGGGTCCTAAAAGCCTTAGCTTTTTCCTTGCCGGTCTGCCCCTCCTGCTTGTTTTTCTGATAGGCTTTTGACTTATCATGGCAAAAAAGAAAAACGAAAAGAAAAAAGAACGTTCCCTCTTTCTGTCCCTTTGCCTTCTCTGATTCTTCTGAATATTACCATCCTTCCCAAGCTTGCAGCCTTGCTGTAGTTTACAGTAATGCCTTGAAACAGACTCTACTGCAGTTTGCTCTGCAGTTCTGCAGTATCTGTTCATCACTGCTGTCTGGACCACTTCCAGTACCAGAGTGGAGCACTGCGGAGTCCGAGTGCTGCATTCTCTGGCCAGCAAATTCCAGAAGCACGCCGACTGTTTGTTCATGTGCGTGTGCAGGGTGAGGCCTGGTGTTCCAGGTATACGCAGATTCCTCTTTATCTGCCATCAAGAGTGGTCTTAGTTACCAACAGCCCCCTTCCTTGCTCTTTTGTGGTTCTAGTTGAAGAGACATCTAGTCTTAGGAGATTGTTGGAGCAAAATGTAGACCCTCATGCTCTTCTTCAGGTAAAATTTAGCCCCGCTTGCTTGTCTTTGGAATAGTAAAAGCTGCAAGAGGAACGTAGGCTATTGCTGCTGCGAGGTCACTTCACACTAATTAATCCCTTGGGTTTTGTTCCAGGCCTACGGGGGCGCCTATGATGTGATGAGTTCAAAGCATTTAAGAGGAGATGCAAATTATGCCTGGCCTACTGCAGAGGTGGCAGTGATGGGTGCGAAGGTAAATCCAGGCTGACTCTCACACTGGTGTGCAGCAGCCGTCAGCGCCTTTACAGCATCACAGAGGCGGCCTAGCAAGATGACGACAACTGGTATTTTCCTTGCAGCAGCTCCCCTGAATGCACGTTTGTGTACTGTGGTGGAGGGAAGGGGCTGGTAGAGCAGACAGGTTTCCTCTGTACGGGCTGAATTACTGTCACTGACCTGTAGGCTTTACCTTTCTAGGGTGCTGTCCAGATCATCTTCAGAGGAAAAGAGGCAGATGCAGAGGCAGAATATGTGGATAAGTTTGCAAACCCCTTTCCCGCAGCCGTGAGAGGTATGGTTATCTCACACGTTGTGTCCCCTGTTTTGAGTTTGCCATTGCACGTAGATATATTTGTAGCTATTGAATAAACTTTTTGCTAATGAGTAAGTTCTTTAGGCAAGATCCGAGTCAGAAAGGTGATGCTTGACCATAGCTTGTGCATGTGAAGGAAGAACATATCTGGGCACAAAAGACATCTTCAGATGGAAAGAGACTGGTGAGATGTGGGGACTGCACTGGAAAGCATGTTTTCAATTTTGTAGATACTGGAAAGCATCTCAAAACTTAGCCTTTTCCTTAAGAGTACAGGTGCTTTGACAATCTATTTGACAGTCCTAGATACAGTCCAGTGGCCTTAAGAGTCAGAGTCTAGTTCAGTTCAGTGACATTCCCCAGGACTCTTTGGAGTAAATTTTTCCAGTTTTTACTTCCGAATTTTACTTCTAGCTTTGAATCATTAAGTGTGCTCTAGAAGGCAGTTCTGTATCTAGAGTCAGCTCGCTCTGTTTCCAGCCATGCTGGCTTACTCTGTTGATTGGTTTTGTACTTCATTTAAATCCCGTTAATAGTGCCACAGAGCTGGGAAGACTTAGCCAAGCTGTGTTCCACCACAACCACTAAGTAGGGCATTGCTCCCTCTGGATTTGCAGTAGACTATCCAATACTGCTGTTTGAGCCAGAAAAAAACCCAGACTCCTGCACGTGCAAAGTCAAGGGATGTCTCTTCTAATCAACACTTCTGAACCTTTAAATCAGACTAATAGCAGTAGGTGGAAGGAGATGGTATGTCTAAAACTTTGCAGTAACAGGTGCAGTACTCAGTGAGTAAAGCCCCTTCCTTAACATTTTTTGTCTTGCTAACTTTTGCAAAAATTAAAAAAGTAAATATTTCTAATTTTAAAACTATTGACACAGGAATATTTCATTTTCAGGCTATTTTAAATTATTTTCTTAAGTTAATTTGTAACTTTTGAACTGTTTATTCCAAATATTGTTTTGATTTTGCTCATTTACATTACAACCTAGATATGGAAGGCTGAGGGGCAAACACTTCGTGGTTGGTCAGGGTTTTTTTGTTTGTTTGTTTGTTTACAGGGTTTGTTGATGATATCATCCAACCTTCAAGCACCCGCATGCGCATCTGCCATGACCTGGATGTGCTGGCTAGTAAAACACAGTCCAATCCCTGGAAGAAACATGCTAATATCCCACTGTGAGCGTGAGGAGAGGCTTGGCCATGCTGGAAGACATGGCAGTATTCTGAACACAAATACTCTCTGTTGAAGTGGAGGTCTACTTTGCAATGGAAATATTTCTTTTGATTTTGCTAATGACCATCAATAAATCATAGTACATATCTCATTTAATTTGGGGTCTTATCAGTTCATCTCTATAAACCCTTTTTGGTGGGTTAATAATCAACATGACCTGCAATGCCTGCTGCAGGCGAGCTGTTACTAATTGCTTAAGGTCAAATGCTCCCTTGGCTCCTTCATTCTGTAGCCCCTGGAGGTGGCTCGGACAAGCAGAGCTGCCGCGACCTCTCACCACTGAGCAGTCAGACCCCTGTGGAGTTCAAGTCTAGTCCTGGTCCGCCTCTGGAGTCTGACTCTACCTCCTTCACCACAGGCTCGCAGAGAGAAAAATCCTGAGCTTGGATTTCAGCGCACTGCAAGCCAGGCTTTGCCAATCTCAGACTATTCTGTCCTGTTCCTCTGCTAGACTGTCCTGAGTTGCAACTTTTATGTGCTGGCTGCAGCAATTCCAGGTCTCAAGTTGGTATCAATGACCTCCAGGTTGTAGGCACAGGTGGGATAGAGAAGATGGAGCCAGACTCCTCTTGAAGGACAAGAGACAATGCACCCAAATTGGAAAAAGGGCAATTCTGGTGGGACATAAATATTCTCCCTGAGCACAGGGGGCTTTTCTCCCTCAGCAGAGGGTTGAAACAGAGACCTCCAGAGGCCCCTTCCAGCCTGATTTTTTTGCATGATTATTTGCCAGACTTGCAAGGAACCAAGTAGATGTTACTACTGATCAGCCCTGGGCCCTGTGCTTGCTCTGTTCATTAGAAGCTGCATTTTAACTACAGTGTAGTAGTAACTAGAAGGTAGTGAGTAACGGCTACTGCAAACAGCTACCAAGCACGTGAAGTCCTGTAATGACCTGTCTGTTGTAAGTAACCTCAGTAATTAATGGCACTATATTATAAGACAGAGAACTACCCTACCTGCACACGGCAGCTGCTTCTGTTCACTCCCCAAGCACGTGCCTGAAGTGGAAAAAAGATAAGATGGCGACTTTCCAGCTAGCATCTCTTCCCAGACAGGTGCAGCTGGTGCCCTAGTGAGTACAGCCGTGGAGCTTGGAGCCTGTACCTGGAGGGGGGGGGGGGGGGGGGGGGGGGGGGGAGGAAAAAAACCCAACAACAAACAAAAGGCAACAACTAAAAAATCATCTGAAAACACAGTACAGAAGGAGCATTTCAAGTATGAGTCCCAGCTGCATAGATTTTTGTAATAGCTAGAGGCAATGCTGTCTATCCTGGTTGCAAACACATTTAAGCTAGCTGCATGAACATACGTGGTTGTATCTCAGCAGAAACTCTCTCTGAGCAGGTGCCTGTACGTACTGCCCCAGGGAACAGAGCTGGCTGCAACAACGCGGGAAGGTAAACTGAAATGTTATTCTGTTGGGGGTCATTGCCATGAAGTGAGTTCTTAGTTAATTGTGAGAAAAGGTGTAATCAGAGTTTGTAAGGACCAAGAGGATTTGTCAAAGATAATGAGTAGCTGAGAGAGTGGCTGGTGGCTGTCCCAAGTTTAGAGGCAAAAGCTGTGTTAAGTGAAGCAATATGCACATAGTTTCTTCAGCCTGCCCAGAGTCAGGAGACACTAAATGAGAAACCCAGTCCTTATTGTCACAAAGAAAAAAAGTACAACCTTTCTTAATTGTTTCCTAACCTCATTAGTTCTATAGACTTCATCCTCTCTTCTATCCCTTGCCAGCACAAGAATTTGACTTATAGCCTCTCGATTTCCAAGCAGTCAGTTGCTCTACCAGCACAAGGCTTTGGAAGCACACTGGAAAGCTGCTCTGGCCACACTACTCATGACTCTCTTGAATTCCAGTCACCTGCAGAAACGATAGATATAAAATAAAATCCTTTCAACAGAGAGCAGCCCTTGAACTTGGATGACAAGTTACTTACTGCGTTCCACAGTGCGTCAGGAGTTGAGCATAACTTAGAAGTAGCTGGAGATTCAGCGTTCGGGCTGTGTCTCGGGAGTAGTCCTAGAGTGCAGTTCAGACCTTGAATCCTATCCCTGTTCCTCACCTGCTGCATCTTGCTACGTTTTCTGACTCGGATGATTTTTCTTTAGGAAGCGAGCCAGATGATAAGTAAGCCAATTTTCTTTAGCGCTACAGAGATGAAATCATTCATGGGATGGACAAAAATAGCACCTTTCTCTCTGAGACATGGGAATAACAGGAGGACATTTAGTTTCAGGAATCTGTAAAACTTCATTTAGCCCATCTGGCTGTTAGACCTTCCAAGCCTTTACCACGTCCATTTCTTCCCACGTGGTCCAGTTCACTTCAGACGTACAGGACAGGAGAGTGAAATTTTTCTCAAAATTTGTGACAATTCAAACAATTATAAGTTTTAACAATGCAACTCTCCCAACTTGTGTGATGACTTACCAGATTTACAGCAATCTCACAATACCCCCCCCCCCCCCCGATCAACCAAAACCCCAAAATACACCACAGTGGAGGGGAAGAAAAAAAAAAAAAGACCAGACAGGGTTTTCTTTTGCTCTGAGGCTGAATGGGTAAGGTACCTGTATGGAATATGGTTGTGAAGCCTGGACTACGTGCAAACTACCTTTCAGTATTTCCTTTGGCTACTAATAAATGGGATGACAAGATGTGATGGTCCAAACGAGCATTTAAAAGAAAGTTATAGTGAAGAGGGTGCTCATCATACTCATGATTTTGAATAGTTTATTAAATGAAAGGTGAAGCATCAGTTTTAAATTGTACAAAAGGAAAAAAAAACCTCATATTGTAAATGTACAATTTACAGAATTACTAGCAAAACCAATCAAGGAGACACTCATAATACAAAAACCTATTGACTGCAAACTGAACTGGAAACCCATTGCAGGTACCGTGATAATAAATGTTTGTTATACAGTATTCTACAATGTTAAATTAGGAATCAGTTTTCCACACAGAGGACTGTGAAGCACAAGGTTCGTCTGAGACTATGACTCAAACCAGGCAGCATTTATTATGCTACTATGCTCACAGAATTATTGTGATGACAGTTTAATGCAGCCATTCCTGCCCACCCCTATTACATTTGAGGTGGACAGAAGAGGAAGGGAGGTAACGTTATTTTATAAAGTTCCAGCTACTTCTCAGGTTTTATACGTTACCCTACTGACATCTAAGGAATGGCTGAATTACCTAGTCAAACATTTTTGGCAACCATGTCTGAGAACTGCACGTGTTGTAAGAAACAAACCTCAGCTGAGTGAAACGCTGGTTTGTTTTTAAAACTAGATTCTTTTCCCTCCCAGCAAGTAAGCACTGGGCATTAATGTTGTTTTGTTTTTCAATAAGCTCGTAACAGAAAAAAGCTCCATGATTATTTTGCAGTTGCTAAAAAAAGCACCTCTAAAACTGCTGTGCTCCAAGTGGGTCAATCTGCTTTGTATCTCAAATGCTAATATTAGAATGCAGAAAGGAAGATTAACGTTTTGGGGCTGATTCTTAGAGATACTAGAGTCAGTGCAAGTTGTGGATGGCCAGCACCTCTGATATCAGGCCAGTTTTAACTAAGTAGCAGCTACTAGGCAGAGTCATAAAATCGAAGTATAATGAAATTCCAAATTATTGAAGACATCGAAAAATCTCTTATTACAATGAATTAGCTGAGAATGTTTTGGGTTTTTTTGGTTTTTTTTTGATGTTTTTAACTTTTTTGAAAAATCATAATTTTTTTCCAAAGAATTACTCTTAATATGCACAGTTAACACTGAAAATGTAGCTGTATTCCATTGTAAGCTTAAGAACTTCACCATCTAAGCACAAATTTCTATGCAGCACATACAGTACTTCTAACTGGCAAAATTAATTTACAAAAATAGCGCAAAAGGGTATTTACGGCATGGAAAGTAGACTTTTTTATGGTACAGTTAAAATTGCTTTTAGTATGCTAAAGTGATTCCTTTCCCCCACCCTTGAATTATTTTTTTTAATAGGAAGGTTGCTGTTTATGTACCTTGGGTTGGCAGGGCTTGAAGTAGGTAGTAAAAACAGCAAAGTGATTACTTGAGAACCATTTGTGTGTTTTACTGAGAATACTTTATTTGCTGGTATAAGTTGCTAAAAATGCACAGAGCAAGTACCAATAGAAAATTTACTGTTTTTGTGTCCCCATGTGCTATATAAAATGAATGTTACACAGCATCTGTTGGAAAAGTGGCTTCATGGACATCTCTTACTTTATGTCCCATTATAAATAAAAATAAATCTTCTCAAGAGTATAAAATCTGGGTTTATCATATCAGAATCTGAAATTTTTTGGCAGAGATGCACGTCATTAGAATTCTAACCTCTTCTATAACAGTGTTCTTCTCAATGCCTATGAGAGGATATAAGCGTACCATAATGTTAATCAAATCCAGTGTGTTCAAAAACACTTTTCTGTAGCCAGAATGACCTGCTTATAGCATCATTGCTAGTCAATGGCTGATAGGCATAGGTTTAATAAAAATGGCTAGCTTTTAAAACATAAAAAGGCAAATGTTAAAACTGTTTTAAATTGTACAGCAGAAAAATAAAGTTAAAAAGTTCTGTTTTCACTCAATGTTGTTTTCAGAAAACATATGTAGAACAGTGTTTATTTTGACAGCTGTCTTAACAATTTAAAACTTCCTCCTCATCCAGAAAAAAAAAATCTGTATTAGGACAGTCAAGAACAGGGATACAAATGATTTTTTAGGTCAGCCCTTCTGAGGTGACTGGATTGGCCAACATTCCTTTGTGTCATTAAGAAGTTCCTCTTCTTTCTGTCACTACAAAAAGGGATTGACCTCAATCATTTGGTTAAAAATCAAACCGTATCACATCAAAAATGTGGTTTTCATACAAGCTATCACAGTATATAGGCCTCTAGCTCTAAACAATAGAGTTCCAAATTTGTAAAATGTCTTCACCAGACTTCAGAACATAGGCATTCCAAATCCCTAGAAAAATGATTTGAAAGACAGTAGTTAATTAGGTGTAATGATAATCAAAAAGAACCTCAGGTAAACAGCAAACAATACTAGTAAAGCCTTACTGAATCATCCTCAATGATAGCTGCGGAGTCAAAGAAGTCTGGCCTCAGTTCAGCCCGTTCTCGCCGGTTTCTTGAAGGTGGCTAAAAAGAGGAGTCAGCCATTTTAGAACATCGCATCAGTTACCCGGGTATAAAGGATTCATGTGGCTCTAGAGCTGATGGCTGTTAACATGGTTACCTGTTCCTTTACAAAGCAGCTTTGCATGGATTTTCATAAAAGCTCTGATACAAATGTAGGCCCTGACATAGGAGAGTACTTCTTAAATTCACATTTTATTTAAGGAACGGGGTAAAAACTGATGGATTCTAAAGTAATTTTAAGTCTGTGCTCATAGCTAAGGACTTGCTTAAGGCTCTTGCTGACTTAACGATGTTCTTGCATTAGGACTGTAGGCCAGACTGCATAAAAACCTGTCTTTTAACTGTCCTTATGCTTTTCAGTTTATGGTGAAACTTCAGCTCTGACATGGTCAAAAAATGGATTTAGGAAAAAAAAGGTACTTAAGATTTCATAATGTTTTTGAGGATTAAACCCTAGGAACATAAGAGTAAATGTGAGCTTCACTGGCTTGATCAATTCCTTCATTTCCTTGCCTTGGATTACCAATAAGAGAGAGATTTTACTTACTTGATAATCATTTGAATGCCAGTAATAACCTCAGTATTCAGCAGCAGCAACTGAATTATTGCCTAAATTTTCTTTCCAAGACATTATAGCCCAGTCCTACAGTAACCTATGCCTTATTGTTTGGATATGAAAGGAGAAATAGGAAAGCATAAAAATGGTGAAGTGTATAATGCAAGCTGATCCTTTTTCCCATTTTACAAGGAAAGTATTCATTCCGAATGGAGAGGCTAGTAAGGTTATAACCTTTACAAAGGAAATCCTGCCTGGAGTCAGTACATTACCACGAAAGGACCTGAGGTTGCCATCTGATGATACGACCTGTTTGGGAGCAATTCCAGTGTAAGGTATTGCCTCACGCCCACCCACTACTGCCTGCTCTCCCTTCTGCTGTGCCAGCACAACTCTGTATGGCTGTAAACTAACCAGACCTATCCCCGCTGCCTCCCAGAAACCAAACAAACCGGGAAACAGAAAAAGAGAAACAACTTGGCTGTATCGGTTTGACCGTTCTGTGGCTGCATAAAGAGCCGTGTCAGCAAAAGAGTGAGTGATGGCTGTGACAATAGCATAGGGAAGGCAACAACACCTAGAATACCTTTAGATGATACTGTTTCTGAACTCATGATAATGCCAACTAACAACTGGAATCAAACATTGTTACTGGATTTTAGGGAGTCCATTTGTACTTCCTGAGGCCGAGCAGGCAGCTTTGTGTAACATTCAATCAGATGGGGTGAGCTGGTCTCACCTCCATCCCCCACCAGCACTCCTCCTGCCCTTGGCTGACTGCATGGTGAGTCAGATCAGCTACTTTAGCGCTCATCTAAGAGGGCTGCACTGCTACACCTGATATGCTATAAATCATAACCTGATTCTCACAGGTTGACAAGTCCCAGGTGCACGACAGTACTTCAGGCAGTTGCTAAGGCCCAAGTCCAGAATACTAGAGAGGAAGAGTGCTAAACAATGCTCCTTGTCTTTCTATGAAAAAAATCAATTGGGTCCAAGTCTGCAGCTGTAGGTTCTAGGGCGTATTCAGATCATTTCCGCTCTTTAATGTTCAGACAACAGGAAATCAGGCTCAAAATTTTGGAAATTTTTGTGTTTTTAAAATTCCTCTTAAATTATCTTTCATCCATTTAAAATTTGCTATTAATAAGATTTACTGACCAGATCAATGACCATTGTGTCCTCAAATTCTTCGTTCATATCCTCTAGCTGACCTCGTGAGGACATCATTACATCTTCAAAAATGGGCTCAGCGTCATCTTCCATTAGACCTCGTCTGATTAAATAAAGTGAAAGAAAAAGTCATTTCCAGGCATTTAAATTTCCCAACCATGATCTTTGACATTAAAAAGAATGCACAAATTCTATCCCTTAATGCCTTCACATAAAAGCTTCTGCTGAGAATAAAGCCAGCATGCTTTCTGTAATGTTAACTGGAAAAAAATCATACATAAAAACAAACCTAGCACTTGCAGAGGCTAAAGCAGGAAGTCCCGTGTAATATCATTATAAATAGTAATTAAATTTGTCCCTAACAAGAAAAGGGCAATAACCTCAGTGTGTTTGCTTGCCCTTCTCCTAAAAAGAGTTACACTGTTTGCCAGGATCACTGGTAAATCCCTGGGAATCCAGCAGTGAATCCAAGACCAGTTTCTAACACTGTAAGGACTTGGTCTCGGTAAAGGCTCTGGCCCCCATCCTGAAAGATGAGCTGAAAGACTTGGCTGGATCGGCACCAGAGCACATAGCACCTTGTACAACAGAATGCTTTGGCGTTCGCCCACGTGTGTTCCCTCCATTAGCTGCTCAGTGGGACGCCTTGGCAAAAGATGATGTGGATGAAAGAAGCATAAACAGGTTCACAGGAAGACTGGACAATAAATTGGAAGAGTTCATGGGGAATTACTTAACAGACAAGTCATGGAAACCCCCTGAAATGGAAACAGTTGAAGGCTGGGAGAGAATAATGGGGAATTACGCCATGTCTGTCTGCCCTGTTCACTAGGCACCCGCTTATGGCCACAACTAGAGGCAGAGCGCTGGGCTAGAGGGCCACATGGCCCGGTGTCCATTCCAACATTACAAAGCTGTTACTCTGCCTTCATTAACAAGAGTTAAAATGTCACAGAAATTACTGGCAACAACCCAGAAAAGGTAACATGTAAAATGTGGCATTGTCATCTAAAATGGTTCTGATCTGGAGATGAGGATGCTCTGAACACTTACACTGCATGCCTTACACCAGTTCTCCCTTTCATGTAGTTCATTCCTGTCCTGTCCTTTCGATTTAAATCTTCTAGCTTCTGTTGGCCCAACCAAGATATCTGCATCTGGGGACTAACAAACACAAAGCAGCATTATGACTGAGAACACTAACAATTTTGAGTTGGCTATTTTTAGACAATATCTATCTCCTCAAGTTTTGTGTCTGGCCATACTTCAGATTAAGATATTTAAATCACATCCATCATTGTACACGTCTTCTGGATTCCCTTCCACAACTTGTCTCCTCTCACTGTATGTGCACAAAAAAAATCCATTAATTGTTGTAATAAAAACAGCTACATAAAATGCTACATTACTCATTCATTAGTGTGACATGCACCTGAAGTGGGAGCTCTTCTAAAATTAATTTTATTAAATCCTACTTCACTGTCTCAGATCAGGCAAAATATGAGCAAGAATTAATAACTGACACACATTTTAAAACAAAAATGTCACACAACATGAAAAACAAATTGCTTTTAAAGATATACCCTGATCAACTTAAGCATCCAGTAACTTATCTGCATGTAAGTACCTTAAAGGCTGTAGTTTTAATACCATCTAAATCCAGTAGTAGACAGCAATGCATTTGATATGATTTGTGTATTGCAGCACAAGGAAACAGTAGTAACCTAAGTGCAGCTCTTCAAGAGCAACACCAGGTTTTATTTTATTATGCAGTCTCATACTCTAAAAAGATTGACTTAATAAACTGGGATAACCCATGTGAAAACAACCTAGGACAAAATATTCTTCTGGACATTATTAGCCCCATTAGTCCAGCAACTGACTGCTCTGTATTTATTTTACATTTTGGCTCTCCTAAGCTGACCTGTAGGAAACGCGTGGGGCAGCTAACTCCAGGCTGAAAGGAAAGGATTCTCCACTGTCAGTTCACACTGTGAACTTCTCGCAGCATTCATCTGAGAGAGGAGAAACGAAGGTTCGAGCCCTGGGTGAAGAGCCTGGTTCAACTTCCCCCCCCAGAGAAGGGGAAGGTTCTCCCACAGCTTAAGGCAGTGCCTGCCATCTGGCTCAGGAGTAAAACGCAGTGACTGGAAGCTGTCCCACTTTCCATAACTAATTAAATGTTCGCAGAGAGAGATTTAGCTTAGTTGTAGGCGAGATCAAAGAGGGTCAGGAAGAAAGTTCTGCTTCAGCAATTCTCTTTGTTTTGTTTTTACTGCAGAGTAGAAAAATTTTAAGGAGAAATTGAGAGCCACAACATCTTCCTTATAATCTAGAAGTTATGGCAATATCTGGGGAGGCAGGAGATTGGGAGGCAAATCCTTGACCTCAGAAAGGCAAGTAAGAGACATCAACCCAAACCTCGCATACCGTGGGATTAAGGTGAAAAGACACTCTGGGACTGACTTGCAGTGGGAACCGGCCCAGCCAGCCTGCCACCTTATCTCACACTGTCTTACGGTGATGTTACATGGTTAATATGGGGAAAGAAAGTTGGCTGAACTAATTTATGGAAATGCCAAACATTAGGTGCTTCAAAAATTAATAGTTATTTGTAGCCAGCTGAGCTGCAAGTATCTCTTGTGGTGGGCACTGATGAATGGATCACATCAAGGTTTAATCTGTTGCAATGCTGATGCCTGTGCATGTTACACACACAAGCAAGGGAGAAGAGCAGGTGATGCTTTCAAAAGAGAACACTTCTTTAGAAGTCACTCAGATTTTTTGAGAACCTGTCGTCACAAATTGGCAAACTTTAATAGCTTATATGTACAACATGGTGGTATACATATACCCTTGTCATTTGAGACTGGAGAACATTTTACCTTCCCCAGGCAAAATGACCATTATTAATTATTTCTACTTAGAAAATACTATGATTGAAGAATGCAGGATGAAGAAGAAAAGGTTAGGATCGAACAGGGTGAGTGCATATCAAAAAAACCACGATGGACAAAAGCTGGAGGAAAACCAAGAGGCATAATCTGGCTATTTTATACTATACTACATTAGTAGAAACCTGATTCATCTGGTCAGCATATTATGACTTTTTGATACAGATAAATCAGATCAGTAAATCTGGCTGTAACAGTTATAAAACAGTCTCTGAACCAGATATGATTTTGTATCTTCAGATTAATAGAAATATCACATAATTGCATTCTACTGACAAATAATAACCAATATTTTTCCCCTCTAAATGGATGTGATAAAATGGGAGTTTAGTGACAAAAAGTATATATAATTTAGGGCAAAATAAAATTGCCTGCAGGCAATTATCCCAGAAACAGGAATTACTAGCTCAGCAGCTAGACTTGCACTGAAGAGTTAATTTACAAGAAATCAGTTAGGATGTCTGGAGAACCTTAACTGTACTATAACATAGGGCAGAGGGAAAGAAAAGAGAACATCTAACAGATCTTTAGAGAAACAGTTCAATCCAGCCTGGGGCCACAAACACTAGGAAGATTTAACCATAATCGCATGGTTATGCTATGAGATAATTTTAACATAAGGAATTTCTACCATGATTCCATTACAACATATTTTTCCTGGGAACTGAAAATAATGGAAGTATTGCTGAGCTATAGCCAAGACATTTCCAGTTGGTTTTGCAAACAAATGCTGCAGTTATGGAGGCACAGACTATCTGTATAAATAATATGCAACTCTGTTGTCTGGCTCACTGTATTTGAAACTGAAATTCCAACACTTACTTGTGTAAAAAATCTTGTTCAGATCCCTGCTCTGACTCGTGCTCCTGGATCTGCTCTCCCATTTGTCTAGTGTTCTCTCTCAAGACAGTTGAGGTGAGCTGTGGTGCTTGCAGTGTCCCTGGAGTATGTATGTTTTCATTCCTGTTCAGCCATGAGCCTTCTAGGCTCTCATCTAGAAAAAGAACATTTAAAATTACTGACACAGTTCTGATAATATGCAGTGCAGTATTATTGCCTTCAGGTCCGTTCAGCCAACTCGCTGAACGAATACCTTGCGTTAGTAACGAGAGCCTTCCATCTACTGACACACTTCGATATAGTTACTTTTAGTTGCAGCACCTTCTCCAAATTTGATTTTCAACAGTTCAGTGTCTTTTAAAACAAGTGTGCCTTTAAGAAATCAACTGGATAAATACTCAAAATGATAAAATTTTCAGCTCTAATTTTATTTTGTGTTCTTTTAAGGAAGGATTACTACCAGCTATTCTCAGCAATAACAACAATTTAAAGTAGAAATATTTAACAAACAAACAAACAAACACCCCACTGTAGACAAATATTGTATTGCAGCACTACCTAAATTGTCATGTCTTGCACACACGTAAAAAAAATAATTCCCAATTATTGAGTTTACAATCTAAATATAAGACTGTTTATCTCATATGCATACAGCAACCAAGATATAGTTGAACAGTAAGATGAGAGTGGAGGATAAAACCCCAAATCTGGTCAGCATAGATCTTCAGAAACTTCAGTAAGAACCATTTCAGTGGAGTACAGAGGGGACATTTTAAATAAGAGAAGTGGTCTGGCTGGTGTGAACACTAAATAGTGATTTCAGACAGTGTATTTAGAGTTCAGAGCAGATAGGAGGAATGGAGATGGGAAGGTGATTGAAGGTATAAGCGGGATGCTGTGCTCATATTGTGAAGGGAGCAAACCAGAGAGGAAGGACGAGGGGGGACTTGAGGAGACTGTGATAGAGCAGACAAGTGCGTAGGCAAGAGATATGTAGAAAGAAGATTTAAGTTGCTGGAGCAAGTGAAAGACAGGGGAGATGACAAGAAAGAAGAAGACAAGATCACAGATTTACTAACAGGAAGACGTGTGGTGAGAAAGTAAGATGGGAATCTCAATGGATCTTTTAATTTTTCCTACGTTTTATTACCCTTTGGACATAAACGTTGTCTAAAAACTTGCCTATTTATTCTCGAATTTACCTTTGAACCTTTTATAATGTTAGAGATTTTTTTTCTAAATCCTATCCATGTTTGATTTCCTTAAGGCATTATGAAGAAATGCCACAGAGCAGATTTACTTTCAGTAGCAACAGGCAATGTTCTCCAACCCGGACAGTCTGCTGAACCCAATATACACTGGATTTAGGTGAGAAAGGAACCACAGGGGACTAGTTATGGTTCTTTGATGCAAGGATATGCAGTGACCCTGCCCTTATTTTAGTTTCTTTAGAGAGGAATTTAAAGAAAAAAAAAATCTTAGCAGGATTTAAATAGAGGCCCACATTTGTAACTTTATTGCCAGATTAAGATTAAAGCTAGGACGCTGCAAGAGTTATAAAAATATGTAAAGATGAAAACCCAACAAAGACCTGTGTACATACTACATATAGACCATCAGTTAATTTGTAGGCTGTTAACTTTAACCAGCTGCTTGTTAAGGCTGGTTCTTCATAGCTCAAGTTATACAGACAAGTGAACAGTAAGTACTTATTTCTGAGGATTAAATCTCTGATTATTTCATGAGCTCATTATTGGTACATACAAAATAAGACAGAAATCTATGTCTTCCTGTGAAAAATACAGACAATCTGGCTCCAAGTTTTCTGGGCCTTCCTTTTTCCAATATTCAAAAGGAAGTATACTTAGGGCATAACACAATCAGTAATGCCTACTGCACATCAAGAAGCATCCGAAAATTAAGTATGTGGTGTCCTTCCAACTGTTTATATTATTGTGAGGCTTTTTTTAACATATGATATCAAATGTCCTGTATCAATACATGTCTAAACCAAGACTTCTGGTGCTTGCATTGCATATCCTTCTATGTATGGAAAGACCATAGAGCTTGTGTTGCTGCTGTCAGTAGAAAGCACTTGCTGGTAACTTTTCAGTTCTATCATCTACCAAGCAGTCAAATTCTACAATAAAGGCATCTATCAAGGAAAAGACAGTTATACAGTTACGGGCTAAAACAAACAACAATGAGCTATACATCCTTCCTGGACCCATATACTGAGGTTGTATAGCAAAGCTTTCATAAGTAATGAAGGTCTACATAGTGATCTATGAATTTAAGGTCTATTAGGTTTCACACTGAAGAAAGGAGAGTGGAATCACTTGCTAACCAGTGTTCAAAATGTGATGTCCTTGAATGTTATACTGTGACTCAGAGATGTATTTGCAGTATTCAAAGGACGTGCCCAAACCCCACCCACAAGAGTACCTCATGTGAGGCAGTGTTCATCAGTTCTTTTTCTGGCCACAGATTACTAAGAGGGGAATTTCGGGTTACTGTAGTGAACAGTGACATTAGACCACTCTGCCTAAGGTAAGATAAATTCTGGGTTTCTGCTGATGACACGGTGTTGGTAGAATGTGAACAGACCCTCATATCCTCTGTAGATGTCTGAATCCTGTCAGACCCGTAGTCTGTATTACAGCTAGAGGATCTCCTGGTGGAAAGTGCTGTACATTCAGATCTTTCAGGAACTGAACAAATAGCCTACATAATTTTTAAGTCAGTGATGTTTATGGAAAATTCAAAACCACAGCTGTTGCAAAGAAAGGGGATATTCAAATGTAAAGTGTTGCAGGTCAATTCTCCCTTCTGCTGATCATTGAAAGAGGAGGACATGAAAAAGCATGAGGCAAACTGCCATAAACACTACGTTATAAGATTGAGACTTGCGTTACAGAGGCAAAAGGAAAGAAAAAAACCTCAGCAGTTGAATTCTGTGAAAAACATGGCATCCTGAAGGAAGCAAAATAGTGTTTGAAGAAAGGAAGCAGTATTTTATCTACCTAAACTCTGGCTGTAAGAAACTGAAGGACTTGGTGCACGTACCGCTCAACATAAGCTGTAGTGGAGAATGGACCTGATTGTAGATGTGCATATGGACAAACTTTTCAAGAATATTTTGGGAAATTGCTGTATATTCAGCCATTAGATTCCTCACTGAGGAGTTACTATCATAGATATTGACCTTGGAAAAATTATTGAAGTCTAAAGATCACACTTACACCTACTCTGGAGTGAAAAAGTAAATTTATATTCGCCAAAGTACACACTATATCACACCGATTAACCAAGAACAGATGCAATCTTTGAAGAAATTGGCTATCATAGCCAAATTCCTGATAAACATGCCTGAAGTCACAGAAAGAGTAAATACAGACACTGGATGTCAATACTGTTTTAAATAAAAGAAGGTGTCTTTTTAGTGTTCTCCAGTGGTCCTGCAAAAATACAGATCTATATCAGAATTTCTGCCTTGGGTTTGCTCTAACACCCTGTTAATTAACAACGGCTCCAGACTGAAGCATAGGCAGAAAACCAGAAGTCCATGACCGAGAAAGGTGTAGAGCAGATAACTCCACAACCTCCTGTTTCCAACTTCAATAATGGCTTTTAATAGTTCTGAATCTGCAAATCCCAGTGAAGACGGACAAGAACAGGCACTCACAATGGTATTTCTCATAAAGAAGTGTTCAAGCTTGATAGGAATTTGCAGAACAGATGTCTTGTTTTTATTACATACAGAATATATCATATATTTCAGCATTAATTGATAAACCCTAAGGGCTCTTAGGAGCTGTAAGGCCTGAAGGAAGGCTGTAATATATGTACAAAATGAGAAATACCTCTACCAGGCAACCTAAAACCATACAAACCTTCTACTCTCTTTTTGTGGAGCGGTGGTCGTCCTTTCTTATTCCTCACTGAAGAGGCTTTGCTGCTGCTGCTTCCACTGTTAACAGACATTCTGTCGTCTTCACCACCCGTAACTAGTGAGTTTCTATAGGAAATGAGTGGAAGCCATACATCTTCTCTTCTTTCCATCATCTGTTCTGTCAGAAACTTCTCTAAGTAGGAGTGACTGAAAATAAAAGACAATGAGTACAGAGGCACAGCATATTGTTTCCTCTTTAATTAATCTGCAAGCCCTCTTCACATTGTTGAAAGTTTAGCACAAATCCCACATGGTGTTTCCTTATTTTAGTTTAATAACATATGCTGGCATAGTATCTCTGACTGAATAAGCATACATGTCATTCCCTCAAAACAAAATAACATAGTTAATCATGCACAGGTTACTCACAGATAAACTATAGAAAACGTTCTCTCCCCAACATCTTCCTCCCACATTTGCCTGTGATCATTCACAGCACACTCTACTTGAATTCCTTTTCTATTTTGCTTAGTGAGGAAGCCACTTCTATATATTGCTACTGTGTCAACAGACAGACTGAATTAGAACCGCTATTGTGAGGATGTAGGATATCCTTTTGCATCTTAGAACAAGAGAAATGGTTTCCTCAAATGCAAGAAGTTATTTTTCAATAAAAAAATGGAAGATCTGTTCCACTGCCATGGAGAAGTCCAATGCACGCTTGTTAACTTACGGGAGGAACCAAACAACCTCCCTTCTGTATATGGTCTGGAGGGCATTTGGGTTGTTTTATTTTTCCATTGATTATTTAATTATGATATTGGAAGTAGTCCTTAAAATGAATATGCAAATCCACATGAAAGTGATTCTAATTAATTTCAAGCTGCAGAACCAAGCATTCAGAATTTAGGCAAGAGACCTCAGGATTCTTCAACATTACCTCTGCCCTTCCTGCAAATACATTAGGGTGCACCCTTCAATCATGATTTCATTTAATACCACGTTGCCAGGTTGTCATCAAGCGGGAGTCAAACCCACAAATTCTGCATGGAAATGAACTCTCAATCTCCCTTTTCCTCTGTTAGCTCACGGCAGGCTCAAACTTCTTATGTGATCTAGGTATCAGAATAGGACAAGGAGCCACACTGTATATGCCTGGGTAACAACCACATCCAATTTTTAATGGGATTTTTTTTCACTCAGTGAACAGGATGACTTTGCTCAAGAAACAACAGTTTTTCTGTCTACTGTTCTATTCAATATTGTGACTGCTTCTTCCTTCCCCTTTTCACGTGTAAACTGAGTAACATCCAAACCTCGCATTGAATGGGAAATTATTGGTTTATTCTCTCTCTTTTACAGTACCAAACAGTACAACACTTGAGTGCTTCATGACTTTAGAGAATTTATCTGCAGAATAGTCTTGGAAAGTAAGAACTTTTCCTGCATCCAATTTATATTTACAAAACTAGACTGCACAGGTTATGCCTGAATTGTGAAGAAGGAAAAACTACACCACTTGGGGGTTCTTTACTGATTAGATGCCAAACTTCATACAACTTTTGCTCAGCATTTTAGAGGAGCTTCATACTGGCAGTTCTTGCCAGCTTCAATGAGGACCGAAACTCTGAATTTCTGAAGTAAGAACACCAGGCTGAAGCTCTGTCCCATCTGACTTAAGACACTCAACAGTCAGTTGTCTAGTCTAAGCTAACAGTCTCTATTTGAGAGAAATAAATGGAAATAAATGCCTCCACAGGGCAATTCACCTCCTCAGCATTTCCCTGCCTGTATCTGCCTTGTGTGTTTGTAACTGCGTTAGTACAAACCTTTTTCTGCCAACTGTAAGAGCCTGGCACCTTAAATGTATAGTTTATATTAAATCCATAGCTTTGAATAAATCCATAAATGGCTATCACTGATTCTGGAGGTTACTCATAAAACAAGAAGCTGAATAAATAAATAGGATAGGAAAACTAAATTAAACAAATGCTGCTGCCCCATTCCCAAGCTGGAAACGTGTCCCTTTTCTCCATCAAAATAAAAAAGCCAGCAGTAAAGCAGAAAGGAAGTAGAAGCCCTGCAAAAGAGCAGTGTTTGCTGAACTGCGACAGGAATGGTATTTTGCACCAAGGGCAGATGACATACACAGACATATCAAGTAGATAATTCATTTATTTGGGTTGGGAAGCCAAGTTGGAGGACAGGCAGGTATATGCTCATGAGGCTTTCAGGGTTATTCTAGAGCACTTTTGCCTCCAGACTAACAGACCATTGCTGAGTTTTGAGACAGTCACTGGGCAGGAGGAGATCAAGCCGGGGAGGGAGGCAAATGATCCTGTGCACAGGACTTCTCCACCAGATGGTGGTCACGTACCTTCCTGTTCATAGGCAACCCCTTTGGAGGGAGGGGGAGAGGTCCCTGTGGATTGGAGGAGTCATGCTACAGAGAAGGACAAATCAACCCTCCAGAGTATAGCTGAGTACGTAATGTCAGTGAAGCACCACAGGCAATGCAGCCATTGCGTGATGGGTGCAAACACGACAGATCTCTCAAGGGAAGGAATGCAGATATCTCCAAAAGAAATCTTTACATATAAGCAAGTTATCTTGACTCTTTTCACAGTCACCACTGCCAATGGAATCTAGAGCATGTCTCAACTCATCTTAAAGCAGTAGTAATTTAGCACACATCAGACAAATCATGTCCTAAAGGGCCTATTTCTTTTCACTCATCTTCGAATCCAGCTGAAGTAAATAACTCAGGTGACTACCTAAAGACAGCTAAAACCAGGAGAAATGGACTCCATCACAGCAATCTTTACAGTCCTGCGAAAAAGCCAGTGGTTGTGTATGTGGGCATCAATGAATGGAGAAGGAGAACCTTTGAGAAAAAAATTTAAATGGCAACATAGAAGGCTAAAGAACAAAATCTCCTGAAGTACTGAATTTCATGCAAAGGATCAGGTCAAATTAAGCTGACGCATAAACTGTACAGAATGATGTAGCTTTAAATTTTAGACACTGGAGAAACTTGTGCAAGGGATGATTACTGTACAGGAAGGATAAGCTTCACTAAATTATATAGGAATCAGGCTAATGACACAAACTAACAGATGCAGGAGAACCTATGGTTCAGCTAGGAAGATAGTAATACAATCCTATTATCCTTAAGTCCTGTCCTGAAGAATAGGACAGAGGTTGACAAGATTCAAGGATATAACAATGAAGAGCAGTTTCAAAAACTGAGTGCCAAGCTAGCCCAACTGGATCATCCACTTCTCAAGCTCGTTTCACTATTTCTTCTACTGTGTTTGCTGAATTAACAAATATTGATGCAATAAAAAAAATAAATTGGTTCAAATGTGTACACGGTAAAAATTATACAAAGTTAACCAAGATGCATTTTTTATAACACAGATAATTGTACGTAATTGTTAACCCTAATAGAAAAGTCCTTCAAAACAAATGTCTTCACAGAAAAACTACAGAAAAGTTTGACAAAAAGAATCAGTTGAGGTAGTTATAGTAGATACATATGACTTACACTCATTGTGGTCAGAAAATTGAATGGAAAGATATCTATAACCATAAATCAGAAGATTTGGCAATTGCGTTTTTTAAACAGTGATAAAGTTATTCAAAGAATTCAGTTCTACACTGGGCACGTAGCGCTTGCCTGATTTTTGACTGGAGCCCTCTTCCTTTTTCCCTTACTACTTCTGCACTGTGGCCAAATCCTGGATATTTGCTACGTACTTATTTGAAATGTAGAGCGTTACCTCCGCAGTGATGCTGACAACATGTCTTTAGTCCGAACTTGCCCTTACTAATGCAGTTTTCTCTTTGCCCATTCTGTTGATACCCACAGCCTGTCTTGACAGTCTGTTCAAATGGTCCTCATAAAACAGTATTTCTTGCTCTTTATTCAGATCTTATCAACAATACCTCCGATTTATTACATTTCCAGCATTTCATCTGCAGTAATTACGCGCTGTAACAAATTCAGGCTGCTTGTTTTAGCCTCCCAGGTCTCTACCACCCTGTTCTGTCCTAACCAACAAGTCATGTCTCTCAGCCTCTTTCTTTATCCTGTTGTGCCAGTAACAGAAGCTTTGACAAACCTTTATTTCCCAGTTTAACTCAATATATTGAAATAAATATTGAAATAATGTTTACATTTTATGTAAATATCTAACAGAAACAGATGTTACTGCAGTGTTTACAGGCCTGTAGATTTCCTGCACTGCTAACATTATTTTCTTTTTTTCTTCTAGCCTAAAAAAAAAAAGACTGTTTTTTATTTCCAGTGCCCCATGGGAAATTTTAAGGAACATTGTTTTGTGAGGTCTCAAGCTCACCTCATCAGTGGATCTGATTCTCCTTTTCTCATTTATTTTTATTACTTTAAAATATAAAACGATGAATAACTATGTATGTGAAATGTCTCACTGGTACTTCCTATAGCCCTCATTAGATTGTGAAAACCTCAAAGCAGAGTGCTTAAACACACGCTACAGTGATTAACAGAGCCCAGCAAAACCCACAGAAGAAAATGGAGCATTACTTACACAGTCTTTTTGTCCTGTCGCAAGAGTTTAGAAGAAAATTCACTAAGCACTTCAAGGAAAGCAAGATTAGGAGGTGGATAGTCTTGTCCTTTTTGATTCTGATATTTGAAGGCAAACTCTATGCCATCTCTAGTAAAGAAATATTAAAATTTTCAGACATTTGTAACAAAAAAGTCATCCATCACTTCTAAATGCTGCCAAAAATCTGAACTGTGATGAAATTCTTTATATACCATTGTAACTTTTTTTTTTTCCCCCCATTACTAGCAAACAGCTGTGTTTGGACAAAGGGGAATCAAATGTTCCCTCTCAATTTGTGAGGATTGAATCTCAAAGACAACATATTGCCAGTCACATGGTAAGAAGGAACTTATCACAATCTAAGAAACCTGGCAGGTGCTGAAAGCCACCCCCTTAGCAGGAATAGCCAATTGGCTCTTTCTTGTTTCTGCATGAAGCAGAAGCTTGCAATAAGAATAATACGTAAGATATAACAAGATATAACTTTTGCATCAAGAGTCAGAGAAGAGAATTTACTTACCAATACATTGATACATGCATCTCTGCCTTATCTTTGCTTTATCATTTAAGACTAAAGAAAACAATTTACTTTCACATTGTCCAATAAGGGCGCATGCATGTCTTGACTTCTCTTTTGCTTAAAGTGTCTGGTAGCATTTTGATCATGTTTTGCTAATCTTAGTCTTAATGACTTAATCTCTGAGATAGCAAACTTTAATCTTTTCACCTTTTTATAGCACGGGAAAGTCATAATTTAAATTTAGCAGCACCTTTCTATACTTTCCTACGCAGCACTGACATAAAAAGCTTCAATCCACTTTCAAAAAAAGATTTCCAAAATATTTTTGGAATATCTTTTTATAAAAGCCCTTGGTGCCTAGAGAATCCACAGTGGTCTGGTACAAAGAACTATCTACAGTTGTTAGATACAGTCCACACAAATATGTATAATACCACTGGCTTTACCTGAGATAGATAAACATGGCCATTCCAATAAATTCCAACAAATAATTAGGTAGCAGCTAGTTTTTCTTCCTTTCTTACATACATACATGTACACTGCCCACCATTTTTCTACATAAACTAGAAAAAATATATCATTATTCCAGGACCTGTTAAGATTATGTACCTTTAGAAAAGGTATGCTGAGCAAAAGTTTTAATCTGAAGTAATATAAAAATCTAGTTTATTTACCACCACTCACTTGTGTAGTGTGGCCACAGCCTCTCTTGTCTTGATCTGATCCAAGCCGAAAGTGAGGGCAAATCGACGGGCCAGTTCCTTAATTCCACTAACATGGGCAGATGTCCTGTCCAAATTGGGACCTTGTTCCTGAACAAGCTCATTAAACAGCTAGAGAAAGAATTCAACTGTTAAAATCTGAGGTAGAAAACACTTCTTGAGTAAGACTTTTGTTCTTAAGCAGTTACAGCTAGGAGTGGACATTACAACTTTTCTCACAGAGATGTAACGGAGCTCTCTTACATTCAACTTCCAATCCACTTCAGTTCCCAGACTTTCTTCTGTGTAACTGCTGTTTGCCAATTACCCCCATCTTGTACTTGTGCAGATGATAACTCTTAAACAGAATTTTGCACTTACCTTCATTGATTTGCATTTATTATTCTCCCAACTCATCAAGATGGTTCTGCATTCTTATGCTGTTTTCTAAAATACCTACATCACCCATCAGATCAGCATCTTCTTTGAATTTAGGAAGCAAAATTGCTATTCCAACATTCAAGACTTAATGAATACCTGAACAGCATTACTGGGTAAATGCCTTCAAAGCCTGCTTGATAATGCCCTTTCAGTACAATAATGAACTACTCAGTAGTTTTCCAATCAGTTCTATATTTTCTTCTGGTATTGCCATTTAGACCACATTTTCCTAACTTGCTAATGAGAATATCAAGGGAGACAGTGTCAGTGACAATATTAAATCAAGTTGCATTAAATCTACTGTTTCTCTGATATCCACAAGCTCTGTTACCATATAATTAATGAAAGCAGCTTAATTTGACATGATTTCTCCTTGACAAATTCATACTGGCTGTTACCTATCACTTAGGCACTTGCAAATAGCTTGTCTCTTTTTTTTTTTTTAATGAAATTATATTAGGCTGACTGATCTATGGCACCTGGCTTCTTCCTCTCTCCAAGTTTTAAAGACAGGAGCTACTTTGACACTCGCTGATTCTGCTGGAAGTACATCTGTTTTTCTCAACTCTTCACATCTCTCAGCTTCCAGATTGCTACAGGAAATCCCTTAGTACTCTGGAATGAATTGTGGGAGGCCCAGCTGATTTCTTGAAAACATCTAATTTATGAAAGTAATTTCTCTATGTAACGGATATAGCTAGTACTTCAAGGGCCTAAATGGTATTTAGTGAAGCACACACTTTGTGCTGTTGGCAGAACAAGGATGGATTTCATCATCAAGCCAATAATTTATGGTTGATACAAAGCAAATTTTTCAGGGAAAAAACATGTTTAACAATATTGGAAGACTTAAACTAATTAGCTTGAAGTTTGAAAAATCATTCAGTATTTAGACAAAATGTAAAGAAGATGCATTATTTCCAGCTAATTATAAGAAGAAAAAGTCACCCTAATTTTTCTTGTTCACTAGGTACTAGTAAACAAATGCTATGAATCAGCTTGGACCAAATTGCCTTCAAGGCTCTTCTCTCCCTTTCTTCCATTTTAATCTGACCAAAACTTTGCCATTGTGGGCTTAAGGAGACAGAGATTACAGAGACAAATGAACAGTGACAGCCTGAATTGAGGAGCAAGATAATCTCTTAACAGAACTGTAGTATTTTTGCTTCATTGTAAAGTGCACCAGAGAAAATCCTGTCCAGTATTTTTTGCAGTGAGGCATTTCTAACAAAAATCAATAGTCTTACCTGTTGCAAACTGAGAATGAGTGTCTTTGCACACTGGATTTTATCAATTTGCCTTGTTTTGCTCAGGGTTTCCTTAATGATATCTCCATAGTCATTGTAGTACTAGGAAAAATGTGGAAAAAAACCTCTTTAAATTTTAAATTGAACCTCTTATACAATTTCTTACAGTTTTCCTGACAGAAAGATTACTTGTAATTCTTGTTGTGAAAAGGCAGCAGTTGCCAAAAAACCTCTTTCCCTCTTAAATATTGCTCCTGCCTTCTTTGGTACAGACATCCTTCTAGTTTGTATTCCAATTTAAATTCAAATTCTCTCACTCTCCCTCAATTTCAGAAGAAGGAGGGGAGAAGACCAACCTAGAGCAGCAGGTAGGAAACTAACCTGGATTGTGACAGCTTCAGTTTGAAACTCCTGCTCCGGAAAAAAATCCCAAAGCAGGACTAACCCTGAACAGTGACCTGGCTGATGGCTAGAGTGTGCACTGGGGATTTGATTGCCCTGCATGCTCCTAACGAACAGAAGAAGGAGGATTTAAAGTTAAATCCTTTATATTTCACATCAACATCTCAAACACTATCTATAGTAAAGGACCTGCTCCTCACTCCAGGTTCTCCTCCTTTATTGTCATCTTTGTGATGACTAATCCCTTACAGAGAGAGAGGTGAGGTATACCTGGCAATTTGATATAATCTGAGGGGCTTTGTGTTGCTTGGCAGTGTCAGGACTGCTAACATGCCTGTTTTCTGGCAGGTAAACTCACAAGTACAGGGTGCAGTGGTAGATGAGCAGCAAGTCTTTTTGAATTTCATATGTATACATATAAATACTGTATGGAAGCAGCGTAAGTTGGTAAGACATTCAGTTAATGCATACCCACTTACAGCAGTACCATATAGAGCTTTTTTTTTTACTGCTTTCCTGTTTAAAACAATCTTTTCTCACCAAAAAAACTGCTTTCTTATGGCAAGTACCAAGATTGGGAGACTCCCAGTCCAATATGACATTGAACAGGCAGCTGTTATTGTGGGTTCTAGAAATGAATTTGAGGAGCAGGATAAGAAATTTTCTGTAGAGAGGAGCCTCTCTGGAAATACTGAGCACCTTGTAGGACCAGCTTTTGGTGCTGCCTTTAATAAGGCACTCCTGCTACATAGGAGAGGAAGTTCAGAGCTTAGTGCTTCTCAGTGGCAGGTGTAATTTGGAAAGGAAGAACTATTACTGGAAATCAAATAAGGCTGGAAAAGCTTTCAAAAGTGTTCAACCTTTAACTACTGCACTGGAAGGGAGAGGAAGAGGGGGCCTGACACTACAATTTGTGTTCAGTTAGGAAGAGGAGAATACACAGAGCTGTACCTTCATATAGTGTTTGAAGATATCTGCTGCTGCATGCATGTCCACAATGTCATAAATTATCAGCTTGCTAAAGGCAGCCAAAAGGTTTCTTCTCTTATGTAAAGCTTCTATTTTGTTAGCTTCATCTTCTTCATCTCCCTCTGAAAGCATCAACAACAATAAAATGTTTATAAGTAACTGCTATGTTCTAAAGCAACATTATTGAAGAGTAGCTTTTAGAAAAAATCAATTCTTTAAAATGAAGCAAGGATTGTTGCAGGAGAAGCTAAAATGAAAGGTGATAATTCTTGAGTCCTGCCTATGTTAGGACCTTTAGGAAAGTTCAGGAACATGACAGGCCACTGACCAAGGATGCTGTAGTCCTGAATAGGTACTAAACATAATCCACATGGAACTGAATCGCTTATTTTCTTTACCCTGTGAAAGGCCACAGTGAAGACTTGTTGATGGCTTTTTGCCTAACTTCTGAAATGTTTGGAGATGCTTCTTTAACATGACTAAGCTATAAATATTTCACATGAGGAAAATTAGAAGCACCAATACTTCTACTGCACGCTTTGGATTTTCAGATATGAAATCAATGGCTCTAAAGCATCAATAACAATAGGAAGTAAAATTCAGTTGTAAGAAACATTAACATAGAATGGCAATGCCATAACTATTAAGTCCCCATGTAAGACTCCACTCTGTGAATGAAAATGTGAAATAGAATATCATATAATAAAAGCATATTCCACAACTTATATAAGGAAATGAAACCAGCTACAACAGTTGCGATAAAAGTAAATATTCTGTGGTATTTAGAAGAGCTTATTCTTGGAGGGAATCTTCCAACTAGTTTGAAGAAGTACAGACCTGTGCAGAGGGGAGGAGGAATATAGTGTCAACTGTGACACTCTTGCTGCACTCTTACCAGAGTCCCCACAGAGCCACAGTACTTAAGTCATGTATTTGATCACAGGAAATCTCTTACGAGCAGTGGAGTTGACTGTGAATATTCAAGCACATTTTAATCCTGAGGTGCTTTAACCCACAGAATTGAAGCCCATTAGCATGCTCCCCCTCCCCCCCTTCTTAATTTCTTTTTATTATTACTGATGTGTTCTGAATACCAAAAGTTATAAATGGTCAGACTGACTTCATGGAGTCAGAGCAGCATTAGGGAATGGAGATTACATACAAAGATCTTCATCCATCTTTTTGCTGTCTTCCCAGTCCAATCACAGGATGTTAAAGAACAGCAATTTTGCTAAAGAGCAAAAAAAAATTAGACACACTCCTAAAATCTATCCTTGATGTATTATTCTGAACACTGAACTCACAAAGTATGATTAACTGCACATAGATTTATAGATTTCTGGTGAAGGTGTGTTTCAAAATGTATTCTTCCCAGGAATCCTTAAAGAGATGCTCAACAAAGAAAGATGTTACCTACTGAGGATCTAGGGACCTAGAAGACTGAAAGCACCTTCAGAGCAAGAATACATTCTCCGAGACCTTAGACAAATCTGCCGCTCCCTGACTGAAAGCCAAAAATTTCAAGTCATCTTTGTGAGGAGGTAGAGATGGGGTCACCTCAAACTGCGGCCTCTCAAAGTGTGTGGCCACATGCAGATGCCTAGGAAAGAGCAAGGAAGCAAGCAAGCATACACAATACTTTCCCAAGTACTTTCCTAGTCTCCAACCAAATCAATGATGTCCTGAGCTTGATTTGATTTTTTGGGGGGAAGGAGCAGAAGGGTCTTTATTTAGTAACATCAGAGTTTCTTAAGGCCTTCTTTGCCTAGCACTTTGCTGGTAAGGTTTGCCTTCTGAAAACATTTGAGCAAACTGATCTGAAAATTCTATTCTCTTCTTTCTTCTGTCTGTTATGAAAAAAAGATAAGTAGAAAACATGAAAGCTAAACATACCCATGCTCTGGTTTTCATCATCTTGGTCAATAAAGACATGGTCCATCACGAAACTGAGAAGTTCTGACTGAAGGCCTGAATCCGGATTAAACACCAAAGGTTGAAGACCTTCTCGACCTCCAGTCATCAGCTGATGACTAAAAATCATCAAGAGATCACAGAGCAGCATGAAAGCCTGAAAGACAAAAGAGAATGAATGCAGTAAGAAGCATAATTAAGTAAAAAATAAAATACCATTTATCTAATTTCCAGATATCCCCTGCTATTATTAAATGTCCTTCTTTAACTGTACTCAGCTGTAGTTGTTTGTGTGCTATGAAAAGTGTTCATGAGGGTTTCCCCTAACTTTAAAATGTTATACCTTTGATTTCTATGTAACGAACTGTGTTTACTACCTCTTCCATGTCCAGGATGATCCATATTTAACTTCCATTTCTTCTCTATGAAAAGAACTCTAAATCTACCTCTGATGCAAGGACTGTAGCCAAATTTGTAGTGAAGAATAAACACCTCTTTTGATAAACAGTTAGAAAAGTTAAACAAGTAAAAAAATGAATAACATTATGAGGGAAAATCCAAACTGAGTCACTGTCAGATCCCAAAAATACAGAGAAGCAGCTGAAAGCAAAGAAATCCTTGCAGAATTTCATCAACAATTCTCTGCAAAAAGAATCAAGTAACTCTGCACAGCTTTCAAATCTAGATAAAAGCCAACCAGGGCAGAATTTTCAATGATTTATACTCATTACTATTATATTTTCGCTACCTGAGAACAGAGAAAGAAGGCAGCTATTAATAACTTTATTTCTTTCAAGGGCTTAACTGTATACTCTCATGCAGGAGAATAACACTATTTTCCCCAATGGCTTATGTCAGAGTGTCATAGCCAGCTGTATTCATCCGCATTACATTCAACACCTGAGCACCTTTCAGAAAGTACTTTCTAATCATCTTAGTTTCTCCATCTTTAACCTCAGGTTCTGAAAACCGAGAAAGAGAGGAAGGTTCAAAGTATGAATGTGTAAAAAGACTCCCAGAAGGTCTATGCTGGATGTGCTGTCTCTGTCCCCAGAAGCCTGCAGGAGTCTCACTCAGGGCAGTGTCAGTCCCCATTCCCAGGCAGGTGGTAGGCCAAAGGCATTTTCAGCTGAAGAGAGATTGCAGAATAGCTCTGACAGATTCATGAAATCCAATGTAGGCTTTGATTCAGCCCTATATTCCCCCTCTACAAACAGCTGAACGGAGAGGTAGTTAAATGTGTGTTTAAACATCGTTTTGAACCGAGATGAAGGAAAAGTAGTGAGTGAGAGGAATCTGCTTTACAAACCTCCAAAATGAAATTTTTGTGAACGCTGAACATCATAGCAGCTCACTTATTTCTTGGAGTATGTTATAAAATCTGAACGAGCTATACTGAGGCAAGAACAAAATGCAAATGTAAACTATGTTCTACTTAGACATTGGAGACAGATGCCAGTATTTGGGATTTTTCTCCACTGGATCCAAAAAGTCATGATTCGTTTCAGTGATGATCTCAGCTGCTCTAAACTCATTTGATACTCACTAGAACTTAGCTCAACCTAATGCAGACCTCTAAAAAAGAGCATATGAATAATGCACTGAAAGTGCTTATTTCTGTCCAATATAAAGACAGCAGTGGACTCAGATACAGATGTCTACATATTGTAGATACGTCTAGTCACAGGAGCTTTATTTCACTCAAATAGTCTAAGAAAATTTGAAATGTTTGAGTCCCATTTCTATAAATACTTAATATGTTTTTCCTTCCTTTGATATGTACATTGATCTTCTCTGGAAAGAAAGTATAGCTTAAAATCAAATATGATAGGGAGACAATATAATTTACACAGAATTCTCAAAAAAAAATCCAATAAAACAGAAGGATAAAGAAGCAGTCCTGCACTTGCAAAAATACATTTTTTTAAGGAAGAAAACTGAAAAGATCATAAAAGTGGTAGTTGGAAGGGACCTCTGGAGTCTCTAGTCCAACCTGTTCTGGTTGGGACACTTGCTGTCTCTAGGTCTGGTTGGTCACGCCTTTGTCTAGCTGAGGTTTGAAAGCTTCCACAGAACTGTGAACAGCAAAGGAGCTTCTAAGAAAAGTTTAAATTATCAAGAAAAAGAAATAGTGGCCACTAATAATAAGAGAATAAAAACATGTTAAGATATATCAAGAATAAAAACACTGCAGTAATGGGAAGGATCATTAACCATTTGTTGATGCAGGAAAGACATTAGTGCTAGCTTCAGCTAGAATGGTTGGTATTTTCATGCAGCTAGATGATATTTTCACATTATATAATATTAATAAAGTATGCCAAGAGTAACTACTCAGAATATTATAAAACAATTACTAAAGTTAAATCTGCTGGAAGACAATGACACATCAGAGCCTTTTAAAAATACATAAACTAGTGACATCTCCAAGCCTTTAATATTTACATTTATCAACTTGCAGAACACAGTGTAAATGCCAAGCAGAGCTATCTTCCAAAAAAATAAAACTGCCTTTTAAGAAGTATTACCTTTTAAAAAACACAGGCAAAAACCACAGGCCAGTTAGTTAAGAGTCTTTGCAAAATCTTGGGAGGTCTGATAGAAATGCGATTTGTAGACAACTAAAAGATGTCAACAGACTTGATATAAATCAGCATATATTCATAAAATCTCAGCAAACAAACCAGCTATTATTTTTTCTTCCAGAGACTGCGAATTATTTCAACAAGCCCTTGGATTTCATTTCAATTTCTAAATACATATAGCAGAAGCTTCCCACTCTATGCATGCGGGCTTTCCAAAAATCTAACAAAGAGAATTGGATAACTACATTGAACATAAAAAAAAATCTAATACCTTATTATGCAATCATATTTCACATATAGACTTTTGGCATATGTGTGCACACACATACACATGCAGAGAGATGATTGCACTTAAGTTTTCAGTCAGCCTACCAAACAGGGAAGCACAACAACCTAAGCTGTAATGATTATATTGATGAGAATCTAAAAAACCCTCCATATCTTTATTCTTCTATAATGAAGACACTGTTTAAATAGGTATTTTACTCTGATTTCTCAAGGAGACATAACTATTTGTGAAGTGATGATTTTTGCACAGTGTGAGAGGACACTACATTCTTAGTGTTATTCAGAGTATTTTTGTAAAATGAATTAACTTTTTTTCTGCTAGAAAATATGCAGTAGTATGACCTGTACTGCTAGAAGCCTCAATTTTCTCCCATTAGCCACAATGAGAAAGAGATACAATAATTAGTATTCAGCACTACATTTAACTGAATTATTAGGATAGCGAAATACTGAAATATCACCAAGGCTTCAGGCATTTGCCTTTGGCAGGAAAGCAGTCACTCTGAACTCCCTATTAGTCAATAACAGGTGGAAAATATCCAGAGATATACAGAGAAAGATTCAGCCCATTTGAGATCTCAATCGCTCTCTAGAAGTGCCTATTTCCATCTGTTAATACAGTAAGTGCCTAAAGGAATAGGCTTTTATTTTAGGTGATTGAGTTAGATGCCTAAAGTTATAACAACTGAACATGAGCCTAAGCATCCAGGTAATCCTTATTGTTATAACAAAAATGAATTTGACATTAGCTGTGCTTTGAAGGTGCTTTTAATACAGCTCTTCTTATGGAATGTTTGTTCAGTTATATTTAGACAGAAGGCACAGATGATTTTACTTGAAGTTTGATATAGTATCGTCTTGAGTTTTACTACAGTTTAGTATTCACACTTTTCTAAAAGCATGTGACAGACATTTCCTTTACCTGTTCTTTGACTGGAGTGTTGACATTTGATAGACATTGCTGGCAGACAGCCAGAAAGGATTTCACAGTTTTCCTCAGTACCAACAAGTCTTCCTAGAATAAACATTAAAAAGGGATAATATATAAATATTAATAAAAGGTTGCTAGGAAAAAGCAAAATAAAAAGATGGTGATAATTTCATACATTCAATCCTATAAACTAGCCAAACAAAAAAGGCTGTAAAAAACATGCTATTCATAGAGCACAGAGTAAAACAAAGTCATTAATTTTCAGAGCAATGACCCCAAGTTTCCCTGTAATAAATAATAAAACAATACATTCCTAAGTTAAATTGTCTGTATTTTACATTGAATGTAAATTATAAATGCTTCAGAACAAAAAGTTTAATACATCAAGGTCAACCTACCTGGTGGTTTATAAAGAATTCTGTACTCAGATAAATCAACATGAATGAAAAAGTAAAATACTGACGAATGTCTCAAGTTCAACAAAAACATTATCCTAACTGCCCACAGACATGGGAAATGTGAAAGCAAATCACAGAAATCTGATGAGTTACAGAAGAAGGAGGGAGGTTTGTTGATCTGGAGAAAGAAGAATTTGTGGGTGGAAAAGATAAATGAATGACTTTTCTTGATCACCTTGATCTAGAGACAACTGATGTGTATTTTAAATGTGGGTACCAGAAGTGGCAGGTTCAATAGGAAAGCTGTATGCTTTGACCTGGGGGAATTAATGCTGTACCCTGATGAATACTTATTTTTTACAGATAACAAAATAAACTAGTGAAAACAAATCAAAACAAAACATATGATACTGGAGCATAATCATAAGAATACAGCAAGTAGTGACATGGAAATGGCACATCAATTACAGAAGTAAAAGAACCCTCCTATGTGAAAAGCTAAGACTTGCCTCTATTGTAACCAAGAAATGTACTGAGGATGTACAGGGCTTCTTGGCACATACTTAGTTACTCTGTTTTACAGTAGTGATAAACCAAACACCAAGAAGAAAACAAGAACCAGAAATCACTAGGACTTCGTGTTAGCTTCAAGTTTTGCGAAAAGGACTAGCTTTGTCAGCACTGATTCATAGATTCTGCTGCTCTGCATTGCTCAAGTGATACAAATCTGCCCTGTCTGCTGTGTCTCCCAGCACTCAGATCTCCTCCCGGCCACCAGCAGTTCTGCCAGGGCCCCACAGACGACAGCATGTCTTCATATACACCTGGCACCACTGCTTGAAAGATCTTTCCCTTCCCAGTTTTCACCATCCCTGGTTTCACGTAAAGAAGGGATCAAAACAGCCATTAATTCACACCGAGACTGCTGGCCTACTGCTGCTGCAGACTTTCCTCCATGATACCTCTATTAGCTTTCAGATGGAAGACAACGTGCCCTACAGAACAACATCCAACCTAAATCTAAAGAATCTACATAGTGTACATGCAATATTTTCCTTGCTAAAAATTCCAGTTTTTAATTATGCTGGCTGTTCAGTCCATGTGTCTCATTTCTACTTTTAGCTTTTCTTATTGCTTCCTATCGTAAGATCTTGTTATTCTTTGTTTACTGAAAAGCCTTTTTGTGGTCCTTATGTTCTTCCTGTACTGGTTTACAACAGAAGGCAGGTCTGCAAGCGTGCCAAAGCACCCCAAGTGTTCCTAAATGTCTTGTAATTTTCAATAGATTGAGTGTGATTTTCTGATATGGACACTGAAGGTCTATGAGCTACCTCACCTTCCTATTCCTAACAAATTTTTCTTTGATAATATAGCCAAGGATCCCTTTGTGCCACTGCACTACACTGCCATTACATGATCTGTAAGACAGCTCTGCTCTATTCTAAGTCACAAGTTTCCACTCATCACCCTTCCTGTTCCCAGGTATAAGCCTTCCATTTGGCAGCATTAATATGCCTCTTTCTTTTTTTAATTGTATTTTTTTTACCAATTCATATATGTCATCCACATTTTAAATACCTTCGCTTTACTTTCCCTCATGAGTGGTAAAAAATATCAGTTTTTAGCAGAGAACGATTCTCCTGGAATGCATCAGAAGCTATCCCCTTGTGTGATGATTTCCCACTTACAGTTTTTTTCTAATACATTAATCAGCTTTGAGCTACTGAATATGAATTACATTAAATTCACATATTCACCTGAAATGCAATGTGATACTAATGTCTTACAGAAACTGGTATTTCAGCTGGTTTCCTTATCAGTCAAATATGCAATCTTCTCAAGAACAAATTTATTTGTTCCTTCTGGTCTTATCTGTTGGCCGTGTTTGTTCTGCCCTTCAGCCTTGAACTGACTGTGTTTTCTATCAGCCAGTCCAAGATTTTACCTAGGACTGATGCCAGGCTTATCAGTTCACTGTTACATAATAATGTGATTTACAGCTTTAAACATTGGATTACAATCACTTTAATAACTTCCTACTTTCTATCACAATTATCTTCCATTTAGATGATAATGAATTCAACAGAGATACTAAAACCTATGAAAAATCCTATATAAAGGTTAAAAAGTGAACGAGCACGTCTCCCACTTTTCTTTCTGCCAAAGAATGAGTAACACTTAGGTACACATTATTTATTGTCCTCTCTCTTGATAGCACGACAAAGATGCATTTTGAAAAGTTACAGACAGCAAAAGAAAGCTCGACTGAACAGTGCAACAGAGCCATCTGGAACTTTTCTAAATTTGGAGAAATCCCCGGATTACTAGAGAGTGGTAATTTTTTTTTAAAAGACAAAACAGGAATTAAAAAAAATGAGTTAGATTTTGAAGACTTTTACCATTCTCAGGCACAAACCCAAGGCTCTTGAGGTGTGATTACCTGATATACTGGCTTCAGCAGAAAAACTGGTATAAAAAATTTTACTGTCCTCTTGGTTGCTAGGCTAAAACCATGGGGTCACACTGTGAACTGAATCACTAAAGTGACCCAGGATAAAAATAACCCTTTCTTGAACTGTACAGTGTAATGTCTTCAAATTTAACTAGTCCATGCCAGGAACAAGAATGAGCTGCTAAGAGCAAGGACTCGTATTGGCTTTGCCGCCACCTGTAACCGAACAACCATCTTCATGAGACTGCTATCTAAAATTCTTCAGCTATTTTCTAGCTTTAAATTGAAGCTTGTTTTTTCCATTGAAGTAGAAATGTAGAAATGCTGTGCTTTCGCCAGGATCGTCTAACAAACCTAATGCTTTTCTTCCTGTTTTCCCATTGCCTTTCCTCTAAATTACTTATTTGCAGTATTAACTTCCTTCTCCTTGCAAATGCAAGTCTTTCATAAACTTTACAATGTTCAAGAGCCATTAGCTTTCAACTCGACTGTGGAACACAATCCAACCTTTCGCAACTTGTGACTCTTTTCTTCCCTTCAGCATTTTGTGCTTTCTTTCATTGTGCCCATATAAGTATGAAAAGTCACCAAGTCACTACGTTGTTCTTTAAATCCCTCTTTAAATCCTCTCTACTAATTCCTCTGCCTACTAATCACTTTGTAATAGCTATGCATTTGGCTAGTCTGGCTGCTGCTCATTCAAAACTTTTTGCCTTTGTCTTGCCTCTGAATGTTTGCTCTATTCATGCTTTTTTTCTTTTACTGTTCTAAGATTTTGGACTCTATTCTGCAAATATTTCCTTTTCATTACTTACACATACAATGCATAGTATAATGGTCCCAGGCACCTGGTTTATTGAATACATGAAGAAATTTAGATGGAAACAACTGTATAATCTAATCCCCAAGTCTCCTACCTCAAGACTTGCTCCCCGAGCTCTATGGACAAGAGAACTCCTGCTGAGAAATTACCAGCTTCCTTTGAAACCATCCTCAAACTCCTTTTCACATGAAGAACAGTTTTTCTCTAGGCTAAAACAGATTGCTCCCACAAACTACACAGTATAAACCACTTCCCCCAATACTGTGTTGCTTACCACTAGTCTGCTTACTGACAGCCCACACAGTCATGGACTCAAGCATCTCTGAACACGTACAAGATGACAACCAAAGATTAGAGCATTAGACTATGGCCTACACATTTCATTCTTACCTGCTGCAACCTTCCATTTAGTAATAATTTTTTTCCTTTCAGATCTTAGACACTGACTTCACTGTATGCCCTTTTTTTTCCACTGGCCACCTTGAAAAAGAGTTTTAAACTAACCCTGACCCAACTCTATGCTGTATTTAAGATAACTGGTGGAATCTTTATTGTTGGGCAGATAATTTGGACTTTCTTACTAATTCAAATAATCAGTAATTATCATTCTTATATTAAAATGTCTTTGAAACATTTTTATGCTGATATCACTTCCTTAAACTCTAGGATGAATTTGCTTAAAATGACCAGATTAAACAGTAACCAGGAGATTACCATGAAACTTTTGAGAAAAGGAGGAGTCACCTTGAAAAGAAGCATAAAAGCAGCATGAAAAGGTGTGATCATGGAGAGGAATCTTGAGGTGGAACAGAGCAGCATTTAAACCAAGCAGCATTAAAACCAAGTCAGACACCCCAACATTGTGACCAGTGGCACATCCTCTCCGCTGGAAGCCATAAGCAGTTCTAAATTGCCTGTGTGTCTTGGGGAAGTGATTAAAGTAATTTGTGAACAGTTACAGAAGGGTACTTTGAAATTTGTAGACGTTCATTAGCATTATAAGAGTGTCTAGTATTCTGGTTTACCTGCTGTATAGCTGACACTTACCCTGGAAAAGTGTTGCACTGACTGCAGGTTAATCATGTGTTGTTAATAAATCAATGAGCTGACTTGATTCTAATTTGATTTAAAACCACAAGAGTCAAACAGTTTTTCCCTGCCACACATATAAAGCCTACAGACCAACACACCTAGCCTCATGTAGTCAGCCATGATCCAAAACATTACAGCTGTAATATTAAGTATCCCTCAGAAAGCAATAAATGTGCCCTGGGCTTGGGCATAATGCTCAAAAGAGTTTCCAAACAAGGGCAATCCTCTTAGGAGAGAGGCTGTATTTTTGGAAGAGCCATCTGAATACCAGAAAAATAATAACTTCATTCCAAAAAGATTCTATTCCCAATTGTATACCCCTGGTTGTCATGTATGACTCTACCCTAGAACCAATACACAAAACTATTAAGCAATTTTGAGCTCTACTCAAAGAAAAACTCACTTTGAAAGAAATCTTACCAGAACCACCCATCCTGCCCACAAACTCCCTGCAATAAAATGTACACCTAATGAATGCAGAGCATACCCGATTAAGAAATGTAAAACTTGCCAATATATGCCCGCTACTACCAAATTAACTACTTCCTCCCACAGAAACATTAACAGCCTTGAATCTTGTACTTAATTCCAAAATGTTAATATACTTTATCCTGTGCATTGAATGCCTACACGGTAACTAAGTAGGTGAAACAGAGCAGCTACTATCTGCCAGCATGAACTCACACAAACGACCCAGATGGCAGCAGATGAACATTTCTTACAAATCAATCCCTCCATCTCTGATCTCTCAGCCTGGATGCTCAAGGGAAATCTAAAAAATCATCTTCTAAACACGAGCCTGGGAACAAAAATTGATAAATCTACTGGATACAGAAAAACAAGGACTCGGCATTAGTTTTATGACATATTATAAATTCCCCTCTCCCCATTAGCCTTTTCATCTTTCCTCTTCCTTCTCTTCCCCACTATCCAGCTCCTACTTCCCTCCTAGTAACTCTTATCACCTCGCCTTCCCCTGCTCCCACCCCCCTATAGGTACCAATGACCTTTTCTTTCAGAGACAGTTTACCTGATCTGTATCTAAACAGAAACCAGCAATTGTTCTCAGCTTGTATTTTGCTTTGTGATCTTCTGCTTTTATTTCAAACCTGAAAGGCTTGTATGTCCAAAAGCCTCGCTAATTTTTACAGCCATATCCATTGGTCTACTGAAGATACCACTTCAGCCTACAAACCATCACCTCCCTCTGTCCGTAGATCATTACAGCTACAGCAAAGTAAAACTAGAAAGCTGGGTAGACCTACACATTAAAATACTGTGTCAGAAATCTTCCCATAGAAGCCTGAATACTTAAAAAATGCTCATGAAAAACACTATTTTTCATTTTGAGATGCTCATGTTAATGCCCTTCTCTTCCCATACATCATACTTTAGAAGTGATCCCCTTTAACGTCTGTTAAGTTATAAGCCTAAATTACGGCTTATAAAACAACCATGGGCAAAATGATCTCCTAATGGATTAAATGACAGATATAGTGCAGATCAGATTTATTTTCACAGTGAACAAACTACAATGGAAAGTTTGATGGAACAAAATCACACAGAACAAAATGCTACAAAAACATCAGGTTTGTGGATTTCTCTTTATTCCGTTTCTGTTGTGAGCATAGCTGAGGTTGCTGGCCAGGTATGAAGAGCTGAAGGGCATTAATGCAGTGTTCCTCTTGAAATAAGCATGCAGAACACTCATTTTTTTTGTAGGGGGTGTGGTGAAACCCCAAACAGTAAGTTAATAACAGCTCTAGGTTAATTATGATTTTCACTGGGGATTCCAGAAGCAGAATTGACTTGTACTTCGAATGGTCATTCTCAATGGAGCTTTCATAGTTCTTTCCATTCCTATGAACTACATTATGACTGATATGAATCAGAATAGTATTAGAAATACTTGGAAGATCAAGGCTATTCTGCATTCATCTCATAAAACAGTGTCTCATATAAATGTATCCTATTTTGAAAAAGCAGGCAAAGCCATACAATTGCACTAAGCTTGTCTGCAAGAAAAACCCAGTCACTGAAATAAATGTCTTTTTCTCTTTCAGTTTAACTGGACCATCATGGTAATACTGCAAACAACAGTCCACGTTAATACTTTGACACCAAAATGCAAAGCTTCTGACCAGGTCCTATGCAGATAGATGCTGTATATGTTAGTTGCTAGCTGTAGTTTACGGTAAATATGTTTCTTTTGCTATAATTTAGACACAAGAAAACATGAAAATTTCTTCCAGCAATGCTGACAGCTATCACCGTGCATCATCTATGTTATACCGCAGCTATTTACTGTATTTAATTAAAAAAAATGGAGAAATGCACTGAAGGAAAATGAGAATCTCACCGAATGCTCTATGTCTTGGCATTTGCACCCAGAGCAAGGCAAGACTGGGCACTGCTGCTCAAGGGGCCCAGCAAATAGGAGGACAGAGTTGCTGGGCATCTTCAGGAGTGGGTAAGACACCTAGCAAGACCCAATAGTCAAGAGTACATGAGGAAAAATTAAATAAAGGTGTTGAAGACAGTGTCCAGGCTTGGACAGTTGACCAGGTGCTCTAAGTGCACCTACTCTAAGTGCTTGGTTTCTCATACCCAAGTCACTCACTACACAGGTAACCAGCAGTCCAGTTTTCCTTACTAGGGAAGCATTAGAATGAGATTTGGTGCGTTGGTTTTATGGACTTAAGGGCTGAAGCAGTGTACAGCCCCCTGGATTTACTTTTAGTTACTTAGCTCCTTCTGTCGAAGTGAAGTTTCTCCCTAAGGATAACAATGCTGCTAGCTAGGAGGACTTCAGATGCTTTATTGTGATGAGATACTGAGTTCATTTAAAATAAATGGGATGTATTCGGTTTTCTCAGTTATGAGGAGTCAAGATGTAACATTATATACTAACAGCATGCTAAAGAACCTGAGAGGGGAAAATGGGAATGAAAGCCAGAATAAAGAATCCCAATTATTCTTTTTTTCTAGTAGCTATTTTTAAATGTAAATATATGTCAGTATTCAAAAAAACTCAAAGAATTCACAAAGTATTTTTATAATTTTTCTGTGCATAAAATGTTTATTTTATTAGTACTTTAGCATCTTTTTCTTTTTGATGCTGGTGTGGAAGTACACGTACTATTTCAGTTTTCATACCATTTTAATTTGATGTATTACTTTTGAAAAAGCCCTAAAAAGACAGGATGTTGGCCTCTGATTGAGAAAAGAGCTAAGGAAAGGTCCTGGAAAAGCTAAGTATAATAAACAAGTTCCATGTCACATTGTCCTTACTGCATTACACCTGTGTGCACTTACTTTTTATTAGTAATCATCACTGCTAGTAACCTTACATTTATATTTAGCAACATAAAAGATGTACATAAAAGGTAAGCAATGTAAATACGCATAAATATTGAACTATCTGTGGTGTAAAGATCAACAGTATTGCTTACAACTATTAGGTAAGCATTGTCAACATTACTTATCTATTCATGCAAACTGCTGTACTCACAACAAAGTGCATTAAGTATCTTCAACAATAAAAATATAAAAATCACCTAGTATCAAATCCTGATAAAGACAAGCTTCTGCTGTTTGTATAGCTTATTTAGACATATGCATGATGTTGAACAGATTTTGAAATATTGAATAAATCAAAACACCAACATTTTATATCTGTTTCACAATGACATAAGATGACTGTACAGTGGGTAGAGTTACAGAGAATGAGACCTAATGCCTTTTTAGGCAAGTTGTGTTTCTTCAGTAAAACCTGTACGATCAAATGTCTACTTACTTTGGAAGGGGAGCCTTCAGTGATCTTCACCAGCTGCCAGAGAATCGAGTAATGGGAACACTGCAGTGCCTGAACAACTATCTGTAACAGGGGGAACAGAAAGAATCCCAGCACATTGGAAATATCAAGCATATCAGTAAAGTGTATGTAAAATTTATAATGCATTTTGGGGGAGAATAAATAGGAGCAGCTCTTAGGTAGTACTTTTTGTTTTCAAGGATGTTATGTTCTTCCTTAGTCAGTTTGGTGCAATAAGAAACCAGCCTACTGCAGGTGAAAAAAATACCGTGTAAATGCTGGGAAACAGAACAGAAAACTGTGCATTGGAGTACAGCAAGAGGTGATGTCACAGCATGATAGAAGTACAGCCCAACATCTACATGTCTCAGTTCAAAAGCATCTATTTCAATACTTCTAAATCTGACTTCACTAAGAAAACAGTCTGGAAATTTGTTCCATTGTCAAATGAACATGTAGCCCAATTTCTAAAAAAAAAAAAAAAGTGAGAAAATACAAATTTTCTTACAGAGAAGACTTGGCTTGTATTTATGGTGCCCATAAAAGCATCCATGGTGTCTTTTTAAAATTTCAAATCTATATTAGGTGCTAAGAATTTCAAACTCTTTTTGGCTCGAAGATGCTTCCAACAGTTTGTGGTTCTGTGCAGAATAAATCAAGTTTGTAACAGCTCTAATCACTCCACAAAATACTTTTTTGAAAGATATCACTAAAGACCAAACCATTCCTTTCCAGCAAACTCTTCCTAGTGGACTGAGGGAATAAATACTGAGAAGAGTTCAGATTTCAGAACTTTTTTCCTGTGATCTTACAGAAGTATTTGGGGAGCCATATCACTGTCAAACCCAGAAACTGAAGATGGCTGGTAGTTGGATGGACAGTTTTTATATGCTGGCTGCTTCCTTCCAGGTAGCACAATTCCAGCATTAAGTAGCAACTGCAGAGAGAGCAGAAGGTCGCACAGCTTAAAGCCATGACTTTCACATGGCGTGTGGCAATGTGTCCTACATATGGTCCTTTTTAGAAAGTACTTTTACAGAATTTAATGAGAATTTTTTTTTTTCTAAATGAAGTTGGGTTAGAATTAACAACTGGCTTCTAATTGAAATCAAATTATAACTTAAAATGTGCTGAAATACTGGAGCAGGCAGTCTGCAGTTTAAACTAGCATCCTGGGAGAATCTGGAATGGTCCCTGTGCTCATCCATGAGAAGACTAAAACCAAACTAGGAGGAAACAAAGTTGAAAATATGTCCACTAAAAGAACTCCACTGGAAAGGCTGGCCAGCATCCCTGCTAAATGTTCTTCTTGTTTCCTGGTTTTCATAAGCTTCCACCTTACCTTCAATGGCCAATAATAATTTGTGATAATTCTAATTGCTGCCAAGGTTTACAAATGTTGGGTTTCAGTGTAAACATCATGATTTATGCATTGCTTTTCACAGCCAGGAACATCAGTTATTCCTTACTTTACAGATGAGAAAGGTGAGGCAAGTAGCTCAAAAATCACAGAATCCAAGATTTTTCACCTCCCGGACAGTGCCTCACTATGATATACATTTCACTCAAAACTCCACATTTTTCCTAAATAACTGAAGTCTAGTGCATTAATCTTTTGAATTTCTCTACGACTAGACTCTTTAAAACTTTGAGTCCTGAAATGACGCAATGCAGGTGTTGCTAACTGTACCTGTTCCGGCATAGCTCCATGTTCAATTCCAGTTCTTAGTAATCTGTAGCAGTTACTGAACAGATCCCATTTTGTGAGATCATGAGCACTAGAACGAGAGGTAATAAAGAGAGATTAGTAGTGTTCCTCAAAACTCCACATCACCGACAGAATATAGTCTGACCTGGCAGCTCAGTGAGCAGTTTGGTACTTTCGCAAAGCTGAGACAATACAGCATGCTGACAAAGCAGCTGCACAATTAGTTCATAGCATGCTAAAAGCAGAAGTTAGGCCTTCTGATAACGGAGGAAAAATGTTTTACTACATGGGATTTTTGTAGTGAGAAGATAAACTCTCTGCATCTTTAAAGGTTACTTAAGTGTAGCTACAAGCTCCTTCTCAGCGTTGCCTCTAAATCATCTTTCCTCTTTGGTTCTAAACATTGATAGAACTCCAGCAGGTGCTTCTCTGGCATTGCAGCAGAAACTACGGCCAAACTCTAGCCATATATACTGAATGAAAAATGGCTTTAAGCAAAATAAAGTTACATATTTTTCTGCCATATCATTTGGAGAAAAATAATATACATTATCACTAAATATCCTGAAATATCTAAAGTAAGAGAGCATGATACACGTATATATGAGACAGAGATGGTGGTTGCCACCCCCTCATTCATTGTTTTACATTGCAGGTGTACCAAGCTGACTCGCCAGAGAGAATAATACAAATGAGATTAGCAACATATATTCTACAGCCTTACAGACCTCAACAACATATGATGTAGCTTTTCTAATACAGAACTGAGAAATATAGGAGAAATTACAAAACATCAGGCTGCCTGAAAGACAAAAATTCTCTCTCAAAAAAAAATATAGGTTTAACACATTTTTCTGCAGTGGAATTAAACTGAGATCATTTGAAGCAATTCATAATATTTTTATCAAAGAGCAAGCCACCTCAGAATAATCAGAAATTTGGTGATTAAAATACTTACCTGGAAGAAGGGATACTCAGACTGAATTGGCAAGTCTAAATTAAAGAAAGCAGTCTCTTGCATCTGGCTCCCTCTCATCCCAGCACCTTGATCACCAAGATATGCTCAGTTTTCCCACCCCTTTGCTCTGCCCTGCTTTGGAGCTACCCAAATTTGTTTAAATAATTAACTACCCTGCTCAGCCAGAAAGAATATTTCTCTAGTAGAAATGGACAGAGGTTTTGCCTAGATCCTGTTGAAATGCCTAGATCCTGTTGAAACTCTAGTATGAAATGCTTAGATCCTGTTGAAACTAGAATGCCTAGATCCTGTTGAAACTCTAGTATGAAATGCTTCCCAGTCTGGAGTGTATTAGCCCTGGAAAACCCCACTGATAAAAGTTTCACAGAAAAAAATAACAATTAATGCCCTTGTGCTGAGAGCAAGTGAAGTATGCACTCTAGGGTTGTGTCATTAAGCCAAGTTGCATCTTAACTTCTAATTCAAATCCATGAATACAACAATAGGAAAACTTAAAAAAAAGGAAACAAAAATTTAAAAATACTCCCCCTGCCTTAGATTCTGGACGCTCTTCAAAGTATGGAAATAAAATGTTTCATAAATTATAGGCTGTCAGAAAACTGCCTCTGACTAGTAATATTAAGCACATAGATGCTGCTTCAGCAAATCACAGGGTTGCTAGCAAGGCTGAGTTGTACCTCCTTAATTACAGTGCTGTAATTAAAGCAGTAAAATCTCCTTGGTGTGCAGAGGCAGATATCAGCATAGATTATCCTATAGAGAATACGAAAGGAAAAACTGTCTCATTTCCGACTTTTCATTTTAGAGCTCTCCATGTCAGGCAGCCATCACAGGGGGCACGTACCGTTGCCTTGACAGCTGGGCACACCTCAGCTCTTTGCTCTGAGCCTGGCCTTAGAGCTGATCTCAGGAAGAGCTTTTCAGCTTCCGGATCTGAAAAATTCTAACTATATACAAGTTGGATAGGGCTTTTCAATATAAACTTCCTTAAAGAAGAGCCTCCACATTAAATTTATGCATATTCTGGTACACCTGTATCTCTTTTGAACTACTTAACAATCAAAATCCTCTGCCCCTCTACTCTGCTCTGGTGAGACCCCACTTGGAGTACTGTGTCCAGCTCTGGAGCCCTCAGCACAGGAAAAACATGGACCTGTTGGAGCAGGTCCAGAGGAGGGCCACAAAAATGATCAGAGGGATGGAACACCTCTGCTATGAGGAAAGGCTGAAAGACCTGGGGTTGTTCAGCCTGGAGAAGAGAAGGCTGCGGGGAGACCTTACTGCAGCTTTTCAATACTTAAAGGGGGCTTATAAGAAAGATGGGGACAGACTTTCTAGCAGGGCCTGTTGTGATAGGACAAGGGGTAATGATTTTAAACTAAAAGAAGGTAGATTCAGAGTAGATATAAGAAAGAAATTTTTTACGATGAGGGTGGTGAAATACTGGAACGGGTTGCCCAGAGAGGTGGTAGATGCCCCATCCCTAGAAACATTCAAGGTCAGGCTGGATGGGGCTCTGAGCAACCCGGTCTAGTTGAAGATGTCCCTGCTCATTGCAGGGGGGCTGGACTAGATGACCTTTAAAGGTCCCTTCCAACCCATACTATTCTGTGATTCTATGAAAATGACAGTTATAAAGGTACCTTGGACATAACACAATTCTCCACAGAGGTTGAGATTGACATAGAGGTTCCTAGAATGAAAATTCACACAACACAGAACTTTCCCTTAGTCCCTTCCATGTCAGAGAGTCTTCATGGATTAAAGAAAACAAGACCCAACATTTCATCAAAGGTTTCTTTTCATCCCTGCTGGGGCATGTTTCTGCCAGAAAGCAGTCAGATGAAGTAATGGTACCAGTTCCACAGAGTTTCTGAAAGTGTGGAAAGAAGCAGCTTAGAAAAATTCCTTTTAGAAGAGGTGATCTCTCCACCCACGAAACTGCTTCTCTTTTTAAAGCAGCACAAAATGAGAGAAGTTGTACCTTGGGCTTTGAACAGCTATGCTAGATACAGTCTAATTTCTCTACTGAGGTTTCATTTATCATCATTTCTACTTCTTCTGGATATAACAAACTTCTGAGTAACTTAGTCTGAAGGATATACTGGTCAACTACTGGAGAAAAGGTTAAGCAAAGGGTTTCTATAATAGGAAGAGAAGATACGCTGGTCTGGAAATGTCCTGACTGATCACGCTTATACTGATAAAAACATGATGCGTATCTGGAGAGCTACTATAGCCACAGCAGGCTTATGAAGTCAGTATCATATTTGAGGACTACTGGACAGTGATACCAACAATCCTGATTTCTAAATGTTAAACAATATTCTATATACAAGACAGCATCAAAGGGCACATCCAGAGCAATGGAGGTGATGCTTGAGATTCATGTGTCTTGCACATGAAAGTCCTGCACTTGAATTAACTGAAGTAATTAAATAAGAATCATAGAACCACAGAATTGTTTAGGTTGGAAAAGACCTTTAAGATCATCAAGTCCAACTGTTCACCTAGCACTGCCAAGTCCACCACTAAACAATGTCCCTAAGCACCACATCTACCCGTCTTTTAAACACCTCCAGGGGTGGGGACTCAACCACTTCCCTGGGCAGCCTGTTCCTGTGCCTGACTACCGTTTCAGTGAAGAAATTTTTCCTAATATCCAACTTAAACACCTCCTGGTGCAACTTGGGGCCATTTCCTCTCGTCCTATCACTTGTTACTAGGGAGAAGAGACCGACGCCCACTTCGCTACAACCTCCTTTCAGGTAGTTGTAGAGAGTGATAAGGTCTCCCCTCAGCCTCCTTTTCTCCAAGCTAAACCACCCCCATTCCCTCAGCTGCTCCTCATAAGACTTGTGCTCTAGACCCTTCACCAGCTTCGTGAAATGCTGATATTTTGCAGGGTACAAACTGCTACAGCACTGATGTGTTATGTGTGAAAGCTCAGCTGAATTTCATAGAATCATAGAATGCTTTGGGATGGAAGGGACCTTTAAAGGTCATCTAGTCCATCCCCTCTGCAATTGGCAGGGACATCTACAACTAGATCAGGTTGCTCAGAGCCCCATCCAGCCTGACCTTGAATGTTTCCAAGGATGGGGCATCTACCACCTCTCTGGGCAACCCGTTCCAGTATTTCACCACCCTCATCGTAAAAAATTTCTTCCTTATATCTACTCTGAATCTCCCCTCTTTTAGTTTAAAATCATTACCCCTTGTCCTATCGCTATTGGCCTTGCTAAAAAGTCTGTCCCCATCTTTCTTATAAGCCCCCTTTAAGTATTGAAAAGCTGCAGTAAGGTCTCCCTGGAGCCTTCTCTTCTCCAGGCTGAACAACCCCAGGTCTTTCAGCCTTTCCTCATAGCAGAGGTGTTCCATCTCTCTGATCATTTTTTGTGGCCCTCCTCTGGACCTCTCCAACAGGTCCATGTCCTTCTTGTACTGAGGACCTCAGAGCTGGACGCAGTACTGCAGGTGGGGTCTCACCAGAGCAGAGTAGAGGGGCAGAATCACCTCCCTCGACCTGCTGGCTACACTTCTTTTGATGTAGCCCAGGATACGGTTGGCTTTCTGGGCTGCGAGAGCACATTGCTGGCTCATGTCCAGCTTTTCGTCTATCAGTACCACCAAGTCATTCTCGGCAGGGCTGCACTCAATCCCTCCATCCCCTAGCCTGTATTGATACCGGGGATTGCCCCAACCCAGGTGCAGGACCTTGCACTTGTGCTGGAGTCAGTATAGAAAAATTGTCTCCATGTACTTAACTGAAAAAACTGCTAGAAATATCAGTGAGATCCTGGCAAAAAAGAAGCCCAAGTACATACTCCAGGTATTCTATTCAGAAGACCTCAAGAAAATTTATTATTCTGTTCTGAAAACTTGGAAGGAAACATTGTAATGATGAATTTCATTTGAATTGGAATATTGATATCCTTGTTTGATGAAAAGACATGAATTAAAAAGCGTGCTGTGAGCCTTTTGTTGCCATGAGCCTCTCAGAAAGAGGATTAGCTCAGGCTTGGGAAATCTCAGTATAGAAGCTTTTTGGTCTGGAAGGCTTTTCTGATAATCCCCTACCATGTTTTTTTTCAACTTGCTGGGCTTCTTTGTCCTAGAATATGAAGTAACAGCAACTACCAAGAAAACACAAGTGCAGATAAGGTAGAGTGGAATTTCTCTCACTGGAGGAAGAGAGGGACTTGTTTCTTTTTGAAGCCTCAGCAGCTACTTTATCAGTGCACTTTTAGAAGATGTGAAAGGTATCAGTTGCTAGCCTGCAATTTCAACTTCTTCCATTGATTTAATTTCTTTTGGCTCCCAGTTGATGACAGACAATGACAGTATCAGACAACAGCCACCATTCTTTGAGATGAGAACGCTCGATGTGAGTTTTGTATTGAAGATCCTCATCTCATAGATAAAGGTTCGGCAAAAATTCTGTCTCGGATGGTATCATTGTTTCCTTTCACAAAGAAATCAAATCAGACATAACAATCAGTAGAGTAATGAAAAGATTTCATTACTTCTTTATATGCAAGCAGATATTAATTAGAAATTCCCATTGAACTATAATAATAAATAACACATCAGCTGAGAAATGATACACAGCTGTTCTTCAGCTCTTTAGATTTGCTTCTTTTCTCTTTCTCTTTTTTGAAGGTGAAAGTAGATGTCCCCAACCCTGATTTGTGTGTAATTCTACAAAGCTTTCTTTATAGTCTGAATTAACTCTCTTGAGTTTTGGAACACTACAGGAAAAAAATATATATTGGAGACTCTCAGAAAAGCCTTAAGATTTGTGCTACCTTCTTGAATGTGAACTACAGCTTTCACCAGTCCTCTCAGGAAAGGCAGAAGTGGCTCCAGCATGTTACCAGGGAGACTGAAAACCTAATTTGCACATGTGTCAGCCTGCTGCACTACGGAAATTAGTAATGATTTAACGATCTCGGTGGGACTCTTGTTGAATGGAAACAAAGAGTAGATATTGCAGAACCATTTCATACAACAATCCAGTGCAAAATTCAGGATAAGTGAAGACTAAGCACAGAAAGAAAAGAGAAATGAAACCACTAAAAACAATTACTATAAAAGAGGTGGCAGAAGCAAGGTCCTCTCACATCTTGTGATAAGGAAGAAATGATTTGTGGCTCTCAGCCATTTGCATATGAAGCTTTCTTACATGCTGACCAGGAGCAATTACTTCCTGCAGTTGATAGGAGGGGAAGCTTAGGTCTTTGTGCTATGCTCCAAAATTCACAGTTCAAGTGAAACTTTCCAGGCTGCTCTACAAGTTATGAGAGTGCCTGTAGGTCTAACTGAGAGCAGCAAGACCCTGAAAAGCTGCAGCCTGGTTCCACTGTGCTGGTTCATGCTTTGTGAAGGAGTTTCTGTGCAATCCACACAGTTAAGACTTTGCCAACAATTCAATGAGAAACTATTCCTGGCATTTCTGCAGGAAGAGAACGCATCTTCCAGACTCTCATCATAAACTATTAATTATCATTATTATTATTACTACTACTTATTTCCATAATTTTGAGGAGAAATACCTCAAAGGCATTGAGAAACTGAGAGAAACAACTTCCTCCAAGGCTGTCCTAAGCTGAGGCTCAAAGCAAAGATTTGGCTTGCATCCACTGGTGCCGGAAATAACAAGCATCCCTTGTGCATTGACTGTCTGTCGTGCAGGGGAGTATGACTTCTAATAAAGCACTCATAGGTGTAAAAGCATTTAGTGTAAGGGATGGTATGCCAAATCAAATCTGTAAAAGTAATGGCATTAACTAAGCAAGGACTCAAATTAATCCAAACAGTTATACTGACAAATGCCACTAATCATTCATCAATCTCGATTTTGTATTTCAGGCCATATATTTTCTCATTTCTTAACAGTAGACATCAACTGACACTTGCTGAAATGATAAAATTAACAGTAAATTTTTGAGGGAAAAAAATCACCTACTTGTGAAAAGAGGTTAACCTCTTTAATGTGGAGAGCACATTGTATATGTCATCATCATCAGCTTCTTCTCCCTGAAAATGAAAGGAAATCCATTAAGAGAGTTCAGCAATCCAGCAGAGTACATCACTGCATGGGGAGAAGCAGATTCCTTTCAGGGTTTATGCTGACACCTAAACTGACTCCAAATTTCCCAATGACTTTTATCTAGATTCCATAATAATAACATTTAAATAACCACTGCATAGTACTAGGAAATAAGCAAGATCATCTGACAATATTCAGCAGTATCACTGTATTAATACTCAAACCAGTATCCCGTAGCAGTAGAAATCATTCCCAAGAATAAAACCTGAGTTCTACCTTATTTTACAAAAAGTACTGAACTGCAGTTTAACCATCAGCTGATTGAACATGCTACAAGAATAAAGCCAAATGCTTGCCTTGCTCCACGCCAGAAACCTGCAGATGTCAACAGCAAGTTTTTTAAAATGATCAGTGGGAAAAATTCTTTCTTTTCATATCCTTCATTGCTGTTCATGGTGTTACACACTGTAATGCATGACAATCACATTATGTGTACAGACTGACATACATTCAGAATTGGATGGAAGTTGTTTGGTTTTTTTTTTTTAAATTTAGATTTTACAAATCTGGGGAAATAACAGTCCAAGAATAAATATTGCACAATTCAATCAAAACTTTTCATTTAAGTCTGATTTTTTCTTTCTGGCATTTTAAAATATCATTATCCTAATATTTTATGCAAACTGAACAGCAAATTCTCTTAGTGAAACAAGTGGAAATAAGGTACTTCCAAAACTTAATTTTTCCAGCAACTTTCTGAAACAGGAAACTCACTTAGAACAATTCTTCTCCATTTCATTTTGATCAATTTCTTTCCATCTAAAAGCCTAACAATTAAAACATTTTCCTGCCTTGAGATGCAATTGTCAATCAATGTTTCTCTCATTATCAACCTAGTGGGAAGCCATAAAGCAGCGGGGTACTTGCTTGGGTACAAGTATGTACATTTTAAAATTTAAAATCTCTTTAAAATGATGAAATAGACCTATTAAAATTAATTCTTCTACCAAGGATCACCCAGCAAAGAATATCACAAAGGCCAAAATTTTAAATCCTTGCTACCGCTGTTGTCTTTCTTGCTTTCTCCTACTTGTGTCTTGGTTTTGTCTCCACATCTTTCTCTGTGTCACATGTCTGACCTCCACACTCCCTTTTCCTTAGGGATCTAAAACTTAATTCTTCATTTCTCATATGACGTTCAGACACAGCTTTTCTCCGAAATCCTCAGTCCTCATCCCTCTCTCATGCAAGTGAATATACACAAAGATCATAAGCTCTTGCTTGCATTTCTCTACTCCTTCCCAAGATGAGTGAAGGAAGGGGATACATCAGAAGTATTTTGGTATCACTGGCCCATGTTCCTTCAGGAGCCTGGTCTTTGTTCTATGCCCAGTAGTCTCAGTGCATCCTTTAGGGCTTTTCGCACTGGAGTACTGCATAAAGAGAAGCCGCCTGCAAAGAGAAGTGAAGGGGAATTGGAGTGGGAATAAGCAGTTACTGGCTTCCTCATTCAACAGCAGTTAGTAATAAAGGAAAGTTGCAGGAAAATGTTTTTCTCCCCTAGTTCATTTCTCCTGAGAAAACTGGTGGGAAGCAGTTTACGAATCCTAGCATCTCGCTGCCTTCCCCCAATTCCCCCTGGGTAAAAGGTGAGGCTGGAGGAATCTTTCAAGCAGTGTCAGAAAGGGAGAGGACAGGACTGCAGACCTGTACAGTGCACCTAAAATATGGAATGTGTTTTCTGAACTCTCTCAACATTCATGTATCCCTAGTCTAAAACAGCTGGACCTAGATGCCTTGCTGGCATAACTGACCTGAAATGCGGGCTGGGGGTGGAAGAGAGGTAGATTTCCAATCTCCTTTCATCTTTACTGCTTGTAGTGTTGGCGTGTGTTTCTTTGAGGCCCAGAGACCACACTGCCTGTGGAAGAGGGCTCCCTAAGAAGGGCTTCTGAAAATACACAGCTAGGGACTGCGAGGTAGCAAAGGGAAGGACAGCACTGGATCTCCTCAGATCACAGAATCAAAGAATAAGAGGACTTGATGCTATAGTAAACCAAACTCAACACTAACTGGACTGCTGGCTTCCAGAAGGGTATGTGGATGACAGAAAAGGAGCTGATGGAACTAGAGGACTGGTTATTGTCTTGACTCCCCTTCAAAGCTGCTGTGTGGAGAAGAATGGGTAAGTCAGAGAACGAGCAGCTGCTGTACAGCAGGAGGAATCTAAGTGTTCCTGTATTTGCTAACAGAGTTCAGGATTATGGTTGAAAAAATTATTTGTGGGTGTCTCACCAGCACCAATAAAATGGAGAGCGGATCTTTTCTTGGGTGAAACTATCCAGGGAACAAAATGCCACCTCTGAATCTGATCCGCAGATGAGTAACATCTATGCAGCTGAACAGTGTGGAAACCTCAAGGAGGCTCTTCCAAAAAAAGCTACACGTCCTCAGACAGACCTAATTTCTGTTTGTTACACTGGCTGTTACATGACTGTCTCCAGAGAGAACACACACAGCATTTGCTTTGGAGAAGTTCCAAGATAAAACTATGAGAAAAAGCTGAAAGGAGACGTTTTCATAACATCTTACGACAAGGCAGTATAACAGAAATGGCAAGTCAGTGTCAAAGAACTGGGATTCCACTTGCTTCTTGCTCTGACTCTTGAAAAAACCCATAGGCACTTTCTTCCATCTCGAGGCAAGACAGTGTGAATGAGATGCTTTTTGCTGATCTGAGCTTGGCTGTGGAGATATAAGCTGAAGATTCTCCAGGAGCCAGGTCTGGAAAAACAACATAGGAGATTTGACCCTGCATATAGAGCCAGACTGAACCTTGGTGTTGGACGTGTGGATAGTGAAATTGTGACGATGTCACCAGAGTTCCTAAACCACCGTCAGTGGGTACCAATGGAAAGAGCAAAGGCCACTATTTATGGTGATCAGCTGCTGGGCATATCGTGTGGAGAACTCGACCGGTTCTGAAGCTGGATCTTTGTGCTGGCAGTCCAACTTTAGCCCTTTTTGCTACCCAAGTCAGCAACAGATTCCGCAAGGTTTTTGTCTCGGAGTTTTTGGTCCTGTTGGCCAGACATGAGGAACTTCAAAAATCCATGGCTATTGAAACAGGCGGCTAAGATGTGTAATGTGGCATTAGCTGAAAGGACTCCCTTGCCACACACAAATGGGCAGAGATGTAGCACAAATTCTGGAACGTCTTCTCAGGTTCTGCTCAGAAGTTTCTGAGAAAGCACATATAAAATGCCAGACAGGTAGACAGCAAAGTAAATGTATTCTGTCAAAGAATGTACAGTGGCACACTAACTCCTCTGGGTTGTGGAGTGCCTGCTTCGGGGTGCACTGCCTTTTTTACTCATGTACATTCCTACAGCAACAGACAAATTTTTATTTACTCTGCAATGTGACAAGCCATATATATAATATGCCTGTATGTGGCATATTACTTAAAGATAGAAAAAAGCTTATTTTCTTTAATACGCAATTCTAAAATAGAGACTGTAGCTTAACTTTCTATAAATGTACATCAAAAATTAAATGTATCTGCCACAGTGCAGTGCATGACTAGAAGTGAAGAAAAAGATCTATGCAGCCCTTAAGTTATGTTTAAAAAGCATGAGAATTACAACAAATTAAGTAGTGCTACACAAAGTTAAATTGATGTAAAGAGAAAAAATGAGTAAGGTTTCTATTCTTATATAATGTATTCTGTCTTATGCATTTTGAAGGATAAATCCTTACAAGTAAATCCCAGGTATCTCCAGGTTTCAGACCTGTATCTTTATTTCATTCTTTCCAGAGCTCTTTCAATATGCCGTTATAAATATCTTACTAAATCTTCTCTTCCATTCAAGACACAATCCAATCTTGATTCTGCTGCCTGCATATCCATTTGGGAGTACTGGAATCACCACAAGCATTAATGTAAATGCACCTTTCTCTGCATTTTTCATGAGCTTTCACCCATTCATCCATTTAATTTCTTATATGGACTGTTTAAATACTAGACTAAATTTTCAGAAGCAGGATTGTGCTGTGGTCTTTGTTTTACAGCATCAATGCTTTGCAGGCTTAATGGCTAGTCCAAGGGATTTTCTACATAGAGAAATAGCTCCAAATAATTATGAAATAGTTGCTGCTGCACTACACCTTCAAATGGATAATGTCATGACTTGGTAAGAATGTTTTTCTGCAGTTTATCATAGCATATTTTAGGTAGTCTAACTAAATTCATTTTAAGAAAACAAACCTCCTGCAGCAGATCCTCTACAGAATGGTTGAATCGATCCACAAATTCATCAATAAGTTGGCTGTGTGCTATGTCAACTCTGTTCTGGATTGTATATTCTTCACTACAGAGTATGCTGTAGGTTTTGCTGCAGGCTTCGAGAACATCTGATTCCACATGCTTTTCCACAACAAACTTAATCTGTTTCAATAAGGCATCCAGATGCTGTAGATCAGAAAAGAAGTTCAGCTTTCACCTTACCTGAACAATGAAACTCAAAGAAAAAGTCATTCAAAGAATACACCAAATCAAGGTTAGATTACTAATATGCTAAACGAAGGCACAGTACTGTGTGACCAGAATAGTAATCAGATACTTTAAAGCAACCAGACTTCTTGCCCAATGTACTATACCTTTTCCATTCTGCCTGTGCTATAGATTTCCAGATCAAAATACTGAGGGATTTGCAGGAGATTTGCAACCTTCTCAGCATCAGCAGAATACTAGAACATCATTGAAACAAAACAAAAAAATAGTTAAGTAAAAACAAACACCTACACTACAGAATGAAAAAGTTTAAAGACAGTTCTAAATACCAGTGAGAAGTTTATTTTGTTCAAAAATGTACCTTTGATAGCAACATAGGAAGTGCAATAATGAAATGCTCAGTCAATTTATTTCTGTCATCTATCTGAGTTTTTCTTTCTTTTGCTGTCAAGACCTGCAAGTGATCAAAAATAACTAAAGTAAATACAATTTCTGCATATAGTATTCATTATTCTTTCTAAAGTTTGTATTATGAACAAAAATCCATGCAAGTGTATTTTTAATAAATCAAAAGAGGAGGGAATAAAAAACTCAAACACATTTGGAGTGAAGAGTGATTAAATGGAAGGACCATGTGTCCTAAGAAGCCATGATTGAAAAGGAAAATATCATATCATCCAGCATGATATTGTCTCAACACATCAACATTTTTTAGGATTGAAATTCAAATATAAACCAAGTCAGTGGAAGTTTTGCTATTGCTTCCAGCGAATTGAGCTCTGGCTTTCACGCATTAAACAAAGTGTTAATGTAAGACCTCAGGGGGAACTGAAGTATAATTAAGAAAACCAAAACCAAACCACACTGTAACAGTGATTTTCATTAGCAGATTCATGGCCTCATCTCTAAACTGGAATGTAATTCTCAGTGAGAACATACATCCAAGTTCACAGAACTCATTTACAAATTTCAGTGACACATACATTGAAGCTACTAATGCTGTCATAGCAAAACCACCTTGAAACAGTGAATAGAGAGACAATAATCAAAACAGCATGCTTCATAAAAGCTTAGATCTGGCTTCTTGGCTTCAGAAAATGAGAGAATACTTTTGAAAACAAATAATGACAATAAAATACTCAAGTTAGCTAATGATTTATGTATAGCAAAGCCGCCAGACTGCACAATAAGGGTTACAAGCTAAAGTCAGAGAAGAAACTATTTCACAAGGTGAGCGCATAATTAGAAATCTGCTCCCATTTCAACTCAGAGAATATGCTAGCGAGATCATGAGAACATGACAAACCTCTACTGACAAGTCAGAGATCCCCTGCAGTTACCATCCCACAACTCATGATCTAACTGAAAAGAAGCAAAAGCTAAATGTCATACCTACATCTCTCTAAGTGAGGAGGAACAGCTAGAAACAAAACATGTGCTTGGATGACAGGTAGCCTATTGCGTCAGCAGAAATCAAAAACAACCATGGAAGTGAAAGGGAATAGATTTGTAACCAGGGTAAGAAACCTCTTCCATAGTACATGGCAGACAGCTGGATACATACAGCAGCAACCGCAATTCCTGTACCAACTCGCCGTGCGGCATCACCTGCGCCAGCAAAAGGCACTAGCTCACCAGAAGGCAACACAAATGCAGCTAGCAAGTCAGGCTCCCACCCGCTACAACCCAGTCATATTCTGGTGACCAAATACTGCTATTCAGTGGTGCTAGTAATTCATCTGGATCCCTAGGATGATCTTGAGGCTCTTTTGATCATCCTTCAGAAGGTGAAATTTATTTTACTGAAGTGTTTTCTTTAGCTTTGAAGAAATACAGGCATTGAAAATCTAAGACTAAGCAATTTGCTGAACTTAAGTGAACTGAACTGTAGATCTCTTGAGACAGAAAAAATACCCGGAAAGCTAATAGTGACATTATTTAGTGCTCCAAACAGAAAATACAAACATCAAACTTTTGTGAAATTTAAAGGTTGCTTTGTCTACTAGACCGGTTTGCAGCTAGAGACAAAACACAGTTAAGATCTGCTTACAATCCTGCTAACACAGGATAATACATGGTTGTGTAAATTTGAGTAAGTGCTTTCATAGATTCCCCCCTCACCCCTGAAATGCTTTAATAAATTAGGAATTTCTTAGAATATGCTTTATAAATTAAGGTACATAAAGCACGTTTAAATTCATGGTTTCTTGGAGCTTTTCCTGGGATGCTATTTCTGGACATGAGGCTAATCTGCTTCTGGCACATAAAAATTAAGCAGCTAAGTAACTGCATTTAGTTTAGCAACAAAGAATGCTGAGTCTATCTCCAGATTTCACCTTAACTAAGTCTGTGACTTTCTTTAATAAACTCGTTATGATTATTCAGAGCAGAACCTAACAGAAGTACCAAATGTTCACATGGGTTTATTTCTTTTTAGTCTAACCTAAATAAGAGGAGGACTACCAAAAATCAGGGAAATACGTTTGGGAAGCTGAGACTCTTTTGCAACATGGATGCTATATTTATGGAGAATACAGCTGAAAGCCTGTTGATCACCCCGACCTTGTAACTTATACTGAAATGCTTAAAAGTGCATGCCCAGCCTTAGGCATGGAATTCCACTGACCCCCAAACAGTCACTACAAAATAAGTGATAGAGGCAGCTAGATTGCAATACGGCCAGAATGACAAATTCTTAAATTTTTAGGGCACTCAGTGGAAGAGACCAAAGACGATAGATACATGAAACCACAGATTCATTCAGGTTGGTCCCAGTCCCACCCCTCCTGCTCAAAGCAGAGCCAGCTCAGAGGTCAGACCGGGGTGCTCAGTGCAGTCAGGTCTTGAAAACTGCCAACGATGGAAACTGTACAAACTCTCAGCTTCTGTTCCAGCGCTTAACTACTCTCATGATTAAGATACTGTTGACTTTGTCTGCAAATTTTACGTCTGTATGAGCAGCACATTCCTTTTTATGGAATATAGTCAGAGGTAATCTTGTTCTGCTCCTGAGCTCTACACTTCCAATTCTAATCTAGACTTAGCATTAAGGGCTGTAGATGTAGGTACATTACAAGTGTAAGTCAGGGGTATGATAATGAGAATGTCTAAAAAAATAATAAAGAAAGATTTTTGTGCTGTAAATTTATATTACTTAACTCGGCAAAGCAAAAGTCAAAATGAAACAAACAAACAAAAACCCATACATGTCCAGAAATTAAATTTTTACTATTTTTCTTCAAAAATGTTCACATGAAACAGGAAACACCAATTATAAAAAAAGCATCAAAATGTAGTATTGTAGAAAAATATTTTATGTTACTGTAGTAACACACACAAGTCCGAGCTACCTATTTGCAGTACCACTTACTCTCTTGCCAGTGCCTCTGCCTACTGGAGGATGTGCTTCAGCAGCTTGTCTGATTGTACACACCATCAACTCAATAAGAGCACTCTCCTGCCGGTCAGACATTGCTATGGAGGGAAAAGAACAAGCAACATCAGTTCTGATGTGTGTGCAAGACATCTTAAAGAAGACAAAACTGTGAACGCAGTTGTAAAACACAGGGAACAGAGGACAACAGAGACAATGTAATTTTGTCCCATTTATAAAACCAAGGCTTTCTTGCTTGCTCTTTGAATTACCATTCACATCATCTCAAAATGGTTATGACAGAACTGAAAAAAGTTCAGAGAAATGTAGTCTGGAAAAAGGATGAATGAAGGGGAATATAACAAAGATCTACAAAATAAAGAGCATCATGGAGGACAGAGAGCGACTGACTGTTCACTGTCACTTCCTTAAAAAATATTCTCACTGTCATGAAGTATTATTTTTGTTCTTTGGGAAGTACTTCTGGTCACATCTAGAGGATCAAACCCCACTAGGCTATGCAGAAACAAAGAACCAAAGTGCCTAATTTCCTAAGGAAATTACCACACAAATACCACAATTGTAGCAGGTGGATACCAAAAAGTCAGATTTTGAAACACTGAGTTGATCAGCACACCATACAAGAAGCAGTAAGAGTACATTGGTTTTTCAACCACCTAACCCCTGCGAAGGTCCCTGAAGCAGGAGAATCCTGAAGTATTATAAAGGATCTTGAATGACACTCACTAATGTTAGGGACTCTTTGCCACCAACTTCCCTGGCTACCTTGTGCACACAGATCTACTATTAGCCAAAGGAGATTCGAAAATAATGGTGAAAGAATTCCCTTATTTTTTTTCCTCTTGAGAATTCATTAGGTTTTAACATTCTCTGGAAAAGCCCCACTTTTAACACCACTTGAAGTGCTTCTTTATTCAAAATTGTATTAGCTACTTAATTTATTGAAATGTTCATGTATACACTAGTTATTTAAACATTCAGACAAGAAGAAGTCATAGCCTTTAATATTAGGGAACCACAGCACAGCAGACTTCACAGGATGAAAACGAGAGTACAAAAATGCTGCTTTTGAAGCAAAGTGCATTAAAAATGGATTAAACTAAAATCTTCTTCAAATATGCTTTCTAAACAAACCACAACATAAACACCTCTATCACCCACAGTGAAACACCTTTTTAAGGAATAATCAACAATATTGTGTGATATCAATAAAGTATAGAGGTTAAACAAATACCTTCTTCGCCTTGGACTGGTTCCTCCAAGAGCAATTCTGTCATACATTCCCAGTCTTTCAACAGTTCTTGAGAGCTCTCCCACAAACTGTCGACCAAATAGGCTGCATGTTCATGCAACTAGAAAATCCAAAGCAACCATCAGTACAGCGTTCTGGTATGAGCAGCAGTTTTTCAACTTTCACAATCATTTGGCCGCAGAGAGTGTCCTGGGCATGGACTCTTATATTAGTTGGAAAGAAAATTCAGTTTGAAACTAACTCTGGAGGGTTTTCTTCCAAATGAATGATACAACTGCATGACAATGGGGATATGTTTTAATGGAAAATGGAATAAAAACAAATTGAGCTTCTTTTCCATAAAGCAGCTTGTTTGTGAAAAAACTTTCTCAGAGTTTTGACCTAGAAGCCATAAACTTACCTTTCCTCACTTTCTTACTGCATTATAAAAAAGAGAGATGGTGTGACATGACACTAAGACAAGGTTGTAATATATTTGTTTTGAACAGGCATTTATTTTTCATACATGCTGCTACATGTTCAGAAAACAGTAGCAGAAATCCTACTGATTTCACGGGGTATAGCACGAACACTAATTTTAACTGCAAAAAATGTTTCTATGTGAATTAACACAGCTGTTGTAAAGTGAGAGTAATAATCCACAGGCTTCTACTGTTTTATAAATTCATCTTCAACCACTGTCAAAAAATAACAAGCACAATATGCAGATCTGATTTGCTTGCCAGACATGGGACTGGCTCCTTAACTGGAAAACATCTAAGAGTGTAGGGAAGGAGGTGTCAGTACATTTACCTACTCTTCTGTTTCTGACAGCTCTGGGCAAAATGTTATGTGTCACAGAGCTTACTGATGCTTGTCACAGGTTCACCTGTTCCCTCTTCTGAATGCCCCCTCTTATACTGCAGTGCTTACAGCTTCTAGTCCTATGCAGATGGAAACTCCCAATTCTTTAACACTTTTATTAAAACTGGAGTCATAATATTCTACTTCGTTTCTAACAACTCTCTCAAAACCAGCAATAGCAAAAACTGGCCCTGAGAGAGACGAGATCTTGGGGAGCAGCATATGGCTTGCATGGGAAGGCACTTTAATGATCATGGCTCTGGGAGCAAAGCTGAGTTTCTTTTCTTCTCAGAAGGACAGACAAGCTTAACACTAGGTGAATCCCAATCACACACACTCAGATTTAAAGTATTTTCACTGGAAAATACAATGGTCTATTACAATCTAAGTTTTTAAGAAGATGGAAATAAAAATACATTCAGATAGCAGATTGAAGGCTCACACAAGTAGTGACATTTCATCCAGACTTAATTTGTAGGTTTATAAGGTGTTTTAAAAAAATGTTAACATTAACATCATATCTAAATGTTATTCTTACTTCTCAGCATCTCTGATTGTCTTTCTTTTCATTCTCATAGTCAAGTCTCTTGTTCAAGACTTCCTAACAATTAAAATACCTGATGGCAATACCTTTCCTTTTGTTTTTTACACAAAATATATTACTGTCCCTTCTGTAGAGAAACATTTCTGTCATTCCTTTCTTTCAGTCTTCCTTTGCCACCTATTACCAAATCAAATGTATAATTTTTAAACCTTTCCCCCTCTATCTTCAGAGCATCCTGATAGTTTATCTTCTCAAATTTTCCTCCACTCCACTGCCATTCCCCACCTGAATTACTATTAGTATGTCTACCATAAAACTTCCCATATATGCTATCTCTGTAGACATAAACTATGGGAACAATCCCATCCTGAATGTGTTCATCAAATGCTTAATGTGTTTGATACATACGATGGTATGTATGCTTGCAGTCTCTGACGTTTTCAAGATGCAACTGCATAAAGCCCTGAACAACCTCATCTAATCTCACAGCTGATCCTGCTTTGAGCTAATGCCCCTCAGGTCCTCTCCACTCTGAATTATTCTATTATTCTAATCATAATTTGAGGTATTATGTAATTTTTGTTCCTTTCTGGTTCAAATGATTTTACTCCATAAAGAGTAACTCCAGAGGTATACTCCTTACATGGCTATCCTAAAAAAAGAACCAGTTACATTTCTATGTAGCAATGAATTCTGGTAGCCACCATACTACCAGCAATGCAGTACTGAGTACAGTGGGGACATGCAAGAGCAAAGTAAACCATGAAGAAGATTTTGAGTTGAATTCGCTTGATGGACAAGGAAATGGGGAGCAGGGTAAAGGGCATATAGTATTTCTGAAATTATGAAAAAAAAAGAAAAGACAGACAACTTGTTACTGTATGTTGATAAATCACTACTTAAGTTCCAGGTTCTATTAAACATGTAAAGGTTAAAAATGAATTTTTTACCTCACTTTCAAGAAAGAAAAGAACCAACATTCTAATAAGGTTTCCATTTGGACTATTTCGCCCCCTCCTCTTTGCTAGAGCCTCTTCAGCTTGGGGATCATGTCTGCTGAACAGTCTAAAAATAAGCAAAAGGAGCTATCATGTTTATCAAAACAAATCTCATTTCTGCAATAATACGATGAGCATTCATTCTTGATATGGTAGATTTGTTCATAAAACATAGTGAAAGTATCTCAAGCTATTTCTTTCAAGGGAAAGAGGGCATGACCTCTGCCTGTTTGAAGAGATGAATTTATCTTCAGAGTCTTCAAGTTCACAGGGCTGGAAGAATTTCACACAGGAAAAAGCTCTCCAAAACATATTTATATTGAAAAATTTTGCACAGTTTTATATATTTGCATAATTTGTATAGTTTTGCATTTTTAACTTATCAAGTCTTACAATGGTGGTAGTACTTATTCCACTAGTGCCTTAAAAACTAAGGTTGTATCTTCACTGTGGTCACACTGACTGGGATATGGTATAAACAAACTTGACATCCCATTAAACAACCAATCTCAGGTACCAGTAGCAGCATAAAGGATAAAGCAAGCTACCAGTCCATTTTTTTTCAGGTAAATTATACATTCTGCATTGAGTTCCCTGATGCATGGCTAATTCCAAACTACTCTCAACACTCACATTTGCTAGCTTAAAGAGATCTCAGATATGTCTAACATTACAGCTACAGCAATGATTGTTTTACTTCAAGAAGTTTGAAAACTGTTCCTTGCTTTTACAGTGAAACCACAGTCACAAAGCAAATTAGAAATGTGAAACACAGTATTCCGATTTCACTACTATAATTCATTGAAAAGAGAAGGATGAGTTACACACAAACGTATTTTAAAGACATCACCTTCCCCCCCACCTATGCTAACAGATAAGAAACAAGCACCTCTGCAGGTGCTGAAATACCTTAAAATATCCACCTCAGGGTTGAGTCAGTGATCCTCTCTATTATTTGCTTTCTTTTGCTAACTACAGAGAGAAAGTCTCATGACTAGCTTACACATAGAAAGTGATATCTAAATGTATAAAGTGATATTTAAATGTATAAAATTAGTCAAGATAAATCCCACCTCAAATGCCTCAAGCAGATTCTAACTTATTTAAAATGGAGCACCAGCTCTAATGTGTTAGCAGATACCAAGAGAAAATGAGTGTTAGGAATGGGACAATCTTCTCTCAATGCTGTTTACCTTGGGAGACATTTATAGAACACAGTATAGAATCCTGTTGTAAAGAAAAGTTCGGATAAAGTTTTGTCTTTACACTAAGTACGCTAAAGTGTAGATATGTCTTCAAATTCATTTACCTTTGAGGCATTTTTAAAAATTGTCACATACTGATTAACACAGGAATTTCAGTATTTATATTTAAAAAGAACCTAACCATCTCCTAAAACATCATGTAGGAATCTACATGTAACTGAATTTTGTAAATTAACTCCTTGAAACAGATAATGCCTGATCACAGAGATGGAACTCCAGTAATTCACCAACAAAAGCTTACAATTTCAGTGTAGATTTTTAAATCACTAATAAACCACAGAAAATTAGAACACTGGCAAACGAAAACTCATATTTTTATGCTATTTTCTTCTGTTGTGTATCTTGGCATGAAAAATTATATAACCTGCATTCTGATATATTAAAGAACTCTAATGTCACAACCCATGAAGGGAAAAAAGAAAATTAAAGCTAAGAGACTTTTAACTGCAAACACTAAAGTGAAAAGGTTAACTACTATGATGTGGCAATGTCCTGGTCATGGTTACTGATGCAGTATGATTCACATCCATGGAAAAGCTAGCTCATTTCCTTTGGCATAGTGGGTACATGAAAGATGTAACCATGGTGTAATGTATTTTTAGGGGAAGTCAGTGAGTTTAGAAACAAATTTCTTAATTATTACTACATCAACACCTCTCAAGTTCACAATTTTGAAATAAACTGGTTTAAAACTTTGTAAAAATAATGACTGCATACCAGATAGACCATCAGGGATGTATAGGCCTTATATATACTATCAAAGGATTTAAAACAACTTTAATATGGAGGTTTATGTAGCCTTTTATATTTAGGCCTTGAGGAGTCAGGAAAAGTTTTCTGAATTCTAGAGTAAGGAAAATGTAATTCCAGTTTCTTCAAGTCTTTAGGTCTTGAATTTAAACAAGAGAATAAGTCTGTGTTTTAAATTAAATATCTGATTTGCTAAATTGGGATATTTCACTCTATTGCTTCTTTGCCTTTTGATCTTAACTCTACTAGGAAATATTCACAAATCTGGTCTTATTCCAGGGTACCTGATAACTTACTTTTTGTGAAGGAATTCTCCAGCTGCTACTGCAACAGGCCGATGTGCTGAATACACCAAGTGATAAACATTCTCACAGTCTTCATTCGACAGAGCTTCTTCACTTCCACTGCAAAAGTCAGAAAGTAACACCTGAACTAAAACAAATGTTTAATTTCAATCCCTTCACCTCCCTTAACTTATTTTTGACAGCTACAAGACTGATTTCCTTCATACAAAATCCTAAATTGCTGAACACTGACTTCAAGGATCTTTGGTTCAATTTCCAAATAGAGAGATATTTAAAGGGCCTGTAAGACTGAGAGTTTGATTTCCTTCTCCAAGTTGTATCAATATATATATATTAAAAATGATATAATGAAAAAAATGTCACTACTACTTACAAATCTTGCCTTGCTTAATTATTTAGACCATCCACTAACTACAATGCACCTATTGCAAGATGCCAAACAATCATTATCAAACATTATTAAATTAAAACCCTAGAATGTTACATAAGGAAAATGTAATTGCTTTCTTAAACTTATTTACTTCTATAGCAATGTCTGTTTGCTTTCAAAGCTTTTAATTTTTAAACTATTCAAATCTTGGACTGGGAAAACCTGCTTCAGCCTTCTGGCCTACTCCATTGGCAGGAGTTAAGTCCTTTCATGTGACAGTCCACATGCTCTTGTGTGCTGCCTGCGGGGCAGGAGGTGCCTCTCTGCTGGCCTGGAAAGTAGGAAGGAATACTCCCAGTTCCAGCTGCTGAAAGGGCCAGGCCAGGTGGATAAAACTGCCACAGCAATGGGAGAAGGCACAGAAATGCTCTGGACATGGGAAGCAGAAAACTAAACCAGATTACGTCATGAAGTGGAGACACAGAACTAGCACTGTGCATCCACCAATCAAATCAACACATAATCACTTTAGGATTGAACCATGGTGTGCATTTAGAAGTACAATAATGCTGATACAATAAATTGTCCATCACTTTTACTGTAGTTGTTGTGCTGACTAGATATAGACTTCATTTTCAACATCAAGCAACTGAATCCAATCATACCCTGCTGTGCTGGATGAAAGATGATGAAAAGTTTATTTTCTGTAATTATTTATTGACAAGAACAACCCACCTTTTACCCTTGTCTTGGGTAAACAACACAGTTGGGGTTTCTACAGCTTCTGAGCTCAAGGTAGATTTTTTTGTGTGAGTTTTCTGAAACTCAGAAAAACTTCCATTTTTCAGCAGTATTCTTGAAAAATGCTATGAGCCATGGAACAATTATATTCCATCAATGATATCACCACTGTTGCATACAGGAATATTATTTCCCTCATTGTTTAGTCAGCATTCATCAGAAACATTAATGTATCAGGACTCTATATGTCATTTGGCTTCATACTACAAATAATTTTTAATTAGTCATTCCCCATCGTGATTTTTCATGACATCTTTTTGGAGTTCCTAACTGCCAGAACATTGCCCTGTGCTGTTCAACGTGACCCATATTCTGGTGCTAAATGCATTTAGCTGTTTTCCTCATGCAATCAAAGAGAAAACAGGACAGGAAAAAAAGGTGCACCGGACAATTTTTGACCTAAAATCTTACTGTGTTCCCAAACATTGCTAATAATGTAGGGAATAGATATGTTCTCATTTCATTTGTCATCATATTTGTTATATTTGCTTTAAAAATGTAACAGTATGAGATTTCCTTTCTTCCCAATATTACAAGTCTAGTATCTGTAAAGCAGAGTAACTCATAAATAAAAAAATGAAGTCCAGACTTCTTCACTAAGAGGAAAAGCTTGTCTAATCTTTCATCCAAATTCTGCATGTCCAAAAATGTTCTTCAAAGTGGAGCCACTGGGAAGAAAAGTATTATGCAGAAATTCTATGCATCTGTTTGTAAAACAGATTTTCTTTAACATGTTTTAATGAATATATAATAAAAGCTTAGCAGTTCTCCTCCAGCAGCACACTCATGAGGCTGCTGTGGACAGGTTGGTTCAAACAGTCAACGTGTGGGATGATCTTTGGACTGGATCTTTGCCTCAGGGAAGCCACTGCACCCCTGTAGGAAAAAGCTGGGGGCCTGGAAGCATGTCTCCTCCTGCATGGCCAAGTGTTTAAAATTACAAGCTACCACTGCCACCTCCACATAACCCAAACAAGGGTGTTGAAGGTTGTTGACAACTTGACATCAAGGTTGTTGACATCTTTTCCATGTCACCAGATGACTCTCTTTTCAGCTGTGTCAGGTAATCAAACCTCCTAACACTGGATCTTTGCTTAGTTACTGCTAGAATTATTTTAGCAAATGTAACCCACAGATACTTGTTTTGGGGAGGACAATCATTTTGCCCTTGGCAAAAGGTATAAATGCCCTTTGGCATTCTTCTACAACAATGGATGTACTAATAGTCTCAATACATCAATACATTTTTATAATTCGCCTATTGTATTTCCATGAGATGGAATATCTTATTTTAGCTTCATGACCATATTATTACATATTCGGTTCAACTTCACACTAAGTGTAAAATAACAGATCACATGTGCAAAGAAATGAAGTCAATTAAATTTACTGGCTTTCAAAGGGAATATACAGGTTTTGAAAAATACTCACTGAAGTATTAGCGTGACTAATCGAATGGCTTCCACAGCTACATCATATTCCTTATCAAGTGTCATTGATACAATGCGATCCTGAAAAGGAATTTTATTATAGTGACAAAACAGAAACACACAAACAGCTATCAGAGGAAGAATTCTGTAGATTACAAAATAAATTGGAGAGAGAGATCTTTCAACTAGACACATGAAAGCCCTTTAGTATTATTCAGCCATTTAATGTACATCTTAAGAAGCTGTGTGTTACATGCACAATGGAACAATAGGCAAGTACACAGGAATGAGAACAAGTGCTTAACAAGCAGTCCTTATCCTTGTGTGTTTTCCAGAAAACAAGCAAGCAGACTTTAGAGTTGAAGCACTGTTCTGGTCTGGTCTTATTTAACAGTTCTCTCCTGAAAAGGAATGTACTTGGGTTGGATGACCGTGAAAAATTGCCCCGCTTCATCCCTCTGAAAAGAAATAATTTTAGAGCAACGAATGCTGCATATATGCATATTTGAAAATACTGCGAAGAAAATCACGCCTGAATATATGCACCGGCATATTGCCTACAAAGCTGTGGCCTTTATACCTGGCTACATCTTAAGGTTTGAAGCTGATCTCAAGAATTACACTACTCCCACAGGGAAGTGGGAAATTCCATGGTTTGAGTTTGTATTTTCCTATATTCTTTCTAGTGGAGACAAGCACACCACTTTCCAGTCAAATCTAATGATTTTATAACTTCTAAGGACCCTGTAGTTATGAAAAGTCTCCTAAGGGTTTCTTTCTCCTTAGTTTCAGTTTGCTTACTGGCAACCAAAAATAGATGTGATTAGTGTGTGTTGTTCCTATCTGGGGAGCATTTCTATCCATCCATAAAAATGCAATGTCTTCATGTTCTTTGCTTGACTGATCAAGTTAATGAAAAGAAATTGGGCCATCTGAAAATAAAACTTGATTTCTGTGGCTTGACCTGCTTCAAGATGGACTAGGTACTACATGACATTTTGGAATGTGAAAAAATAGAAGTCAGGTACTGGAAAAGAAACAAGGGAAGTGTTAGAAAACAACAGTGAAAGTCACCAAGAACAAATCAGGACAAAATAAAGGTGTTCACCTCTTTTCTCTACTATGCCAGGCATTTAAAGGCTGAAAGTGAATATCAAGCAATTGATGCGTATTTCAATATTGAAATTTAGGAGTACTATGTAAAGAATGCATTGTGGCTGTCTCAAGTGTTACCTCTCAACAAAACCAGGTCTGTAGAGATACTTTGTGCCACTATGACTGAATGCACCTCTATCAATTAGCATTCAGTTCCTGGGAAATTTGATGCATTTAACTGTTATATGCAGACAGTTTTAGAGACTGAGAGAAGTCCATGAAGAGATTCAAACACCGAAATAACTTTCCAAACAGGAAATTCTGTGTATGAACAAGACAAAAAAATTGCTGTCAATTTTTCCTAAGGTCCTGGCGAAGGAATAACAACTAATAACAACAACATAAAGAGAAAGAACAGCCAGAGATATTGATCTTAAAGTTTCAGTGGAATTTCATCTACTCCCTCAAAGTGTATCTTAAACTGCAGGATACCACAGGGAGGGAACTAACTGCACACGAAGGAGTAAGCACACAAGTATAAAACTCCTTCTGCATCTCTGAAAAAAGCCTGTAAGAGATCTTCTCTCCTGCCTACAGAGCAAGAGGTACTCTCTGAATTTGGAGTCCTTTTGGGCTTTGAAACTGATGCAACAATGTTTTCTTATCCAAAAAGACTGTTCTCTCCTCTCAATTTTTCCCAGAAACATCACACTTAAAATAAACAGTGTGAATGTGTCATTTCTTATTTTCTGCCTTGGTGCCAGCATCTCTGTGTGATGGCACCTGCCAGCCAGCCACCAAGATCCTTGAAAACGACACCTGAACACCTAATGCCTCTGGAAGGTGTAACTTCTGTGGTCTACTAAGTTACAAACCCCAGCTGCTCAATCTGCTTTGACAGAAATTTCCTGTACCACTGTACAGCAGTAGAATAGAACACAAGCCTGTATTTATAACTTGAAATATGAATTTTCACTGTCTATGAAGATCAGTTTGCAATTATGTATTAGGCTGTGCATAAGGCTGGCTGAAGAGCAAATCTATCTCCTTTTGCCTCTCAGGCTGTGGAGACAGCACTCTCCTGCAAAGGGTCAGGGATTAGGGACAAGAATTAAACGGCTGCATCTAAATCTGCTGGTGTCTTGACTTTGGCACTGACTGCAAAAGAGCTAATTCACATCTTTCCCATATGGTTTCAGTTAAAGTTTGTATCAGACAGGACTTCTTGATGGAAAACAGAAGTCTCCGCTTTGATGGACAAGATTTTTTTTGACAGACAAAGCTTATTTTCTAGCATATCACCTACTCCTTGAAACACAAACAAATGCTGGGAAGAACACACATCTTTCCTTTGGAGAAGTGACATTATCAGATCCTTGTCACAGCTATCTGGAAGGTGGTGAAATATTAACACCCCAGTACAAGTCATTCTGGATCAAATTAATTTATACTTTAAACAGCTACAAGATCTCTGGAGAGATCTCTCCTGACAGTTTGAATGGATTGAGTTGAGTACCAGCTGAACTGTGCAGGTCGATTAAAGTCTGATGAGGAAATATAAATAAGCAGACATGGAACTGAGAATGGCGTTTAGGTCAATTATTTTTCAGGGGGTGGTGATAGAGTTTGTAGTGGCAAGACATTTAAGTAATGTATCACAGAATCAAAAAGCATTAATTTGAAACTTTACACCATCTGGTGCCAAAGGCCACATCCCTGTCAGCAGAGCTGTAAATCCAAGTGCAGGCATTTAGGCAATGCCAGCTTTTTGTTCTCTTGATGTGGCTGGAAACTGAAACTGATAAATCATCATGTTAAACATATCTGTTCTCTAGGCTCACACAGACTTTGAACTCACCTTTTTTCTAATTTATTTCATAATGATATAGATTTCTGTATTAAAAACAGCTTTAATGGAACAGAAGAAAGACAAGGATTCCTAGCAGGGTTTCCCTTTCCTCTGAATCTTTTTGACAGAAATGAAAATTCCTTGTGCCGTTCTAAACCAAGAAGCAATGCACAGGTTAACCTGACTTCTTCTAACACAGAAAATGGTCTATACTGTGAAAAAGTAGGAAGTATTTAGGGGTTTCATGTTCCTGTAGTTTTTTGAAGTACATTACTGAGTAACTATTTCTCAAAGTGCCTCCAATCATTGTGAAAAGTTTTGCTGGTGGATGGGACGGGTTCAGACTCAAAGCAGCATTTTCTCTTACGAATTGGAGGAGGTTAAGAGAGAAACATCCAGCACATTTTCTAGTAGAGAGAAGTAGATATAGAGACCACGAGAGTTTTAGTGGCCTATTTAAAAATAAATCAAATTACAAATATAAACAAATCTGTAAGTCTGCCCAGATGGAACAAGAAAAGCAGCAGAGTTGAAGGATTCATTTTTCTGGAGAGTTAACTAGTATTTCTGGTTGTCCTGAGATGATAAGCAAACCAGACTTATGGAGGCATTATAGAAGTAGTCTGAGGTCTGAAACTGTTTGCCAGGTACTCTTCTATGAGAGAAAAGTTTGTCTTTACTGCAATAACCCCAGAAACTGACTTTATAAAATTAGAAAAATATAGGCCCTGAAGTGATCTCACAAAATGATCTAGTTTCATCTCCTACTTTAAAGTCAACTATACATAGTTCATTCCCGACATATTTATTTAATCTGCCCCTAAAAATCTCAAATGAAGGAGATTATTAATAAAGAGTCTGTTCTCTTGTACAACTATAATTTTGGACAAAAAGCCTTCCTTAATATCTAGACTTTACTGTAGTTTAAGCATCTTTTTTCTCCATCTCAAGTGAATGTGGTATGATTACCATTATGTTTTTACAGATCATTTACATACATACAGGTAAGATATAACAAGTTTTCTATATTTTTTGCTTTCCTAGATCAAACTAAAGGAGTTAATAGTAACTGCAATGACACACAAAACCAGTGAAGCCGTATAAAATCTACAGTGAGAAGTTTTTAAGTCTCATACACAGTAGTTATTTACAAATATTTAAATCTCCACTTCTTTTCCAAACAGAATTTTTCATCAGCATTATAATAATGATTTAAATGAAAATACAGTAAATTAGCCTTTCCTTGGGGGGGTAGCCTTTACCACAGTTCTGTGTTCCCCAGAACACAAAAGCAATGGTAAAAGGTGCCAACCAATGCAGTGACAGTATCTGAAAGCTTTCTTCACAGAGCATCCAAACAGAAGCCAGGACAGTACTTCTACACTCATCTCTCCAGATATTTCACTCGTGAAATAAAGCAGTCATGCCACAGAGCGAATTAACAGGCACATTCTCATCAAGATATTAAGCAAAAAGTCAGTGTGTTTGTGCTAGTAAAAAAAACCCTGAAATATTCCTCCAGTACTTATCTCCTAAACAGGACAATCATGCTCAGGGGTTTGTCTAAAAGCACAATGTAAACTCCTGTTCTGCAGCAAGGTATTTCACTGTGTAGAATATTGTGATGCAGATCAAAGTATCCCTTCCTCCAAACACAAGCACATATTCAGCTAAAAAGCTGTCTTATGAACAATCTTTTGTTACAGGCTGTTACTTTCAGATGTATTTTAGATTGTGTGAAACAGCGAGTACACGTCCTTAAAATTCAATAAATCTAAAATTAAGTAAGTACAAGCAGATTGAATAATGACAATGTATAAACTATCAATAATACAAACAGATAAATAATCATCCTGGCCAAACCCAACAAATTTTACAAGATAAATACTAAAATGAATTTGGCTTAATCTCAGCATTCAGTAATACAGTTTTACTACTGCAGTTACAAGCTTTGTCACAAACGAGTTTATTTTTGCATTTAATATACATGATTCAAAGACCGCAACAGGATGAGATAGATGATACTTTTCTTTTCTGTACTCTTTCCAAAAACTGTATTTCCTCTTACCTTGAATCTATTAGTGAACAGCTCCAGTTTTGGAAATAACTCTCTGTTGGTATACAGACTCTGGAGAGCTTTCAAACACTTCAACCTCACTTCACCTTGCTAAATAAAACACACTAAGATTAGCTGATAGAATACCCTAATCAAATGCACATGAATATTAAATAATCATACTGTAATTTGTTTAAGGTACATTTAAATTTTTATGCAAATGAGTTACCAAAGCCAATTTGCAATTCAGCTAAAAACCAAAAACCACATGCAGCTGCCTACAAACAATGCTAAATTTTCTCCCTATTTGCATGTATAAAGAATTCAATGCGCCATCAGTTAAACGTCTTTTACTCTTCCCTTTCAAGTAACTCCACAAAAAGATAAAGAATGTAGCAAGTAAATACAAAATAAAGACATATGATCTCAAGGTGGTTGGTGAAACGACAGTGCAGCTATTTATCTTTAGGAAAGAGACTACAGGTAGCTTCTGCCTGATATCTGGTGTTTAAAGTGATTGAGCATGGGCTGCCTGTAGCCCACACAAGCAACTCAGCCATCTCCGAGCACTGTCTTTCCTTTTCCCAGGGACAGAAGGAATACACACTGGACTTATTATTCTGAAATTTTCTACAGCCCATCTCTCATCATAGGACAGGCACAGGCTGAAGGATGCAAAAGGCCTGAGAGACCCTCCAGTGTGGAGCAGGCTGCTGCCACAAGAACAATGCATCTGCGCCACAGCCTGAGGAGCCCTTGGGAAGAAGAGCAGCTTGTGTCCGTCTGTCTGAGTTGTTCTGGTGGCAGCAGCTCATTCTCAGCTGCTCTTTAGATGGGGATCGCTTTGATCTGGTGAGCTGTAGGCAGGAAGCGTGGGTGTCACAAGACAAGTGCCTATGGATCAAGGTTTGTCGCCTACAGGAACACTGATGATAAAGAGAAGGGCTGGATCCCCTGGGCACATGCACATCATCTGGCTGGCTGCAGATGTACAACTCAGCTCAACTGCACAGTCTAGGCAAACTATGGTTTCTTGTTGAAAAATATCTGTAGATAGCAAAAAGGTTATACACACAAATCTGCTCAAATATAATCTGTAGAGTTCACTGCAGTGTGAATGAACTTTTATGAAAGCGAGTACACTACCAAGTCTAAGGCTTTAAGCTGCTCAAGAACTAATACAAATTATTGAACTTCATAAATAAAACTCCATACCCAGAGGGTTTCATATCTGAGCCTGTCTATTCTATAAGGAAGTCTGTATTTAAAAATCTGCTCAAGCTAAAAACTGAAAGAACATTCAGAGATTGACATAAAAACAGAAGCTAAAAATCCTTATTTTTAAGTTTCTTTCCTCCTTCCCACCTATTTCAAAAATTGAAATAGAAGATAAAAGAAGGACAGAAGGTGAAAGGAGGATCTTCAGAAGAACTTTTCCTTGAAGAACTACTGTTCCTGAGAAATCACCTCTTTCTATCTGTGAGGAGTCTCTGAGCAGTCCTGCTGTCTTCTAGGGATCTTATTGACTACCGTTGCAGAGGAAGTCAGTGAGATGAAAGTTATGTTTAAAGGATCTATCATAAGATCTTTCAAGGTACAGAAAAGAACTTTCTTGAAGAAAAATTTTATATGGATATGATCAACTGCTAAATAAGCACAGAGAAATGCTGCTTGTCATTCTTCTTTTAATGGTACCTACTTTGCAGTACCAGAAATGGTGTTTCCTCTGCTGTGTGGCATTCAGAAAGCCCAGGATCTCTGGGCTAATCATTAGAAGAGGATGTAAGCCTCTTAAGGCCTTAGGTTATTTAGCCACGGAGGATCAGTATCAATTTTGGCATGTGAGGAACGCTACGGAGCAACAGTGTGGTAGCAGATTTAGTTACAGCTCCACTGAAGACTATTCCACTGGTCAGCAGATGGCTTGTTATTCAGCCAGTGCTGTAGTCCCAAAATGCAAAACTCTAAATTGGTTAGGTACAGAAAAAAAGTATCAGTGCCAACAGCAACGAGACCTGAGACCTGTGCAGATAAGGTTTGGATTCCCCGTGGAGTCCAAAGCCCTTGTGGACTTCACTGAACACCGTGGATCACTGGTCCCAGAGCCTGATACTGAGGGTCTCTATAAGTCTTAAGTGAGCAAATCAAGCAAGGCAGATAGGAAGCAAACCTGTGAACATTTGGTACTTGCATGGCCTGCCAGGAGACTGCAGCCAGATGCTAACAAAAGTGTACAGAACCAGGCTAACATCCTCCTGCCACTCACCAGATCTGAGGCAGAAGACAAGCGACTGCAGGAGTAGGTGAGAAAGAGAAATGTTGTGTTACACCTGGTCCCCCTCTAGCTGAGAGCAAAGGCCCAGGAGACACAGAGGCAATCCCTGGAAATGACTGCCTTTCTTGGCAGACAAATGATAGGAGGAGGACTTTCTCTGATAGCAAAAAGGTCTGGTTTTTAAACTGCTGGTCAAGGATGGAATTCATCTCTTTGGAGAGGGAAGAGCCCCTGCACATCAGCTTGCTAATCCTATTAAGAAGGTTTTAAAATAGAGTCAGCGGAGATTAGTGCCCATGGGGAAGCATTAACAGCAATGACCTGGACAAGAACCTAAGAAAGGCAAAAGTGAAGGTGTACAGGGATACACTGCACTGAAGTACAGAATGGAGAAGTAGAAATGTCCCACAGACCATCAACATGCCAGACACAAGATGTTTCTTGAGTAACTATGAGAATCATCCAAGTAACTTGAGCTTTTAACACCCCAAACACTTTTTGGGGAAAGACACACAGCAGAAATTTCCTATTTAACAAGTAAGTAAGTGGGTGGGAATGCTAAAGTTAGGGTAAATCCTAAGAAACTTATGCCAGGGTAAAAGCTGCAAACACAGTGATGCAGAGCAAGGACAGGGAGAGACTTACTTAACTGAGAGATGAACTTATTTAACAAATTAATTAGGAGGTCAAGCACAAGAGGAATACAAAAAACAGAAGGAAGATAAAATAAAAAAGGCCTGGGCACAGTATGGAATGGACACAAGAGGTAATGAAGAAAACTTTCTGTAAATATCTTTGCAGCACAACAAAGAAAAGTTATCTTGCTCTGAAGGAAGAGGAAAAAAGTAATTGTCACTTTTTATGTGCACAGTGGGTAGGAAAAGAATAAATTAAAATTATAACACAGGCTATTTAACTTATGCGAGGAAGAACTTTTTAGGGGCAAACATAGTTAAGCACTCAAACTGTTACAGAAAGCTGTGGAAAAACCAACACTAGAGGTTTTTTTAGAAAATATGACTGTCTGTGAGAAACACTGCAGATATACAGTGAACTCTGCCTTAAGCCAGAAGAGAATAAGCAAAAATATTTCCCAGACTATATTTTAGCCAGATTTTCTGCAATTCTGAGCTGAAGTGCATAGTGAGTATGAGTCAACCTAAGGCAGCATATATTTGCAACCCCACAATACCTTTAATTCTGTTAAAGAAAACAAGCATCACGTTCCAGATATTTTTGTGTAGTCACATCTGTGCTTTACAAACAGAAACAATGTATCTGAAAGGAAAGCCTTGTCATTTTCTACGTAAATAACCGACAAAATATTTGCATTATCAGCATTCTAACAACTAAGACCTTCCATTCTCCTGAGTTTCACCTTCCAGAAAAATATACTTACTTATGGTTTTGTCCAATTTGTAATTGTGACACTTGATTATTGCAGAATCCTGAATTCATCCACACTGTCATTGGTTCTATGCACACCTCTTTCTCCAGTCTATTCCTGTAATCTCCCTTCTCTCAAAGCCTTTTTAGATAATTATTTATATATTTTTGTTATTTTTGTTATATAAAAATCTTTTTCATGAATATGAGAAATGCTTCACACTAATACTTAATTGTTAATGCTTTCTTTTATTTACAATTTGAAATTAGAATCTAAAACAAAAACATTAAATGTTTATCAACACTGTTAAATGACAAACATTTCTCATATTTTCCCTATTTTTGTAGAGATAATCCTCCAGACACTTCTGAGTTTTGAGCAAAAAATTGTTACCGCTGCTAATGAAGGAAAAAGCAATACATACACCTTTCATGTCAGCAGTGTGCGGTAGTCTACATTTGTCTGGGAGTCATGCTCTACTCAAAATTCTCTTTAATATGGCAGACCTGTGAAAAAGAATCCATCCTGATGGAAGCACACCATTTTCATATTTTTTACATGCTAATCACAGGACTTGAACCAACAATCTGTAACTCTTGTGTAAGTCTCTCAGTGATCTATAGCCTGGTATCGAGCCAGCTTAGATTCTTATTAATGTTCCATGTAGTTGATACGTTTGAGTATTAGTTTGCCATGTCCCAGTGAGAACCAGACTTCTCTTAACATTCAGGGATACCACAGCTCCAGGAATGGTAATAAAAGGTGCATTGCTATGTGTCCGCTCACATGCCAGATGAAGGCTTAGATCACACAGAGATGATGACTTTTTGAGCCCCCAGAAACACAGTTCCCATTATTTTTTAAGTAGGTGGGTAGTCAAGAGAGCCACAAAGCCATTTCTCTCTCTTCACACTTCATGTTTCTTCTTTTGGATTTTTCCAATTCTCTTCTGGTGGCTAAGGGTATTCTGCTCTTTTTAAAAATTTATCAGATTTTAATAATAATCCCACAGTTTATGGGATGACCGTGATATACTGTGTTGCATTTTGATGCTCTAGGGTGATATATTTTGAGGTAATCTGCTGCTGAATGACAGAAATAGTTACACTGCCAGAGAGAAACAGATGAAAATGTCCTGCAGCACATTAAGTACCTATGGCAGGAGTATTCCTGGCAGGAGCAAGCAGTTGTGCTCTGTCTGCATAGGCCCACTCAATACCATTTATGAAGATACTGTGTATCATCTGATGCATTTTTTTATTTTCTCAAGCTTTCCCAAAACCAAGGAAATTAGGTACCAAGGACATTATATAAAGTTAAACATTCAGAAGTTTGGAAAAACTACAATTTCAGTTTCTATATAATCTTAATAAAAATAAGTTCTATTTTTTCATCTTTTTAAGTTAGGATGCCATCACGATGAAGTATTCAAATACTATCTGTTCTACAGGACCCTGGGTTCATTCCTTTCACAGAAAGTAGAGGCATGCAAAGAAGGAAAAGGCATTTTCTTACATGTTAGGAAGTGGTTTAAGAACCATGACTGTCTAGGTATCTAGAGACACAATTACGGTTTCAAAACACTTCCATGCATCAATGAGGCAGGTGAAAATTAAGACTAGATAGTCTGAGTTAAGACTTACTTTTTTTTTTAAAGAAGTTTTTTAATGCAATTATATTATAGTTTTATGTATTTTTAATTTATGCTCCCAGATCCATGGGAATGAAAAAGAGGCTTAAAAAGGAGAGAAAGGCAGAACTAGAAACCCATATTCAAATGAGAAAGTAATATACAAAAACCAAAAAGCCCTATAGACGTTCAGCTGAAATCTGGGAAAGAGACAGGTTTATCATACAAAACATACAGATTTTCCACATTAGAGATCTAAACTTCTGTATCCTACCTCTGAAAGACTACACTGGAGCTACTACAAAGAACTGTAAGAATTGTGTCTTCCCTGGGATTTAATTTGTATGTCTTCTGACGTAGAATATGAAACTGCTCATTAATCTCTTGCACTGCTGCCTCCTCTCTTTTTTGTAGTAGCAAGCTTCCAGAGAAGTTAATCATTTTCGGGTGACTTCTGTTCATATGAAATGGAAATACCTTATGACTATTGCCTCAGCTTTCATTTTTTCAGTATTTTAAGTACTGATCATAGCAAAAATGATCTCCTGATCAAAGCAAAGCAAAATCAAGAAACTTAGGTAACAGCAGGCAAGTTTTTCAGGTAGTGCCAATGAAAACCATGCTGTTAAGGGATCTTGTACTTTTGAAGGGTTTGCATTTTTAATTGGTTCTTATTCCATCTTTTTTCAATGTATTCTTTCCATTGCACTTCCTTCCTCCTTTCTATGCCTCCCCAAATGTGTCTTTTTCTCCATTCTCTCCCTTTTCATCCTTTCACACATGGCTCACCTGCCTCTGACTCTTCCCCTATCCTACTTACAATCTGTCTCACTCTATACTTTAAACATACACTACATCAATAAAAAATATCACATATCTTGCATATCAGGATATTAAACAGATTAGCTAGTGATTTAAAGACTGAGAACCCCAAGGCACTTCTGAGGCCTGCAACGATAAATATTACAAAGCAAGCAGAGGCAGGAGAGTAGCCTGACAGAATTCTTCTGTGTCTAGTCCAGAATGGAAAACCTTTTTTTTTACCATAACACTGTAATTTAAAATTTGTCTGATATGAAAGAACGTATTAATTTTTAAAAAGCCGAGGTAAAAATATACGTTAAGGCTGCAGGCAGATGACTAGACCCTGGCCTGAGGTTAAGCTAACTGAAGAAGATGTGAGAAACTATTGGACATAACCTGAGAAATTGCTGGATGTGACAGATAACAGTGTGAGAAGCTGACACCAGTCACAGACAGTGCTGTGAGGAATGGCTGGACTTCACAGATACTAGAAGGGGACTGAGAGCTACGACGTGCAACGCTACTAGATTCTGCTCTCCCATTGGAAGTGCTACTTTCTGGAAATGTTCTGCTAGGATGCGAATGTGCTTCAAAAAAATCACTGCAATTATTCAAGGGAAAATTTATTTTTAATTAAAAGCCCTAGTAAAATAAAGCCTTCCACCACACTTAAAATCCTAATCCTCCAACCTGAGTTGACCTCCCCACTGATCTGATAACTTGAAGCAATGATCTCCACCTCCTGAAGCACGCCTATTAGTGAGGCACACCAATGTTAAAAATGAGGTACAGAGATGGAGCAGCAGCTCTGCCCCTCAAAGCAGTGTGATGGCCATGTTTTCATGTCCGAGCTTCAATGATAGGAAGTGTGGTGTTGCTAGAGTAAAAAGTAGACATGGTTGATTGCAGCAGTAAGCAGGATCTTCCTCCTAATCAAGTTTTGTAACAATGACATGTAATGTAAAAGTTTGGGGAAAGTTTGTAAAGTAAAAGTTTGAGAACTATAGGTTTAGAGAGGAAAGACATCACATATCTAGTCTCTAAATCATACAGGATACTCTTAACAAGTAAATTGCTGGTCCAAATCAAGGCGAGATGCAGATCCCTGTCAGCTATAGCCAAAGCAAAAGAACCAGTGGCAGCTAACTTCCCTCCTTAGCGAAAGCTAACATCTTTCTAACTGATCCTGTTCAGATTTCAGCAAAAGAGTGACCGAGTCATATCATCAATGTTGACATGCTGTCCAAAGTTACTGAAGAAATTATCTTTTTAAAAAATCAGCCGTTAACTACCAGTTATGCAAGTCATCAGAATGAACTTGCAAACTTTTAATTTTTTCCAGCAGTGCTTCTAGAAAAAAAGAATAGTCTGAATCAGGATACTGGAATTTAATGAGCATTTCAACAGCATAGGCAGGTCTCACCTGTTTTCCTTGGATAATGTTAGCAAAAGAGTTTAGAGTAAAGGAAGTGTTTCTAGTGGGTTTGGTGAGAGCAGGAGGATGGCTAGTCCCAGTTGCTGCCTGGTGCACAAAACTCCCATATGGTCAGAAGTGCAAAGTCCTGTTCTATTAGTGTTAGAAATTGACTACTCTTGCTGCAGGTCTGTTGCCAGCCAGCAGAGGCATGTTGTGGATACCATCAGTATGAAGAACTGCGGTGAGATAGGAAAGAACCTCTGGATATAAATCTTTTTGCTTTCATCTGGTGTTTCAAAAATTTTTTGAAGAAAGAACTTGAAGAGATTCTTCAAGGGAAAATGAATTGATGAGAACTCCACTGGTTGTGGAGCCAGTGACGTCTGTTGGGGACCCAGAGATGTTCTCTTTTCTCTAACTATTGGGCAATGTAAATGGAAGACATATCTGGAAATCTCTTTTCCATTCTGCTTCAGACACAAAGGTTCTCAGGGGTGATCTGAGAAGATTTCTCTTTCTCTTGTAATCAGAAGAAAAGCACCACGGAAACATTTCTGTTAAGATATTCTAACGGAGACTGAAAACATAAAAAGCACATGAACCAAGCACACAGTCTGGGACTACTGTATCCTAATATAAGTGAATACCTTGAAATAAGCTGGTTGAAAGATAAGTAACAGGCAAGAAAAAAGAACAACCTCTTTAAAATCAAAGATAATACACTAAACATGTCTTGGGTAGTATAACAGCAGCTATCTATAGTACACTCTGCCATGTACAGTAATACACAATACTTACCCTGTCATGTAGTGTCCAACCAACATATTTTAAATAACTATCATTCAGGAAGGCATCACTGTACATTTTCATCCAGACACCAATTTCTTCAATACAGACAGCTCTAATCTCAGCAATAGCATCACTAATAAGGAAAAAAGAAAAGAAAAAGTGTTAATCAGATTATAGATGCATACCATTTACTTCTCATTCCCATTGCCCTAGCTATATTTTGCTTTTACTTTTGATGAACTTGCACTATGCAGGGCCTGTCACTGTTCTCACTGCCGTCTCACTGATTTTCTGTTCCTTTATGTCCTTGAACTCACTGATCTATCTAATAATTTCAATATTTCTACATTCAGATATGATATTTCCATTATCTCAAAAAATTCTCACCCTAGTTCGCTTCTTACGTCTATTACTCCATCTTTTACCTCCCTCTTTTCAAACAGAATTATGAATCGAAGCTACAAACCTCCTCTAGACAATCATTTCTGAAACACCATCACTGACATTTGCTTAGCAGGCTTTACCCTCTCCAGCTAGACATGCAGAACAATTCCAAGGTGCAAAAAGTTATTTGGTTTAACCAAAGGAGCCTGCCAGAGGGGCAGAATGGAATTTGGTACATAAACAGATCTTGTTTCATGCACCGTGTAAAAGCCCCTATAACAAGACCCAGGAGG